>NC_048225.1:37736113-37815999 GCF_002007445.2 Ailuropoda melanoleuca
TTATTCTCCGCACCTCTGCCCCCTCCCCCCATCCTGTGTCAATGTGAACAAGGGAGCATGTAGTTCCAGGGCTTCTCTCAGCCTTCTTAGAACCAAGGGGATGGGGGCTTCTGGGTGACCTGACACCGAGGACAGCCGGGCGGAAGCATGGGGTCTCGGCATTGTTACACAGCTGAGCAATTCCTAACCCTGCAGGGCTCCTGGACTTCAGTTATTTGAGTTATGTGAGTAGTGCATATTCTGACTGCGAGTTTATTCNGTTTCTCAAGGTTCTGCTTATCCTTAGGACCTGTATTTCTCACAATATGCTGCAGAAGAAAAGATCATAGATTTTACACATCTTTTTTATGGGTTTATAGGATACCAGGTTTATTTGCCACTTATTCTCCGCACCTCTGCCCCCTCCCCCCATCCTGTGTCAATGTGAACAAGGGAGCATGTAGTTCCAGGGCTTCTCTCAGCCTTCTTAGAACCAAGGGGATGGGGGCTTCTGGGTGACCTGACACCGAGGACAGCCGGGCGGAAGCATGGGGTCTCGGCATTGTTACACAGCTGAGCAATTCCTAACCCTGCAGGGCTCCTGGACTTCAGTTATTTGAGTTATGTGAGTAGTGCATATTCTGACTGCGAGTTTATTCTTCCCAAACTTCAGTAACTAATTCCACAGAATTTAAAAAAGCTGACTGAGATGGACTGGGAATTCTGACTGCTTAGTAATGTAATTCTATGTAAAAATTAAGCCAACCAAGTAAATTCTTATCTAATGGCTGGTTCACCCACTTTTGTTATTCACATGACTATCTCGTGTGTTCCTTTATGAATAAATTTTCCTACACACACAGTGATGGAGGCGTGTACATATGCTTTAATGGTGGTTGAGGAAGATGCTTCGCATGAGGTCCTTAACCTGCCTTTGCATTGCTGTTTGTAGGGATTAGAATCAAATTGCTTGCCTCTAACATTGCCACATTATAAAGGAACAAAATGGCCTTTGCTCTTCTTTAGACCACCAGGACTGTGGCTCCCAGACAGAAACCCTGTTTGTAATGAAAAGACCCCAGCTGAATGGAAATCAGAGACTAAAATCACGGGCTGGTCTATCCTCTTTGTTACAGAGTGTAATCATCAGTAGACCCCGCGGATTACTCAAAATTCCAATTTCTTCCCCCTCTGCTGACAGTACACTTCATCTTCTGCTTTTCCAAACATTTTGAATTGTGACAGAGAATTTGGTGAGGAATTACAGCTTCAGTCTTCTGAAAGTTGCAATTAAATACCCTGTAAGTGGATGTCACTTTGCCACCTTTTTGGAAAGGTGTAAGAGAAAAAAAAACTAGCCATCAGAGGAAAAGAATTCATAGTTAAGGCTCTTTCTTCTTCCTTAACCACATTTTGTTGTCTCTTTATGGCAACAAAGGTTTGTAATCAGAGTCTGGTTCCAGCTTTTTAAAGACATCGATGACATGGGCAGGGGCGGGGGATCGAATCTCCGTTTTACACAGAGGAAAGAAGGAAAAAATAAAAGACCACCCTAGGAGTGACTGAAATTGCATCTGAGTGACAGATCTTTTAAATAAATGGGACGTTATAGCTCAAACACTGGGAATCTTTCCTATTCTAAAGGGGTTGGTATTGCTATATGCATGAGTCTCTTCATAAAGACAAAATTTCTACAATATCAGTAGTTAAATGAGGCCTGGGCACTTTCTGGAAAGGACACTTTCTGTTTTGGTAGGACAATGCTAATAACCTCTAGCAGCGATTCAGAGACAAAGGTGTAGGTGTCTCAAAATGAATTTGTTCCTTTAGCAATCTAGACCCCTAAAGGGTCAATTGGCATGATTTATTTTCTATTACTTAACAATTCTGCCTCCAAATGCCATTCTTCTACTCCATTTCACTTTTCTGCAGCGTAATGGGTTCCACTGACTCAATGGGAACCACTTTCATGGATATCTGAACGCAGTCTGCTGGCCTGTGGGTGAGGAGTGACGGTGTGTTCTGCGGGCTTGGTGAGCACCTTGCCAGGCTGGGGTCAGGAAAGTCACTATCTTGTTCATTTCATGCAGTGGGAGGGCTGGGGCCGCCTCAGCTCAGGCTCTGTGCTGTGCCTCTCGAATGGCAGCTCCAGATGGAGACACGAAACGTCGGAGTCAGCACAGACAAGTCGGCGGCCAAAAAGTGATGAGGCTTCTCCATGACCTGAAAGAGTACCTCTGTCCCCAACCAGGGAACTGTGCAGAAGCGTTCGGTGGGATCGTTCAGTACCTTCAAAGAGCCATGTTGGAGAAAGAGAACGATGCTTCTGGGTCATGTGGGCTTGTGTTCCATTCCGAGTTTTCCCACTATGTCCGAGCTGCACCACCCTTTGGCAAATTAAATTATGCCTCAATATCTATGGCTGTTGAATGGGAAGAGCAACATCACTCCCAGAAAGTTTTCTAGAATTAATGAAATATTGTGTTCATTATTCAGCAAATATTTTTTGGGGCACCAATTACTTTCTTGGTAGGCACTGGGGACACAGAGGTGCAAGATCCTCTACTCCGCTCTCAGGTGCCTTTCCCCACATTGCAAAATGATGATCACCGTAGCTTAAGCCCACTCCCCCGTCACATCGCATGATTACCATTTCTTTTTTGAGGTGAGGACATTTAAGATTTAGTCTCTCAGCAACTTTCAAGGATATAATACACTATTTCCAGAGAAAATACCCAAATGGCTAACAGGTGCATGAAAAGGTACTCACTCATCACCAGGAAAATGCAAATCAGAACCAGAATGAGCTATCGCCCATGCCTGCTGGAATGGCTACCATCAAAAAGACAAGAGATTACAAGTGTTGGCAAGGGTGTGGAGAGAAGGGAAAGCTTTTGCACTGTTGGTGGGAATGTAAATTGGTGCGGCCAAGAACTGTGACTCTAGTAGTGTATGTAAACATCTAAAACAGTACCTTGCATGTAGCTGGTGTCTAATAAATGTAAGGTCAGGGGTGCCTGGATGGCTCAGTCAGTTAAACATCTGACTTTGGCTCAGGTCATGATCTTGGGGTCCTGGGATCAAACCCAGAGTGGGGCTCCCCACTAGATGGGGAGTCTGCTTCTCCCTCTCCCTCTCCCCCTCCTCCTGCTCATGCCCACTCACTCTCAAGTAATAAATAAAATCTTTAAAAAAATAAATAAATGTAAGTTCACTTTTTACTAAATCATTTTCCTTTAGAAATATTTTAAAATTAAAAAATATTTATTATTTTTACAATTTCCCTTTAAAATTGTTAACATATCTATGGAAACAGAGCACTAACTGCTATTATTAATTTCCATCTGTCCATCTCTATTTATCTATCTATGCCCATCCATACATCCTTCTAATCATTCATTCATATCTACACTGGTTTAACACACAACCTCTGGAATGAAGAGGGGATTTAGTATTCAGTGGACCTCTGGGGTGGGTGGCTAAGAATCTGAGAGCAAAAGCTATATATATAATGTTTTTGATGATAACAGCCTCATGGAATGGTCTTAATGCAAATGGCTTTGTCCTTATAAGAGTGGAATCCTCTTCCAAGGAAGAACCCGTGATTGTTCTCAGAACTGCAATTCAGTTTTACAACCGTAAAAATGGCAATGATTAGCCCCCTAGTGACCTGACAGTGTTAATGCTACTTCCCAAAGTGTCAAGCAAACAATCTAGGAGAGCGCGGTGTGCTGGAAAAATCCAGCAGCAGGGTGAGGGCTGACATGCATGCGCCAAGTCAAACTGGGAATCCCTCAATGGTGACATTCTTGCCTGTTTATCCACACGTTCCATCAGGCACCAGGTTCTTTTAATTCTACCACCAAAATCTACCTCAAAGGCACCTTCCTACCTTAGTTCAGATCCCCTTCATTCTCTTCTAGACCAGGGCCATAGCCTCCTGACTTGTCTGTTTTAGTTTGGTCTTGCTCTGGCTGTAATTCGTACTCCCCATCGCAGGCTCAGGGAACATTTTGTAAAGCAAATATGGTCATTCGCTTGCCACCATTTTCAGCGTGATCGCCCAGCAAACCTGCGCACCATGACCGCTCTTCCTCTTGGATTTTGTACCCATAGCTTATTCCTTCTTTGTGGAATAAACACACCTTATTCTTTTTTCTCCTTGCCTACCTGGTAAACACTTTTTTTTTCATTTTTGAGTACTTTCAACGTTCCAAGGAAATGAACGTGTTGCTTTAGAAAAAAAAATAGTAGCCTTTACTCTTTTTTTTTTTTTTAAAGATTTTATTATTTATTCGACAGAGATAGAGACAGCCAGCGAGAGAGGGAACACAAGCAGGGGGAGTGGGAGAGGAAGAAGCAGGCTCATAGCGGAAGGAGCCTGATGTGGGGCTCAATCCCATAACGCCAGGATCACGCCCTGAGCCAAAGGCAGACGCTTAACCGCTGTGCCACCGAGGCGCCCCGCCTTTACTCTTTTTTACAGTAATGTTAGGTTTACAGAAAAGTACAGTTTTCACATATTCCTTCCTCCCAGTTTCTCCCATTATTTGTAACTTTTATTATTGTGGTGCATTTGTTACACATGATACAACAGTATTGGTATATTACTATTAACTAAAGTCCCTAGTTTCCATTAGAGCTCGCTCTTCGTGTTGTGTATTTTATGCATTGACACATGAATAATGACATGTGTCCATTGTTACAGTATTATATATTTGAGTCTCACTGCCCTAAAAAGTCCCTGTGCTCTACCTACCCATCCCTCTCCCCCTCCCTGCAAGATCCTGGCAACCGCTGAACACTTTCTGTACGCAAAGTTTTGCCTTTTCTAGAATGTCCTATAGTTAGAATCATACAGCATATAGCCTCTTCAGATTGGCTTCTTACACTTGGCAATGTGCTTTTAAGTTTCCTCCATCTGTTTTTGTGACTTGTTACCTCATTTCTTTTTATCTCTAAATAATATTCCATCATCTGGATATACTGCAGTTTATCCAGTTACCTATTGAAGGAAATATTGATTACTTCAAAGCTGGGGCAATTATGAATAAAGCTGCCATAAATACCTGCGTGCAGGTTTTTGTGTGGCCATAAGTTTTCAACTCATTCGGGTCAATACTAAGAAGTATACTTGCGGGATCCTCTGTTTAATTTTGTAAGAAGCTTTCGAACTCTCTCCCAAGTGGCTGTCCTGTATTGCATTCCCACCAGCAATGAACGAGAGTTCCTGTTGCTCCATGCCCTCACCAACAAACACTCGTGTCAGTGTTTTGGATTTTAGTCATTCTGATAGGTATGTAGGGTGCATCCCATTGTTGTTTACCTGCTCTTTTCCCCAGCTCAAGTGTTCGACCTCAGAGCTCTCTTATACCAAGTGTTGCTGTTCCTGAACCACAACCTCTATGACTACTATGATTTTCAGGAATTTGTACGCAATGCAAGTACCATTTCTGTGCTGAATGTTTTGTCAATCACGACACTGTCAACCAAGTTAGATAAATAAGTTCACGATGTACACTTAGATATAGCCTAGATTTAATTTGTGATAGATAAACCCAGATTAGACATCACCAATAACTGCAACACCTCTGAATCTCAATTTCAAAGATAATTATCACCTCCTGTGTGATTATCACCTCCTCCCCCAGATGGCTTTCTGTGTACTCCTGCTCAAACAGCCCCGTGATTCATGAGCCCACATCCACGGGTCCTCTGCCCACGTTCACCACCCGTCCCTTCTTCCTCAGCTTGGACTCCCCTCCCATTCACTCAAGAACTTTGCTTCTGCAATTTCCTCTTCTTTCTCCTGGAGCACCAATGTTAACTCCTTCCATACTGGATCATTCACTTAGAAACAAAAATATGCCTTCATAGTAGACACCTTAAAAAACAAAACCAAACAAAAACCTTCCTTAACTCAAACCTTTTTTCTGTTGTGTTGTCATTGTCTCATTTGTTCACTCTCCTTCCTAGCAAAACCCCTTGAAAAAGTTGGTCTACTTGTTACCTCTACGTCCTAACTCTCCCACCCCAGCCCCCACCATTTAACTGGGCTTTTGTTGCCACAATTCCATGTTAACAGATATCATCAATGTCACCAGTGCCCTACACTAGCCAAAGCCAGTGGTCAGTTCTGTCTTCATCCTCCTTGACTTCTCACCACTTCTGACACCTCCGACCACAGCCATTTCAATACACTGTCTTCTCTGGGCTTCTAAGGCACTACTGCTTACGTGTTCTCCTCCTGCCTTCACTGCCTCCACCACTGCAGTCTTATGAAGATGTTGAACTGTCCAGGGCCGCCTGGGTGGCTCAGTCGGTTAGGCATCGGACTTTGGTTTTAGGTCATAATCTCGAGGTCTTAGGATGGAGCCCTGCGCTGGGTTCTGGGCCTCTGCACTCAGTGGGGAGTCTGTTTCTCCCTCTCCCTCTGCCCCTCCCCCTGCTCATGCTTTCTCTCTCTCTCAAATAAATAAAATCTTAAAAAAAAAAAAAGGTGTTGGACTGCCCAAAGCTTTTACCTCTTTCCTCTATTCTACCTACATACTTTGTCTCAAGGCTTCAAAACTTACCCATGGAGTAATGACTCCCAGAGCTTTGGATTCCCAGCCTGGGATCTTTCTATAGTGTGCCAATTCCCAGTGTAAAATCCTTTACTGCCCTCCCATTACATTTGGAGTATAATACAGAGTTTTTCTACACCATGTCTTCTAAGGCCTCTACATACACTGCCAGTACTCTACCATTTCCCCAGCTCCATCATTTGCTGTTGTCGTATCCATTTACTTGGTTCTGGCCACCCACCGTGGCCATCATTTTCTTTTTCCCCTGAAACATACCAAGTTCAGTCCTGGTTGGAGCCTTTGTAGTTAGCATTGCTTCAGCTTGTAAATCTTCTCTCCTACCTGCTTTCTTCATCTCATTTAGGTCTTAACTCAGATAGGACGTCCTCAGAGAGGCCATTTGCTGACTACATTTGCTAAAGCAACTCCCCTGCTCACTCCAACACACTGTTCTATTTTTTTTTAAAGATTTTACTTATTTATTTATTCGAGAGAGAGCGGAGTGAGCACACGAGCAGGGGGAGGGGCAGAGGGACAAGCAGATTCCCACTGAGCAGGGAGCCCCGTGTGGGGCTCGAATCCAGGACCCTGGGATCATGACTGAGCCAAAGGCAGATGCCTAACCCACTGAGCCACCCAGGTGCCCCTACACTGTTCTACTTCTTAACATGTTTCCTGTTCTTCTCATTGTACTTCAACCCAAGCGACATGAAGACAGGCACTGTGACAGTCTCATCTCAGCTACACCCTCAGTGCCCAAGCAGTGCCTGGCAGAGACCAGACGCTAGGCATGTGCTTTCGGCCCCAGCTGATAGTATCTCATTTAACTGCTAACGCACACGTTACTTAGCCTTCAGGGTCAGTTCAAGTGATTGGTTTTTCTACCCCACTTCCCCGGACAAGCATGGCTTCTGCTTCCCCTGGTGCTTCTATAGCCTTTGGCTCAGACCTCTCTTTGAGCCCTTATCCGTGCCCATTGTGACTGCCTGCTTGCCTTGGCCCCGTAAGAACTTGCCGTATCCCCAGTGTTTAACCCAGTGTCTAATCCATATAAGGCTCTCAAATATACGAGGGTCCCACCGACATAAGTGACACCAAAGGGAACCTCAGCGTGCTTCTCTCTCCCCACCAGAGATTGTCCTTTTTCCAGAAGAGGCAGGTTGACTCCCCTACGCAGGGACCAGTTACTAAGAGCTCTCACAACAATTAAACTAGTGACGTTCCCCTATGCATTAAAACATCAGATGCTCAGGGAGGGCTTTGGGGCTCGAACATTTCACGCAGCTCCCAAAGGTGTCAATTTAGCATGAGGGGGTTACACAAGGTGGAAGCGCTTACGGAAAGGACATTTACAAGTGTTGCTCTGTTAATCAAATGCCAGCCTAAAGGAGCTTTTGAATGCTAGAAAAACTTCTTTCAAAAACTGACATAAAGAACAGGAAGAAGCATTTACTTACTCTTGAAACAATCATCTATGATTTGATGGTTCTTGAGCCGTACCTCCAGCTTCAATTTCTCGCACATAATTTTACCACATACATCCCAGGGCCAAATGGGAAGTTTTGCTTTTTCGGCTCCCTTGCTTCTAAAACATAATGCATCAAACTCAACTCACTGGCCTCTCTCTCAAACCAACCCCTGTCTGCTTTTCTCACCCAGAAACCACCATGCTCTCATTCACCTAAGCTGAGAGCTACGTGTAGGTGCCCCCTTCTCCTCTTCATTCTGTCAGTTCTTCCCTCCAGGGAAGACTGCTACCTGTCCCTTCATTTGTTTCTGTTGCTCTCCCCGCACCAGTCTACGGTTTGGTAAGTAAATAGCAATCACCTATCCGGTTTTCAAGCTCCACATCTGTGCTTCATGTAGGACATCACACACGGTGCGAAAATGCCATATTGCTTTACAGCTAAGAGGCCACCATAGCCACCAAATTACATTACAGTATAATCTCTGCTACGAATTCAAATTGGCTTCCCGAACTTTCAAACATGAGCCCAGGGCCAATAACCCCAGAATACGCCAAAATCACCTGAGTCTTCATACCAAACTTTCTGGAACACAGAATTATTTATTCAACTACTAAATGTTTACCAAGCAGTCTGTGTCTTCCAGTGGCTCCCAGCTGTATATAACTCTGTCATTGCACACAGAGCCTGTTCACTTACAGCTTTGCTCCTCTCTTTGCTACTCTTGTGTTCCCGTTGTCCCTGTCCTTTTCTGCACTTCATGTCTCTCTTCTTCTAGGTTCCAGTCAACTACTTACTGCTCAAAAAACTGCTGTTGTTGTTTTTTTTTTTAAGATTTTATTTATTTATTTGAGAGAGAGAAAGAGAGCACAATTGGGGAGAGGAGCAGAGGGAGAGGGAGAAGGATACTCCTCGCTGGGCAGGAAACCCAGATGCAGGGCTTGATCCCAGAACCCCAAGATCATGACCTGAGCCAAAGGCAGATGCTTAATGGGCTGAGACACCCAGGTGCCCCAAACCCGCTGTTTTTTATGTTGGGAACACTCTGCTCAGTTTCTTCCTGGGACTGACTTCCAATCATTGTAAACAATAAATTCAGTGGTCTTCTCCTCCGGGAAGCTGTCCTTCATCACTTTTCCACCAGTCAAGCAAACCTGCTTTGTAACCCCTTGGATGGAACTTATCAAACCATCCTGGGAGGTTTGTTTACTGTCCATTTTTTCCTCACTAAATCATGAGTTCTTTTATTCATCTGTGTATCTCTAGACACATGGCAGACACTCAAAACATGCTTCCCGAACGAGTGAGTGAGTGACTGATGGACTAGAAGACACCTGTTCCAATCCCACCCCCCTTTCAGGAGTGTAGACTGAGTCATTTCACTTCCACAAATTCTTCCTCTGTGATTCAAATTCTGTTTTAGTCTTTCGGTGAATAGATTCCTATAGTATCCAGATATTCTCTGTGTAACTGAATTATATATTGTCTTTACTCGAGTCTTGCTTCCACATTCCCAAAAGACAGGTCTCTTGTACCTTTCTGGCAATGCTGCCAGCACCTATCACAAGAAATAATTAGTAAATTGATGAATGGACTAACTGGGTGAAAAATAGATCCCAGATGACAAAAATGAAACCAATGGAAAAAGTAAAATTGAATTCAGAAGACAGAATAATTCTGAGGAAGGTGACAGGAAACTATAGGCAACTAGAATTTATGATCTATAACTTGTATACAAAACTCTGAACAATACAATTAAAGTCATCCATTCAACAAATATTTATTATGTGATTTTTATGTGCTGTCATTATGCTAGGTACTGGCATTATGCCCTAATTTAATTTATGGAGGAGACAAAAATGCCACCTTTAAATTATATATATAAAAAAGCAAACCTCTATTCAACTAGAGATATAAAGAGAGGATACAGACGAAGGAGCGACCAACTGTACTCTTGGGGGTCTTCTTACTGCACTTGATGCTTTGCTCACCCCAAAAGCTAAAGCTAAGGGCTCACAGAAATCCTTGAGCCAGCAAACCACTTTTGTTACCCTAGATTGGTTGGGGATGATATGAAAGCCCTTTGCTATGCGAAGGTTGCCAAGAAGTAAGAGTGAATCTGGATCACTGGAATAATGCTGGGCCTCCTGGTCTAAATGCATATGTTGTAAAGCCTGCTCTCTCTGCCCTTCAGTGAGAAAAGACCTGGGAACATCCGCAAGATAGAGATGAAAGCTGGGGGCTGCTGACCTCTGCCTACGTTTCTTCATGTGGGCAGTGTTGACATATGAGCTCCGTAACTCTTCGTTGCGGGGAGGCTATCCTGTGTATTTGGGGATGTTTAGCAGCATTCCTAGCCTCTAGCCACTAGATATCCATCCCCTCCGATGCCCCCCCCTTCAGTATGGTGACAACCAAAATATGTCCCCTGAATCCGGTTGAGAACCAGTGATCTACCCCATTCTTTGGAAATATTTCCAGGCTTGAGAACAACTGGAAAGCAAACCATCAATTAGTTTTCTCACACACATTTCCATATCCAATAAAAATATTTTCCCTCTCAATGACTTTGACTAGGAGGTGTTTTTTTTTTTTTTTAACATAGCTATTTATAGATAGGTATATCTTAATCACACTGTACATACAATTTTATCTCTGGTCTTTCATTTCTCTTTTCTCCCAACAAATCCTAAATACTCAAGACTACTCTTTTTTTTTTTTCCAAAGATTTTATTTATTTATTTTGAGAGAGAGAGTGCAAGTGGGGGGAGTACAGTGGGAGGGAGAGAGTCTCCAGCAGACTCTGTGCTGAGTGCGGAGCCCAACTCGGGGCTCAATTCCACGACCCCAAGATCATGACCTGAGCCAAAATCAAGAGTTGGTCGCCCACTCGACTAGGCCACCCAGGCACCCCAAGACTTCTCTTAATGATACGGATAACTTGTCTTCTAGTATTAGTTAAGGTCAAATGTTGGTGTCCTCAAAGCTAGAGTCTGACAATCCTTAGATTTCTAAAAAAGATTACCTGGGAATAAAAGCTCTAGAACACTGTAGTAACATGAGGGCACTCCCCGGAAAGTGTCAGAGACCCAAAGGCTACATTTAATGAATTTTAGGGGTTCAATCCTCCTGTCTAGAGGCATGGCAATGCTGTGTCTGGCCAGCATGTTCTCCGAAAGGCTGAGAACCTGGAAAAGTGCCCTAGGTGATACACAGCGAAGATCAAGAATAAAAACAGGGAGGACAAGGAAAGGACAGTGGGAGAGCAGCCTCAGTGGGGGTAATGGTGAGTACTCATAGAACAGCAAACGGCAGACAGAGAAGCTGGGAGCCACAGATGAGGCCAAAGACAGATACATGTGGGAAGTCTAGAATGTCACTTTAAGGGCAAAGATCATCTCTCAGGCATGTGAGAAGACCCCTGAAAGGGCCCCTGCACAAGATGAACACTGGAGACTTTAAAGAAAGCCAGCCCCTCTTGGCCCTTGGCCTGTGCCTGCTCCTGCCCAACCCACCACCTGTGACACCTGACATGGTGATGACGCTCGACTCTGGGCCTGTGGTCTGTTTCAGCAGGCAGAGACTACATTTCCTATTTTACAGAATTTCTAATTGCAAGCCAATTAAAAATAAAAAGTTCTAGTAACCGGGGCGGCTTCCTCTATAGTCCTCATTACACACCCTGACTTTAAAAAACCAACAACAACACTTATTAAACTCTAGCTAAATAATTATTTGTGTAAGGCTTACTCAATGACTGTTTTTAACATTTTGACTTCAGCAGCATTTTTGTGAATGTTCTTTTTATTTTATTTATTTGAGAAACAGAGAGAGCACGAGCAGCGGGAGGGGCAGAGGGAGAGGGAGAAGCACACTGTTGGCTGAGTGGGGAGCCTGCCACAGGACCCCATCCCAGGACCCTGAGATCCTGACCTGAGCCAAAGTCAGATGCGTAACCGACTGAGCCACCCAGGCATCCCTACTGAGTGCTCATTTTATTGAGAGTTTAGAACCAGAGTGATTTAGACTTCCACTGAATAGATTTACCATTAAGATAAATTTGATAGTGTCCTGATACTTTGAGTAATCGCATCCTTATTTCCTTTCTACTGCATTGGACGGTTTTTACTTTTCATGTTGAATCTGTCTGCCCACTGCTACCGAGTTGACACATTCCATTTATTATATATCCCAGTTGCTAGATAATAACAAATGAGCATATCATTTGAGAGGAAATGGCTTTAGACATTCTAGAGTTCTTCAGTTGTTTTTGAATGTCATTTTCTATTACTTCAGAGTTTAACGATTCTTCTATTTTCAACCAGAATGACTTATCAGTTCTAATTTTGTGCTTCTGGCAACTCACTTGTTAAATTTTATCATATCATGTGTCAAGAGGTTGTTCTGGGCATCTGAGTATCTTCCCTCCGCTGTCATTAAAAATATTTCAAATGTTAAGCGTTTCATCATTCTTTTACCAATTATTCAAAGGGTAAATCAGCTGAAGATTTGTATTTCTAACAATAAGTAGCCAAAATGTCACCATTTCCTATTGATATGGTCAAATTCATATTTATGATGATTATATGGGAAACTACGATCATCTTGAAATTGTGGTTGTGACTATAAAATATGTTTATAAGAAAATTAAACTACCTGTAACCCTAGTTTTTTAGAAATTAAATATCCTTAAAATCCTGGTACAGAAGAGAAAAACTGTGAACTAGAACTTCCTAGAATTTGTCAAAGCTGTTACAACAATTCCATCCAATGTGAAGTTCTGTAAACTATATAGTTGGTATTTTAGTAAATTTGTAGTAAATTTAGTAAATTTGTTGAAGTGACTTAAAAGCAAGGTTTAGTGAGCAAAAGCAAAGTGATAGTACAAAGCTCCCAAGGAGGGAGGGGACCCGAGAGGGTTGCCCACAACTGCACTCTTGACTCAGGAGACAGACATACAGAAAAGGAATCTCTATATAAATCTATTAACTTGAAGATTAGAGCACAGAAAAGGGATCTCTGTTTTGAAGAAAAAAAATAAAAGCTTTTTATAATCCTAAATTAACATGCTACTTAGAAACTTGCCTACTGCTTTTATTAGAAAAGATCACAACCGTATCTGAGGTAACAGATTATAAAAAGAAAATGGCCTTTGAGATACCTTTTGAAATACTAGACTTCCGTAACTGTAAAATCAGTGAAAATTTTTCTGAAATTAGAAGGCTTTTTTTTAAAAAAATATTCTTCCCTCTTTATCATATAGCTTGCAAGCAGGCATGTAATTTGACACCATTACACTGGGAGCTGTGTTTATAAAAAATGGATGCCTAGGGATAGGAAATCAAACTGAACACTACACTTGAATGGGGCACCTGGGTGGCTCAGTCAGTTAAATGTCTGGTCTTGATTTTGGCTCAGGACATGATTTTGGGCTCTGCACTCAGTGGGAAGTCTGCTTTCTTTCCTCTCTCTCTGCCCCTCCCCGAGCTCCTGCTCTCTCGCTCTCTCTCCCTCAAATAAATAAATAAATGTTAAAAAAAAAAAACCCAAAATTGAACGCTCTAATTTTAAGTAGTTGGAGGATGGATTTTCCTGAGACTCAAACTTCAACGAAGAGAATTTTCAGAGTTTGACCATAGAACATGTCAGTGGCTGTGGACACAGGTCTTTGGTTCTGATGTACCTAATGTCAAACATTTGTGGAGCTGAGTGGTTTTTCTGGCTAGACCCAGGCACTCTGCTCTTCACCTACAGATGTCCTCTCTCAGGGACAAGTGGACAACAATCTTTAACAAGGTTGTGAGATTGTATTTGACAATTTCCTACTACCTGCTGCTGATTTGCCTTATGATGAGATTTTATTAATTTCTTTTCTGACATTAGTCAATAGGGCTTAGGATATTATTTCCCACTGTTGTCTTGTGTTTCTTCTTGTATTCATGTGAATGCTCTGGAACTACTCCTTAACTTTTCACATTGCTGGGAGAAAAGTTCCAGCTGGCAAATGACTAGAATCGGAACATAAATCATAATGCAGTCAATCCTCAATAACCAATGTGTACTAACCACAGCATAATTTTAATCACATCCTGAATTCCCCTTGCTCCTCTGGCTTTAGGTTCCTACTTAATGATGTGCAATTTAGGAACACAATGTGTGTTTAGGAACACAAAGAAACCTTGTTAGATAATCGGTGGCAAAACTCAAAGGCAAAATGTAAACAATGCTAGCAATAGCTGCGGTTATTACTGCCACGTCCAGTGGGGTGATTAATCCAAAATTTAATACATGTGTAATATTATGACTGTATTTTAACAATACTCAGGGCCAGATCATCTTTATCATGAGACTTACTTTAATTAAAATAGATCGGGTAAACTGGATAGCACCAAACTAGATTCAGCTATATCGCTTATCATGGTGGATTGTGAAAATGGCCCCAAAATATTGTAGCTCCTTATGTCAAGAGGTGAATCCTATTTCCCTACCTTTTGCAGTTGGGCTGGCTCAGTGTTCTAGACTGAATGTTTGTGTCCTCCCAAATTCATATGTTGAAATCTAACCCCCTTGTGATGGTATTAGGATGTGGGGCCTTTGGGAGGTCTTTAGGGTGGAAAACTCATGAACGGAATTAGTGACCTTATAAGAGGAGCCCAGAGAGCTAGTTGTCTCCATCTCCTTCATGTGAAGGTAGAATGAGAAATTGGCAGTCTGCACCCTGGAAGAGGGCTCCCACCAGATCCCAACCACACTGGCACCTTGATCTTGGACTTTATAACCAGTCTATGACACCTCGTTGTAGCAGCTCAACCTAAGACATTTGGTGACTTGATTTGACCAGTAAAATGCAGTGGCAGTGACACTGTGTAAGTTCTGATCTGAGCCTCAAGACGCTCTGTGTTTTCTGCCCTCGCTACACTTAAATTCTGAGATTACTATGTGACCTAGCTTGAGGATGAAAGGCCATGTGGAGGAGAACTGAGCACCGAGCACTGGAGATGCCAGCCTGCCAACTGCTAGACACGTGAGTGAATCTACCCTAGATCAACCAGTCTTCTCATCTCCTGGCCACAGCCTTTGGAAAAAGCCAGGCGGAGATCAAATGAGCCAGCCCAGACAAGTAGAACCACCCAGCTATGCAAAACATTGTGAGCCAAGTAAGTCGGTCATTGGTTTAAGTCACTAAGTTTTGTTACAGGGAAATAGGTAACTGATGCAATTATGTTTTATATTTTATACCTTTGGTTCTCCAGGAGCAGCTCCCCATCGCATGAGCATCAAGGACACAGTGTTTGTATGTCCTAAGATAACAGCCACGGCCAAAGACAAGACACAAATTTAAGAAAATTTCTTGGGCAGGTGATGTTTACACCTTTAATGTTGCAATTACTGGTTGTTTCAACTGAAGGTTTATTGCGCTCACTGATGACCTATATGCAAATTATATGTATGTAAATGTATGAATGTAAAATATGTATATATAAATCAGAGCATTATTTCAGGGACTCCTAGTTGGCTCAGTTGGTTAAACAGTTGACTCTTGATTTCGGGTTCAGGTCATGATCTCGGGGGTCCTGGAATGGAGCCCCATATCAGACTCCCTGCTGAGCAGGGAGCCTGCTTCAGGATTCTCTCTCCCTCTGCCCCTTGCCCCCTCAAATAAATAAATAAACCTTTTTTTTTTAAAGCATTATTTCATTCCTCAACTGGGACATAGGTTTTTAAAAAATCAGATTTGCTGAGATATAATTTATATGCCATTGAGTTCACTTGTTTCAAGGGTGCAGTGAAATGGTTTTTAGTGTATTTACAGAGTTGTGAGATCACCAAATTCTAATTTTGAGTATTTTCATTCCCCAAAAAGGGACTTGGCTTTTTATTTCATATTTTTCTGTCATTAATAGCTGATAAGATGCTTTAACATCCCACTTCATTTGTGCTAAGGTATTTCCTGCATTAGCCCAATTAGCCCATATTGCAACACACGCAGGTCTCGTTACTAAGCAATGCCATAGCATTTAGAATCCCGGACTCTCACACAGAAATCCTGACAGGATAACAAATGTTGAGTTTAAATATTTGCCTTAAAGAACTTATTTAGCAGATTTTGAATTTGAAGGTTGGTATAGTTTAATTCAGTTTTATTCAATGCAAAAAATTTAAGCAAATTTAGATGGCTATTAAGACACTTGAAATTGCTGCAAAGGCGGAGAAGAGTGAGGCTCCAGAAGCTGGGGTGTGGAAGGAAAAGGGGCACAGGAGCAGAGTGGGGGATGTGCTGCAGATTGTCAAAGTGTCAGGGACCCTTCTACCACTCCCCCCACTCCAGACTGCAACCCTGCCAAACCGCGAGTCCTCCTTCACCAAATGCTTCGCAGTCCAGCATCTTAAGACATGTTTTTAATGAAAACGTATCTCCACCTATATGGTAAGAAATAGCTGGCAAATAAGAATCATTTTATGGACATTATCTGTATAGTTCATTGTATGTGTACCCATCTATTTCCTAAAGAAAAGGTTAACTGAATTATATTTTCCACACATTTTAAATTATTGGTTAAAACAACCACATTAGGGGCATCTGGGTGGCTCAGTCGGTTAAGCATCTGCCTTCGGCTCAGGTCATAATCTCAGGGTCCTGGGATCGAGTCCCATGTTGGGCTCCCTACTCAGTGGGAAGTCTGCTTCTCTCTCTCCCTCTGCCCCTCTCCCAACCCCTGGTCGTGTGCGCCTGCGTGCGCGCTCTCTCTCTCAAATAAAGAAATAAAATCTTTAACAACCACAACCACAACCACAACAACTACAATAACAGTGAGTTCTTATTTCATTTTCAGTGTTTCAAGCTGTAGGTAAAAGAAGAGAACCAATCCCAAAGTTTCAAAGATATTAAAGTGCTCCTGATGGTCAATAAATAATGACCCCACAACAGCTTTTAGAGCCTAAGAGTCAGGCACTATGTTCAGTAGTGAGAGGACACAGATGAAAATCAACATCTATTCTACTCAAAAGATAGCCTCTGAAAGATCTCTGGAACATGGATGAATTTTAAGTTCTAGATCCCTACATTCTATACATTCTGGCCATCAATGACGTTAATGAATCCCCTATGGAATGGACAAAACCTCAAGGCAGAGTAATGCGGCAAACATTTATCGACCGCTTGAAATGTGCTATGGGAGATGGAAGGGTGAATCTCACTTCCACCACAAGGGACTGACCTGACAGCATTGCACTCAGCTCCCTGACACAGAGGAAGGGCAATGGAAAGTAAAATCTTCCTTGGACTTTTGTCCAGTACGTCTCCAGAATAAGTGTCCATTTATTATATATATGATATATATTATACATATGTTATATACATTATATATATGATGATAGAAAGGTACAAAGACAAGATCTGGGGGTAAGAGCATGGTAGGGATAATATTATGAGGAAATCTAGGTTAAGGGGAGTTACTACCACCAGCACGGCAGCGAGTTTTATAACAGATGCCTAAACTTCTCATGTAATAGAGGAGATGCCCCTTAGCCCCAGTAGTAAACTCTGAGATCGTGCTGCAAAAGGTCTTTTCTAGGAAATAGTAAATAACTTGAAGGGCAGTGTTCTGGACAGCACTTTTACAAAATACTCAGTGACAGGTGGTTATGGCTGTGTAACATAACGACATAACATTCCAAGAATGTAATGCTGTAAAAATATTTCCACGGGAAGCTGGAGTAACCCGATCCAGGTATATGGTGTTCTAGCAACCTGACTCGATACAAGAATATAGCTCAAAGCATAGAGAAGAACCAAAGACTAACATTTCTTAACCATCCCTTTGGGGGTATCAACTTCCCAGAGATGCACAGCAGGATATTCAAACTTAAGATCATTAAAAATACCTGCGGTACAACTGTTCTCTGATAAGATTCTAAGCATCAGACCCTATGATCCAGCCATTGCACTACTGGCTGTTTACCCCAAAGATACAGACGTAGTGAAGAGAAGGGCCATATGCACCCCAATGTTCATAGCAGCATTGTCCACAATAGCTAAATCGTGGAAGGAGCCGAGATGCCCTTCAACAGATGACTGGATTAAGAAGCTGTGGTCCATATATACAATGGAATATTACTCAGCCATCAGAAAGAACGAATTCTCAACATTTGCTGCAACATGGACGGCACTGGAGGAGATAATGCTAAGTGAAATAAGTCAAGCAGAGAAAGACAATTATCATATGATTTCTCTCATCCATGGAACATAAGAACTAGGATGATCGGTAGGGGAAGAAAGGGATAAAGAAAGGAGGGGTAATCAGAAGGGGGAATGAAACATGAGAGACTATGGACTATGAGAAACAAACTGAGGGCCTCAGAGGGGAGGGGGGTGGGGGATTGGGATAGACTGGTGATGGGTAGTAAGAAGGGCACGTATTACATGGTACACTGGGTGTTATACGCAACTAATGAAGCGTCGAACTTTACATCGGAAACTGGGGATGTGCTGTATGGTGACTAACATAATATAATAAAAAATCATTAAAAAAAGATTCTAAGCATCAGAATTGGATGCAGAGAAACTAATGTTCACTTAAAGAAGTTCATTCAGACACAAATATTTATTGAGCATCTACTATATGTCAAGCACCTATCTAGAGGCAGTAAGATTCAGTGGAGAACAGTACAGATTTGGTCCTAGCCATTACTCAGTTTATAATCTGTAGAGGGTAGATATAGGAATAATAAAAGTAAATTACAAAGAAAAAATAATTTCAGGTGTGAAGTGCTGTGAGGACATCTGTGGTAAAGAGGAATAAAGAATTTGATTGCATTTTTCAGTTTGACTGCCGACAGCTTTCAGGCCCCACTCTCTTCCCCTTCTGCTCCACATCCAGGCAAGCTGATAAGAAAGCTCAGGTACTCCTGCCTTTGGTGGTGGCAAGAAGTTAAAATCATGCTTGCTCAGCTCCAGGACAGAAGAGCTCACCCCAGCCCCAACCACCATATAACTCCAAACCAGTCTCTTTTTCCCTAACTTTCTCAAGCCATTTTTGAACCAGCTTGGGAGTTCATCCTGTTCTCCCCAGAAAGTGCATTACTCAATTAATAAACCCTTTCATACCCTCTTGGTGTGTGTGCGGCATCATGAGTGGACGTTCAAACCAAAGTTTGGATGGAAGGTCCATCTGGCCTCTGAGGAGTGATCACATCACTAAAACAAGCAAAGTCTCAGGACATACAAACACAGTAAGAACAGAAGCAACATCTCTTGGGGCTAGGCTCAGAAACTACACACCACTTCTGCTGGATGCTTTTGATCCCAGCAAGTCACCAAGCCAAGCCTCCACTTCTTGATAAAGAGGAACTGCTAACAACTGTGGCCATGTTTACAATCTACCATGACCATCTAGCTGAATCCATTTTGGCACTGCCTAGTTTATCCCTTTCCTAATAATGCGAGTAAAAAATCTTTTGAGGAATATCATGACTGGCAATTTTGTCCTGATAGAGGGCTCTCCTACTCTGCAAGAGATGAGAGCTGGGGGTCCCAGTGCGCCGAGTCTTATTCACCTTCTGTCCGTATCACACAGAGCACAGAACTCGTCTATCCCAGGCACTGAAGGAATTATAGCAGAAGTGAACTAAAACCAATTTTAAGTTGAAGAACAGTGTAACAGCTAAAGCACAGGAGTAAAAGAAAAAAGTCTGCCATAAAACACTTTGAAAAAAATCTTCCATATACGTTCATACATCATCTCATACATCATTCACATTTTCCAGGCATTTTGAACACAGCAATATCAAACTTACTTCTCTTGTTAGGTGGGTGACAGAGCCATTCCAGATAATTCTGACACTCTAATAACATAATTAGCCCCCTGATCTGTAGGAGGGTGTGTCGTCATGAGCCTCCTGACAGACCTGTGAGAAGGGATAAGACGGCTCACCTTTAGAAGTGCAATGCGTACACCCACAATTATATGGCTGCACGTAGTTGAAATACTGAATTAGGTTTCCTCGTTGGAAGGCAAATAGGGATATTTGATTATGGATACTGCTGCTCTTTCAAGTCCTCAAGATGCCCTTCTGCTTTTGTATCCACTGAGCAAAAATATTTATCGACTGTCCTAGGACTGTGCTAAGTATGAAGGACATTGAAATGTGCAGGGATATTTGCCTTAAAGAAGAAGGAAACTAAGAATAGTTGATATATTGCTCTTTGCTATTCTCTCTACATAGGCTTTCTACACGGCCCTTACAACAAGCCGACAGGGTGGCTGTTATTATCCCCGCGTGAAGCTGAGGATACAGATACTATCATAGAATATGAATTTGCTCTAGATCATTCAGCAAATATATGGCAGAATCTTGATTCAGACCCCGGTCTGCTGGAACTTACACCCAGGCTCTTTCCAGCCTATAGTAATGGCCTTCTTCCAATTAAGCAAATGCACCATTGGTTTCTCTTCTCCGATACAATACTAGACCAATACTACAGTTCCAAAAGGGAAACTTCTCTCCCTTCCTTCAATGAATCTCTCTCTAGATTCCATCTCTACATGACCGTGATTCAGTTGGGATGACAGGTTCATCAGACAAAGTGGCTGTGGTGAGTGAACTGTCTATACCTCAGGGTCAAAGCCCAAGTACACATGCAGTGAAGAAGAAAATTAAAACACTTGGACCCTAAGTCAAACTCATCTGTGCTTGAAACACTGCAGTTGCACAGAGTCAAGAACTTTATGCAAATGAGTAAAGCTGAAATACATGTAAATTTACAATAAAAAAGAAAGAACTTATCTCTATTTTTTTTTCAGAAAATGCTTATGAAAGTCTTCTCTTCGCACAAGACAAGAGTAGATCAAGCCTGAGATCATATCTGATGGTGAATAAGAAGGGGCTAACCACGCAGGCAGCAGCTAGCATGATGGCGTGTTACTTCATCTAATTTGAAGAAACATGGATGAAGCCAGCTACACTTATGATATTTCTATGGGTTTGCTACTGAATACCAGCTTTTGACAACTGTGGGAAATAACTACCCTGGTTCTTCCCCTCAGTCTCCCATTCGGTTCCCAAGTTTTGCCTGTGTTCCCATGTCTCTTTTATCTTCCTGATACCCCACCTGTGATTGGGTAGCAATTCCCTTACACCTGGATCCACCTCCCCACTGGCTGGCCTGATCTCAGTCTCTTTCTTATTCCAAAGACCCCTTTTAGGGGCGCATGGGTGGCTCAGTAGTTAAGTGTCTGCCTTCGGCTCAGGTCATGATCCCAGGGTCCTGGGATCAAGCCCCGCATCGGGCTCCCTGCTCTGCTGGGAGCCCACTTCTTCCTCTCCCACTCCCCCTGCTTGTGTTCCCTCTCTCGCTGGCTCTCTCTCTGTCAAATAAATAAATAAAAAATCTTAAAAAAAAAGACCCCTTTTGCCAGATCAGTTATCTTTGTATACAACTTGTATCATGTCGTCATTCTGCTGAGAAGCCTTTCATTGCTCTGTACTTCCTCATGTTTCTAGTCAACACTACTACACTTCAGTCTCCCCAATCCACTGCTCTCCAGATCCTACTTCCCTCGGCGGGTAGGCTGCTCTTGTCACAGCCAGCCAAGGGTGCCATATGCATCCCACTCTACATCTGCATGTGGATCATGCATGTTCTCTTCTTTTACATTGCTCCCTTCTGATCCAAAGCCCGGGCCAAGTCTCTTGTCTTCCATGATGTCCTTCCTGATAAATCCAGCCCTTAACTCTTAAAGGACATATATGTTGTTTCTCACAATTAGGCATGGAATTTTATTATGTACTGCCCTACAGTTAATTACTGCTTAATGTGCTAGTCTGGTGTCCCCCAACTGCTTTAGGGCAACCTTGGGTGTCATTACCATGTTGTATGTGTTGTAAGTACTCACGTGTGTGTGTGTGTACGCGTGCGCACATATGTATCTCTAGGTACTTATTTGTGTTAACCATGGGCTGTTACACAAATCTCACACCAAGTATTTGTATATTCTCACAAATGATAACTTGGGTAGATTTATTATCTATTTAGATATTCTCAGGGCATTTTATTGCATTTATTGATAAAGTAGATTTCTAAAAAGTAGGCATTGAGCCTCAAATGAGATACAAGAAAACATTAAGGTTTTGTCAGGAAACCCCAACAGTTTTCTCCTTTTAAAGAAGCAATAAAATAACCAAGACCAGGATTTGTAGAACAGTTGGGAACTTCTCTTTATGTTCATTCATTCATTCATTCATTTATTCAACTAAAGAGATCCAGGGTGCTTATTAGATACCAAGTACTGTGTCCGACATGAAGGATATTATTGGTATCAAAACTATCTGTGGATAGTTGCTATTGAGCCTAAAGGAAATGCAATTTCATAGGAAAAAAATATGTGGAAACTGTCAAATATTCCAAAGTCTAGTAATAGCTGAATTAGGCTGAGGGAAAAACTTGGTTGTCCTGACAAAAAATAAGGTCATTCCAGCTCCATTTGACCTCTAGTTCAACCTCTACCATGGGCACAGCTTGATTGAAGTTGGTCAGAGCTACGTAACTGTCATAGATATATTTATATTTTCTCTATTTCTCTCTTTTTCTTTTTTCTTTTTTTTTTTTTGGTCTGTCGAGGAATTATGATGTGGATGGCTTGGAAGGTAGAGATTGGAAAAGCCAGTACACTGAGCCCCTGAATTTTAGTGTGGGAAGTAAGATTTCTCTGCTTTTTAATGAATTCTTGGACAACCCAATGGCTTTGCTCCAAAGCTGTCCTGCTGGAATGGAGGATTATCTCACATGGGTCATTACACTTCCAAGCTTTAAGCCTCAGAATGGGCATTAAATTAAAATTCCCTGCACCTAGTAGGCAGAACACTGTGACACTTAAAAGATGTGAAAGCGCTAAATGAGTTCTGAGCAATAATATTATCACCACTGCATATTTATTGAGTTCAACAGGGTGCTAAGTACTGTAGGGACAGATAATACAAGTGGCCGATATAAAAAAGCAACAGCAATACTCTCATAAGAACTCTCCCATTCATCTTCTTTAGGAACAGACAGTGTAACTAGACTCGTTAGAAATAGTCTCCTCTTTTCAAAAGTATCCTCAAGGTTCTCTATGCTTTTGTTGGATTTGAAAGTGGCCGATTTTCTACAGTTACCATTTATGAATGCGGCCAAGTCTCCCAATTTCAAAATTACCATAAGAAGGCTGCAGGCATTACACTGAAGAACTTCATCCCCTTGCGACTGGAAATTACAAATGGCATTTTCTGAGAAATCTTAAATAAATCAGTTGTAAAATATGATATACATACCATTGTGTTTTTATTCAGCTAGGGAATATGCATTTTCAAAATTAATAACATTACTCTTTTTAACTAGTCTTCAGTTTTCTGGAAAAAAAATGCATACCTCTGAATGCCCGAAAGAATTTAAATAGTTTAGTCGAAAATTAAAGAGCACAACAATTCAACATTGAGGCACGAGGCAAATTTCCCATTTGTAGTGAATCGAGACCGAAATGGAGGAAGAGTTCAAGTACAATATACCCAGTATGTATGTGCACGATCCAGTATGCATGTGGATAAGCACAAAGAATAACTCTGCATATATAGAAACTAATTGAATTTCAGAATCCTGACTTCTTTTATTAAAATGCCAGCCCATCAGGGTTATAAGAAAAAAATTAAGCACTTTAGAGAAAATGGGTTATAAACTGTCATTGTTGAGTTTAGTGTTCTGACAACTTTGAAAGTAACTATAACGTAATTTCCCAAGTCGGTAGCTAAAATAATGGAACATCTGGATGCCATTGAAATGTATGACAATCAAGGAAAGAACAGAAAAGCAGTGGGAACAATGCTTTGCCTTTGCTTATCATTCGTGTGGTTTTGAACTCTTGCTTTAAACCTCAGTTGTGGCAGTCAAGGGCAGCGCCCTTCTCAAAGCTCCACCTTTCAGGCCTGATCCTAGGTGTCCATCTCTGGGCCTTACCTATCGCTTCCGGCAGCTGCACTTTTCCCTGACTTGCCTTCTTTACCTGCTTTTGGAGCTTATCCCCCAACACCTGCGTGAGGTAAGCAGCCTCTAACGTCATACGCACACTGGTCAGAGTGCTGCTGATGGCAACCTCGTTCACTGTGTCTGGCCTTTGGAAACGGAGGCGTCACCAGATAATATCACTTATTAATCAACCAGAGTCTAACGCGTTCTGTCCTTCGGGGACAAGTGACCCTATCGTGAACAACATAATGAAGTTGAACTGTGTAGAGAGAAATGAGCAAGATACACGTGTCTTCCCAACAGGCAGCCTCATACACCGTACCTCCCTGTACAGTTTCTGGACTGGTCTTGCCATTGTCAGATGTCTAACGTTACATACTATGTTGCTGGAAATAGCTAGACGTGAGCTTTATGTTATAACTAAAGCTCCTCCTGGATAAGAACTCACTGTAACTGACTCGGGAATCCTCTTCTCCTTCCTCTGTCTAACCACAACAAAGAGGAGGGGCAAGAACATTTTTTCAATCCGATCCAGCCAGGACTTACTGTGAGTCTAATAAGGATAACCTCAGTGTCAGGACAAAACCAAAAACAGGCATTAAGGACCTCGTACTCCAACAGATGCATATTCACTGATTATATATTTATTTACATTTTTACCCTCAAAATGGGATACTTCAGTGAAGCAGACTGTTTTTCCTGCCCTCTCTTACCAGCCACCACATTTCAAGGTTGTCTGAAAATGGAGTCTCTCTGAGGACAGAGCTGACTGGTTCTTGGCATGCACGCTGGAGTCTTTCCAGAGCCCCTTTTACTGAACGGCTCCAAGCTGGATCTGCTGTGCGATGGGTAAGGACCGCCCTTGTTCCACTCGGTCTGTGTGCACATCTGATGGGAGTCTGCTTTTCAACATGGGAAGGCATATGTGCCCTCTCAAAGACATGTCAAGCTGGAGCTAGTTTGTTTTGGATCCTTTCCCTCTTTTTACCCCACGCTTTGTCACCAGTGGAGAATGCAGACAGCTATGCCGAATGTGAATGTTGCCTGTGTGCCCACATTTGGCAAATGTTTGCTCAGATCTTTAATTGGGGGCTTAAATAGTCCATCATCCAGTAGACGATTTCCGAGGTGCTATTTAATGCTGACATTTCATGATTCTGTGGGATTTGCTTGCACTTTTGTGGAAAGATGCTTACGATGTATCATCTTGCTTTCAGTGAGGAAGTGTTGGACGGTGGAATATTAATCCACAGGGCAAGGGAGGAAAGTTCATATGTGTGGGGAAAGTGTTCAGATGTGTACGATTCCATACTGAGGTTTCATGATCGGGCTTCTGATGTAATTTTCCAAATGACATGAGTTCATAGGCGGCAGTCTTTTTTCAAGTGTTTCAGAGATATTTATGCGAACGTTTTCTTAACATTGTTTAATTTTTTCTTCAGTAAGTGCATGCTCTAAGGTAGAAGATCACAACTCCAGCCAAAGGAAGGGTTTCTGTTCATATTTTGTATGGTCTGGTCAAGTGCGTGAAGTGATATCTGCTAAATGACATTAGATCATGGACGGGGCTTTGTGTTTGTTTTTTTTCCAGTTGATCTATAGGCAGAGGGAGGTAAGTGCATGTCTGCCTGAAAGTGGGCACCAAACTAACTTACAGAAGTATGGACAGGGGAGCTAGGGGGCTGGGCTGTAGCCACGCAGTCTTCCAGACAAAGCAATGGATGGTCCATTACTTGAGGTCATTAAAAACCAACCACAGATGCTGTTTAATGCAACCTCACACAAGCAAAAAGGAAATTAATAACAACATATGGAATATAGAAAAATGCCCATAATAAATTAAAAAATGCAAAAAGGAGGTTACAAAACAATATGTATGGTGTTATTTCAATCTTTCTGACAGACTATATATGGGATTATATGATCTCAAATACACATAAATGCAAAAAATGTTCTGAAAGTTCATATTCCAAAATGTAAAAAGGGACCATCATGGCATGGGTAAATTATGAGTGTGAGATTCTTCTTCTGTTCTGCATATCTTTATGTCTATCTTTCTCTCTCCCTCTCCGGCACCCTCCCTTCCTCCCTGTCTCTCTCTGTTTTACAGTGAATATGTATTATACATTACATGCGTCTGGTACATCATACTTACATGTTTCTAATTATTCTATAATTAGAAATAACTATATTTAAAAAATTCTATTATAGGCTCTATTTAGTTTCTAAAATAAGAGTTTTAAACTAGACCCTCATTTTCTTCCTTTCACTGAGGTGCATATATACGTGCTTTAAACCATTAGACATTGAGTTCATTCTTCCTTACATACTGATGTCCTTGTGATATGACAGGAACTTTTAAATGAATTGCTCCTGGAAGCATCATTTTTGAAGATGGGTAAATGGTTTTGCGCATGTATCAAGAAACACATCATGGGTCTGTCACGGCCTTGCAGAGAGAGATTTGTAATTCTTCATTCCAACGTGGGGCAAGCCTGTCCTGGCTACTGCTGATAGAGACAGAACTACATCTCCTGTTGTAAAAACGCTAAATAAAAACCCCATCCTATTCTCTAGCTGAAACTAACTGAGAGCATCTCTAACTCCTGCATTCCACCAGAGTGTACGCCGCAGCCTTGTTCCTCTGCTGCGAAGGCTATAATGTTGCCTTAAATTTAACCGCAGACTTCCTGCCTTTGCTTTCACCTAATGAGAAGAGATCTGGGGCCTTCGAATGGTAATGATGGAAAATGTAAAGATGAGGCTTTGCCAAACTTACTCTCAAGTGGCAAAGAGGCTGTCCCCACACCGAGAAGAGAAAAATTCCGTCATTTATTTGGTAAGCCAAGGGATAGCAACAGATGCTTTCACAGCATTCAGTTGCAAAATAAGACAAGAAAAAATGCGGCCCCTCACTATATGGAGAAAGTTAGAAGAACACAGGGCTTGATTGGTCAGAAACCCTTTGCTCTGAAGGTGCTAATTGTCTATTTTAGAACGTCTTCATAAAGCTTTTTCAGAGGGCTACTAATGAGCAGTCATACATTTTTAAAAATATTGAACTTTTAAAATTTTATTTGAAAGTAGTGTCCTAGAAGTAGGAGTTATCTCAATTATCTGGAGTTATCTCAATTATCTAACAGCAGAGTATACATTAGCACGGAGCTTAGCCCCACATCCAATTTTAAGATTTATCAGCATCTTTAAAAGTGTATAGTGGCATGCCAGGAATTATAACAGCGCACCTTATGAAAAATCTATGATCTTCCTTCTGAATTATATATTTACGACTTACCGAGGATGATAGATTTCAGGTAGGTAGATGTGATTTAGGAACTGCTTTTAGGCTGTGAGCACACTGGGGTTGGCCGGGGGGGGGGTCTCTGTAGGGACGGGAATGCAGTGGGGTGAAGCCCTTCCCCTTCCTGCACGCTGGCTGGCATGGAAGGAGCCTGCCCACTTCTTGCCTAGGTGTGGACTTTCCATGACTTTCTGGGCAGTAGAGATCACTGTGACCTGGTAAGCATGGGTTATCTGGTGTGTGGGTTACCTGTAGCCTTCAACTAAAAGTTGTGCCCATTCACAGAGTGGCTATGATGCCCTAGATATTGTTCTAGACGGTGGGAGTACAAAGAACAATAGTCCTCAGCTGAGGCCCTCCAGCCTATGACAGACCTTCAGCAAAGGGAAGGCCAGGCAGGGAAAAGATGCAAACTCTCCGGGGAGCTCGTCCTGAGCCTGCTAATGAGTTGAGGGTGGCCTAAGGAGGGACAGAGCTTGAAATGTCTAAGGTCAATGACTTCTGAATTATGGTATCTGTCAACTGTGTGTTTTCTTGACGTCTCATGACCAGTTTACTATTTCCTACAACTGAGGTGTTGACATCTGAATAAAACAGAAAAAAAAAATCCCAATTTGTGTTTGAATATTAAACACACCTACTCATTAGCAACTAAACCCAATTTAAACCCTTAAAATGGTTATAATTCTGGGGAAAACTTGGGGGGCCTAGAGATAGATAACTGGAGAACTGAGCCATCTGTCCCATGCTAGTCTCAAGGACGATCACTTTATTGAGTCCTTGGACCCGTGGGAACGCTACAGTTCTGCCACATGAGCTTGGATGCCTCAGTTTCCTCTCCGACTCTGACTCAGAAAGCCAGGGAGACTGCAGGGCCTCCAGGAGAGGCTCAATGGCCTTCTTCATGCCTGGGCCAGACCCATGGTTGACGGCTCACAATCCATTTAAATGGATACTGGCAAACAGAAGACAAGAAATCTCTGAAGTGTTGGGCTCTCCAGAAAAGGAAGGAAGGAATTAATGCTCTCTTGAGTGCACACCATGTACCAGGAGCTACGTTATGTACGCTTAGAGATGCTATCTCATTAAAGAACCATAAGCATATTCAACAGCTATGAGAAAGGTTCAAAAGACAATGCATAATACAACGCACTGTGTGTTCTGAATTCTTCCGTAAGAAGCCCACTTCAGGAATCCCAAGGAAAAATCTTCAGCTTCTCGTAATAGCTGACATAATTAAACACTTACCATGTGGAATATATATGCAATCCTGTGCTTTAACTGTCTCTATCTACATCTGCAGTACAAAGGACATTGTTTTATGAGACATGTTTTATTTCTAAGTCAGACTGAAAATCTGTAAAAATACATACAGTGCTACATCCCCACAGACGAAATAACCAAATTGATGGCAGGTTTTCTCAATTTCAAAGGAACCGATGGTATTTGCCCTCACGCATCAACCCATGTTCCTTGGTTCTGACGTCTGGGACTGCCGCCACTGACCTTCCTCACAGTGACCTGCATCCTGCTGACAATACCTCTCAGCATTTCCCTAAAACGGTCTTGCCACCAAGTAGATGAGGTTGGTAGCCCCGATCTGCCACCCAAGCAAGTCGCTCGGAAGGTCCTGCCACCAGAGCTCCCTCGAACAAAGCTGTCTGCGGCCAGCAGGAAGCACGCCAGAGTAGTTTTTCCTTTTTATTAATAGAGGCACTTGAGTGGGAATCTCATGTCCTGAACCTGCTGTCATTATATTTTTATTTTCCCACAGACAGACTTCTTAACGTGCTCAACTGGGTCATATGCATCTGGCGTCAGGCACGAGCTGGGATGATTTCTGAAGGGCCCAAACGAAATCAGACTGGACAGATCATTCTGTGGCTCAGAGAGTGGCCTGCACAAAATAAACTGGGAAAGTAACACAAGGGAAAATGAGAGAGAAGGAACTGCGGAAGCCCAGGGCAGAGGGTCAATTTATCATCACTGCACTAGGGGGAGAAGTCAGCCTGGGCTTCTGGAATGTGGGATTCACGATGGGGAGTCCTCATGATTGTGCAGAGCCCTGCAAGGAGTCTGGACCTCTTCTCCGAGAATGGGTGTGACACCAGTCCTGCGGGGTGAGAGGTTCTCCCCCCACCCCTCCCCTCCCCCCCAGGACCCAATCAGTGCTTGCCCAAGAAGGAAGCAGCCACATAGCACCACGTTCAGAAACCATTCACAAGTGAAAACAAAAGCAGAGCCTCAGCTCCCAGCAGCCTGTGTGCCCAGCTCACAACCTGTGACCCGTCTGGGGCAAATATCTGCCCGCCAGCACCGCAAGCCCGCAGCCAGCAGCCAGCAAAAGCCGGCTCATTTCCATCTCCAGGCGGGGCCGCTGGATGGAAGGACCTTTCCAGGTCCAAGGGAACAGGTTTCATTTACTGTTGCTCTACTAATTAGTGTTCAGATTTAAGGAGAAAGAAAACAAACGCCATCTTTCACAAACCGATACATTAGAGGTGGCTATTTATAGAATCAAGGACTCATTCCAGACAACTCTCCCAGCGTACAGAAGTGACTGCAGGTCATTCACAGGGAGGCTAGCCAGGAACACAGACAAGCAAAGCTAAGCGCACAAAACTGCCAGGGGCGGACAAAGCAGGCATGACGCCCTCACGACTCTATGTCATCCAAGGAGCCAAAGCAAGGCTTCCCTTCCTTGGTTCAGATGGAGACAGGGTGGGAAGGAGGCCCTCAGCCGAGATCCTAACCACGTCCTCACATGCCAGCATTTCCAAACCTCAACAGGGTCTCTTCAGACACAGCCCTGGGCTCATTTCTTATATTTCGTGGGGTTCCAAAGGGCACATTGTGAAAAAAATGTGGGACAAAGAGACGATGAGAAACAAACTGCATTTTACAATATATGTAAATTACTCTGCTGTGAGAGGATTACACGTTATGAGGCCATAAGAAATAAGATCTTCCCTCCTATCAAATGATGTAAAACAGGAACTCATTGGCTCCTTACGGTATTAAAAAAAATGGAGGTATCAACTTTAGTATAGGGACATCTGACACATAAATCTGATTTGGGGTTTTTTGTTTTTTGTTTGGAAATAATAAGACTTTCTGATGAAACTGGGCCTGCCTACTTCCACATTTGCCACTGGCTGAGGCTCTGCAGAAGGGGCAGGTGAGACCTGCCGTATTAAAATACCCTCTGCACCCCCACCCATATCCATGTTGTTCCTCTGAATTACCAACCCAGGGCTCTCTTGCAATTTCTGTTTGGAGCAAACTATCCCTGAGAATTAATATTTGCTTGGAAAAATTGTGTGTGTCTGATTCGATATTTACTATTTGGTCAGTTGGGAAAATAAAGTTATATATATATATATATATACATACATGCAGTTCACACTGCTGGGAAAATCTCACAAGACATCGTTCTTGACAGCTCACACCAACCTGGACTGTTTCGCAGCAGTGGAATGGCAATCCTTGCTCCTACCCCATACGCACATGTTCCCACACACAGGTACACATGCACGCATACCAGCCACTACCACCACCACCACCATCACCATCATCACCACTCCAGGACCGCCACCACCACCATGACCACTATCATCACAATTACTACCACCACCACCACGAACACCACCACCACCACCATCGTGACCACCACCCCAATCCTCCTTATTTAACTGGAGTTGTACTGCCAAAGGCCACCCCGGCTGGCCTGCTTAAGCACTCTTGGGGCATTTTTTGAAACATAAAAATGACATTGATTTAGAAAAATCTGAAGGGAAGGGTTTTGTTCCCGAGCCAAGGATTCCCAGCCAAGAAATCCCAGGATTTTTGGGAAAGATAGGCTGGAAACCCTCACTGCAGAAAGTGGAGGAAACAGGCCCTCAGAAAAGTAAGCACTTGAGGGAAGAGAAGCAGTTAGAAACCCGTGCACGCCCTGAGGGAGACTTCTGTGAAGAATTTTAACTTGGGGATGCTTCTCACTCATAGTTGTGGAGTATGGAACATGGAAATAAGCAGACTTAGGTGGAGGTTTTTTCCTGCTATACTGTGTTTGCAGTTGCCCCATCCCTCAGTAAATAAAGTTGGATGTGTTTCTATAGCCTTGCGAGGGGGTGGTATGAGGAGAACGGGGCAGGGGTGGGCCCGTGAAGGAAGTCCGCCTACTGCAGCAGTGAGCTCGGGTGGCCATGACAAATGACAACAGGCTGGATGGATGGCTTACACAATAGACATTTATTTTCTCACAATTCTGGAAGCTAGAAATCTGAGGCCAAGGTATTGACAGGGCTGGTTTCTTACGAAGCCTCGCTCCCTAGCTTGTAGATGGCTGTCTTCTCTGTGTGTCTTCACATGAGTTTCCCTCTGAATGGGTCTGCAACCAAATTTCCTTTTCTTATAAGGACACCAGTCATACTGGATTAGGGCCCACACTCATGGCCTCATTTTAACTAATTACCTCTTTAAAGACTCCAAATACAGTCACCTTCTGAGGTCCTGGGGTTTAGGACTTCAACATATGACTTTCAACATAGGCCATTCAGCCTGTAACATGTGGTCTATTCTTCCGCTGGTGTCCAAGCTGGCGTGCACAGCGCGGCCACAGCATCTTCTCAGGGGCACTTGGTCCTGGAGCTTGGGCCGTTAGCCAACAGGGCCAACCTCTGTCCAGAGCTGGGCAGGCGGGGAAGGGCAGGGGAGCAGGCACAGAAGAGCAGCTGAGGGAGTGGTAAACGGATAACCAAAGAATCTAAGAGAAAGTCTCCTCATTTCATACACATATATGCTGACACTTAAGGGTGGGCTGACCTGACATCTGGGTAAATGTGCTGTGAACCAAGAGTGGGAAAAGATTGGCCACATGTCAACGTGCTGGTGGATGTATAGGGCCATACTGTTCTATGAGGAGAAGAAGACCTCTCCTGGACACTATTATGAAGGGATTGTGTGACCTTGGCTCTCTCTTGTCTTTCCTAAGTCTCAGTTTCTACATCTGTATAATGCGGGAGAAGTGCCTGGATGATATGAATAAAAAACAGTCCCTTGATAACAAGACAGCAGCTAACTACAGCAGCTCATAAATAAACAGCAGGTTAGACTCTAATGCCCTCACTGTGAAAGGCGAAGAAAAAAATAATCAGTGGGCAAAACACACTCACTCCAGTAACAGAAGCTTGGTGTCTCGCCTGATGCCAGGCCCAGAATCAGCATGTAATAAAGCTCTTGAGACAGGAAGAAAAAGCAGCTAGTTTCCATTAACTCTGTCAAAGTCGGTACAACACAGGAAGAAACAGAAGTGAGGACCGGCTCGCCCTCCAAGGCAGTATCGGCCACAAGTGCTGTTTTCGTGCCCAGACAGACCATCTTTTCTGAAGGCCTGTTGGTACTTTCTGCAAAGTTTCTTGAAGGTGGCAGAAAGAAGAACCTAAAGAGAGAAACTTTCATTTCTCTCATAGTTAAATCATCAAACTATGGACTGCTTAATGGGTTGAAATAGGCCTGCAATTCTTCCCCACCAGAAATTACCATCTTTTCAAGAGCAGAGGCTTACCAAAGGAAGAAACCGCTAAGGATGTGCATTCACCAAAGAAATCAATTTGCATCCCAAGGCAAGAGTAAATGTTACAAAAACTTACCAAAGGACAGTGTTTTTTTCCCTCGGAAAATAAGACTATAAAAAAAAAAAACCAATGAGAATTTCAAACAGGATGAAAAAATAGTCATACGAGATGTACCTTACAGAGGACAATGGATGATATGCCAAAGGGACAGATAGTAAATAATTTACATTCTTACAGCACTAGTGTGTCCCTCTGTTATGTGGTTTGTTATTTATACCAACTGCACTCTAAAATCTCGCCACGTTCTCTGGGCTACTTCAAGTTACACACACACACACACACACACACACACACACAACATAATTTCCCATCCCCTGTCTTTATGCTGGTGACTGGGCCTTGTCATCTTTTTTGATTTGCAAATAAAATCACGCTCTCTGTTCTCTTTGGAAGACTTTTATCAGAACCATCCAGCCCTGAACAGAGAAGCATTTCAAGATCAAATGGGAGGCAAATAATACTCTTTCAGCACACAAGATAAAGATTCACACATAATTAAGCCGGAACTATAGGATTATTTAAGTGCCTATATCTTTTAAGAATAATTGAACTGCTATAAGCTATTCAAAATACTGGGGCCAGGACTGAAAAAGAAAGGGAATTGACAAGATGTTTGTCGAGGACAAGGGGAGACGGGAGGGGACGGGAAAGAGGGAGGGACAGACAATGGTTTAGCAGTGTCTATGTGTGCCTGGCCCTCTGTATGGCTCATCGATGAGGTAAGGATCATTGACCCCCGCCTTACAGATAAAGAAATGGGGGATCAAAGTTAACTTGGCAAGGAGGATGGAAAGAAGCAATGTATTCCATTATTTCTGTCTCCAAGCCCATGCACTTCATGATGTCCTAAACTGCTATCCATCACCTCATCCAGGGTAGAATAAAGGCCTCTTAGAGTAGTCACTCATTCACAGGACACTTTTTGAGTGTCCCCTGTTTACCAGGTACTAGAACAGACACTCCAAAGACAGAGAGAAGTAAGATAGAGAACTGACAACAGCCACCACCATTCACGGAACACTCGCTGTCTGACAGTCAGCGTCTGAGCACTTTTCACCTGTCATCCCATACCTCTTCACACCAAGTCTGTGTTAGGGATTGTTATCCCCACCTTGCAGATGTGGAAAAGGGGTCAACGATCCCTGCGTTTATTCCCTGCAATGATTCCCTTTTCGCAGCTGTCTTCTCTGATAGTGAGATAATTAGGGCTAAAGTCATAACCGCTAGTCTTCTCTGATAGTGAGATAATTAGGGCTAAAGTCACAACCGCTAAGCTGAAACATTAATTTACTATTTTGTTTATTCATTCACTATCAACTTCCTGCATCTATTTCCCCGAATTAGCCTTCTACCTCTGCTACAAACATAAAAGGCTATTGAGGAATGTATATGACTTTGAAAAAGTGAGCTAAAAATCCCGTATTTTTGCATTTTATGGTAGGGAGAGAAGACCACTCCAAAGTTCACACATAACAGACTTCAAATTAGGCAAGAGTGAACACTTAGAATTCACCAAAGAACAATAAGTTGTACTTGTGAATGTTTTTACAGTTCTTTGCTGCTCTTTCTTCAGCAAATCCTTTGGTTCTGGTGACAACTGTTCTCTTATAGTCAGAGATGGAAGGTGAACGCTTACAAACTCAAAAACCCTTACGGCCCATACCTGGTCAAGCTAAGTATCTTAATTCAACGTACAGGCAGAGGACCAGCAGTATACAATTCAAGTGCCTTCTGTCATGGGGAAAGCAAACTAGAAACAAATTATTAATGCCCTCCTGGCTACCCATTCAGAAGTGTACCTGCTAGGTCAGCCTCTAAATGGGTCCTTTCAAGAAGAGTCAATTTTGTTTTATTGGGAAGGAGAGATACGAAATAGAGCCAGAAGGTTAATATGAGTTTAAGAGGAGCATAGGGTTATCTTGGCAATTAAAGGCTCTCCAGGAGGTTAATTACCCACACCCAGCACTTTAAACTCCCGCGATGTATCAGCAGTTACAAAAATCCGTGTACAGCAGAGAAGTCTATTCTGCACTCTGAATGGTACTATTTTGCTCTGTTCTGGGAGGACTCAGTTAAAGCAGTATTCTTTCCATGATCCATCCAGAAAAAAAGAAATGAATGTCATTGAGACCATCACAGCCAAGTTATGTAGGAAAAACACAGCGTGCTGAAGAACTGTTACAATTTAGAAAGTGAGAGCAAGAGAGTGTGCATGCGAGAGAGACAACGGGAGACGGAGAGACTGAGCGAGAGAGAGAGGGAGACTGAGATTAGCTGGTGTTTGAAAACCTCAGCCACAGAGGTGACTAAAAGAGCACAATGATGGGAATCCTGGGAGATGGGCAGAGCAGTCGTGGGTGCTTGGGGCCAGTTGGATTGGTTCCGCTGACCCAGGGTGTGTAAAATCTCCACTCTGAGAATTCAGAAATGCCAGCGTGCTGCCCGTGGGCCAGAATCATGATGGGGTTTGTATCAGACCCTTCCCTTTGACCCACTGCCTTCACCCTGGTTGAAATAAATTTCTAGGTCCAACACAGAAACACTGCTGTCTCAGGGGCCACATCAGCAAATGCAAACTTCGCTAACTTCCATGCCTCTGTAAACGCTCTGCTTGACCAGAACCAAAGGATATCCAGTCAGTCAATCCCCGAACGCCAAGCCAACTCTGGGCTCTATCCTTACTTCCTTGTTCTTTCTCACACCAGACGAGGTTGGCTGTGTGGTCCCAGCCAGTCAGATGTATTTAAATTGTTCTCTTCTTTCTTCTTTACTCTTCACCCTGTGAAAGCCTCCTACCTTCCACCCCACTTTGCTGCTACCGAGTGGATGCAGTCTGCTTTGTGAAGCGGCTAAGTTTGTTTCTAGAACCTTAACTGTCTTCTTTGGTTATTTTTTTTTAACAACCTTCATCCAAACCCATCATCACGTCTCACGTGGATCCCTCTAGAAGCCCCCCAGAGTCTCCCTGTTACCTGTGCCCTGCCCCAACCCATTTCTGCTCAGCTGAGAAGCTTACACTGGCAAGCATATCACATCACCCAGGCTTACTGGCTTTCCACTGCACTCACGAAAAAATGCGTCATCCTTACTACAGCCCTGTTTGCCTTCTGCAACTTAATTTCCTACCATCTTTACCCACACCTACCTTTAAACCCTTAATCACACCGGCCTAGGTGATCACACTGGCCTTGAACAGAATCTTGGCTTCACGTCACCAAATGTCACCTACTCAAAGAGGCCCTCCTGACCAGTCTATTGGATGTTGCCTACCACCCCCACTTTCAGGCACTACCATGGAAACTTGCTTTGAGTGGCCTTGGAGAGCCTGTATCTGAACTTAAGGCTTTTATTTGTTTATTACATGCCCCCTGCCCCTTCCTGTTTACTCTGTATCCCCAGCACTCAGGGCAGACCATGGGACCCAGGCCAAGTCCAGCGGCTGACGTCTGAGGCTCCTTTCTGCACGTCAGCTGCCTTGGAGCTTCTCTCTGTCCTGGAGTATGGAGATGAAGTCAAACGTTCGGGAGGCTTGGGCATTATGACACTATATGATAATAATTAAAACAGCAACAGGGACAGCTACACTCTACAGAGCACCTACTTAGTGCCACATTCCGGACCGGTGTTAGACACGTATTTCTCCCAACAACTCTAAGAGGCGGCTAGAGGCTATATGGCACTACTTCCCAGGCAGATTAATCCCAGGGGCTGAGAAATGATGTGCCAGATGCATTGGTGTGACCCTACAGGATGGGATTATTTGGTCAGTATTTGTGTAAGTCTGTAAAGGATACAAAACTGTTAAGGATTCTTCTGGGAAGTGAATTCAAATGCCTGGAAAACACTCTTCCCTAGAGTCACACTCTGCACCAACCTCCACCCCCTCAAGACACCACCCTTTCTTTCCAGGGACAAGGCAGTTAAGGGCTCTTGGGCAGATTCCCCAGCTAATGAGATGCCTTCCTTTTCCCCACGGGCAGGTAATGGGTTCAACTATCTGAGATCACATCCCTAGGAGTCCTGGCCTCTGTTGCAAAGAAAAGGAGCACATAAATATATAAGGTGTTATTATTCTGGCAAATGTACCCTAATTCCGGACCAGATATAAACTGCAGCCCAGTAGTATGATTTTGAAAAAAAGAATTATAATAATTATTTTTTGGCAGCCTGGAGTCTTTCATCTTTATGAGATGATGCAATGCTTTAAAAGGATTATCACAGTGCTGCATGATAATAATAATAATCCTTTATTATGTATAATGCTTTAAGAGTTTTAAAAGTACTTTGATATAAAATATAAGGGTTGATCCTAATAGCAATCCTTTGAGGTATATGGAGGAGCTATTATTTGCCACATTTTGCAGTAGGGGAAACTGAGGTCCAGGGCAATTAAACAGCTTTTAGCCATCGAAGCTAATCGTGGCAGGGCTGCTCCAGGATTTTAGGCACCACTTCCTAGTCCGGGGATTAGTAAATAAATCCTTGCTGGTGAACTGATTTAAAGGAAAATACCAGGAGAGATTCGAAGAGTGTGTGTGCGCGCGCACGTGTGCATGTGTGCGTGTGTGTGTGTAGGACCTGCGGATTCCAGTGAGTGATTCTTAGGGACTAACCGTTTTAGAAGCGCGGATGTGTGATAAAAACCTTAACAAAGCCCTAACTTCCAAGCATTGTCATCTGTTCCGTATCAGACTATCACGCCGAAATCCCAGTGCCATACATACCACCCAGACTTCAAGCTCCCAATAAAGATACTCGATATGTATAGAAAGAACGTTCCACGAAGCTCTTTCATATCTATTTTCTCATCTTTTGCCTTATGGTGTGTTTTTTTTTCCTCCAGAAATAACACTCTTACAGTTTATACTGCTGCTGTTTCTGTCTTAATGAATTATAGGAGTACATTTTATGGTTTCAGAAACAGTCGTCTCGGGCAGTGAATCAACTAGCACCCTCTCCCCAGAAAAGAAATGAGAAGCAAAGCAACACGCGTCTTCACAACTGATGTACTTTGCTCTGATCACAGCACTTTGGCTCTTGCTCTCTTCACATCCCAGGCCCTGGAGGCTCCCAGGGCTCTGCTCCTGAACCTTCTTTTCTGATGATTGACGAAGGGGCCTGAAGTCAAGGCAGAGATGTTGCCGCATCTGCCTGTTTTCAGAGGAAGGCAAAGGCTGCTCTGCCACCCCTGCTGGGCCCACAGGAGCGTGTTGGGACGAATGCACCAGAAATCTCCACCTTCAGAACCAATCAGCCCAAGAGAGACATCTTCACTTAGGAATCCACAGTTCAAATATATTAAAGTTCTAATCTACATTGAAGGTTAAAGAAGTTTAGTGAAAGTCAGTTTTAATGAATGCTAGTTCCCTCTATGCACTTACCTCTAGAAAATGTTCTGCCTGCTGTTCTCGATCCAATTTCCTTGAGGTGGTTGTAATCAGACCTGCGTAGAAATGAGAATATTTGACTTTTAAATATCTGGGGCAAGTGGCTTACTGAGCACGGGAAGCAAATCCAGTTAAAGGAAAAGCAAAAATGATGGGGAACAGTAACATTCCAAACCCCAGTGACCATCAGGATGGTCTCTGAATTATCCTTAAAACAAAATAAAATTTACAAAGAAAACCTGAAAAATTTGTTATAGTTCTGCTTACCTCAGTTAGGTACCGTAATCACTCTGGGGATGTAGAAACTCACCGAGGAACCACTGTTTTCCTAATAATGAGGAATTTCAATGATTCATTTGCATATGACTGAAATTCTACAGTAAGAGCCTCATTAAAGATTTCAGAGTTCTTGAACACTAATAGGTTGTTGACGCTGATCAGAATCAGGCTATGAAATAGCACTTTCTTATTTAACGTTTTAATGCTGGTGTCATTTTTTGTTACCCTTTACAAAGAAGGTTACTTCGGTAACAGTTGCTTGTACACATAATTATTTCAAATTTAAAAACTTATATAACCGAAGGCCTCCCACTGTAATTTTATCATTTTGTTTTCTGTGTTGAAATCTTTACACAAAATCAGCTCCACATGGGAAATATCTCTATCTTTCCTTCGAATGGTGTTTCCCGTGCACGAATCGCTCCTTTGAGCATAAAGACAAAGAAAAGGCAATGAGAAGACACAACCTTCAAGGCTGCCCAGCTTTATTGCACCAATTTGTCTTTTGTAGGTTTTATTATTATTATTGTCAAATGGCAATTAAGAAGTCAAATTTATATTCCATGTCTTGATGCTACACTGTCCCTGAAGACAAGAGACTACGGATTGGGCTGATTTTGCGACCTGTGCTGATGGACAGAAAAGAGCAGAGAAAATCACATGTAAAGCTCGCTCCCCACCCTAGTGAGGGATGGGAAGTACGGAAAAGGCATTTTACCAAGATCTGCTGAGGAACTCATGACCTCCAGCCTACACTTCACACGTACGTGGTGGGTGGGAGCACATGGATTTTAGAGAAAGCCAAGAAAAGACCCCAGGAGGTGAAACGGCCTTCAAAATAAAATCCCACTGGGGGTAGCATGGCTCTTAACAAAATGGCCCCACTCCCCTTCACTCTCATCTGTCCACACTCCCCATGGGAGGGAAAGCTGTGTTCCCACTGCGCAAATGATCTGTCTTTCCATAAATTCTTTCTGGAAGCTGCCCCACCTCACTGCTTCACCTACAGATGATTCAAATTTAGCTCAGATGTTAGAGAGGTGACCTGTCTTCTAGGATTAGGTGCCCATCTGGTGTGTCCCAACACAACCAGTGTATTCCTCCATCACTGTTCTTTGCTCTGTGCTATAATCCATTGTTCACATGTGTGTATAGCCCCACTAGACGAGTTGACAGAGTTCCTTCATGGGAAGGGTCTGCCTTTTCATCCTGAAGCCCTGCTGCCCTCCTAGCCACTGGCCTACAACAAAGAATAGGAACTCCATTGATGCTCAGTTGACAAAAGTTGCTGAAGAAGAGAGAATTTATATTCTAATCTTCAGTTTTGCCACAGACTTAGAATGTGTTTGTTTGGGAAGGTACTGTTCTGTGTGCCGGGAGAGTATCTGTGGGTGGACTGGGGTGCATGCTTCTCATATGCATTTGAAACCACTTAGCGAGAGCCTCTGTCTGAATGGCGCAGTGCGAGGCACTCTTGGGATACAAAGGTGAGCTACCATCTGAGGTTCCAGAGAGAAGACCGGTATCGAGAGTTTCAAGTGGGACAATCAGTAACTTCTCTTCCCTAGCGGCCCATCAGAACCCCTCCGGTGAACCTCAACAACTCAGATCCTGTGCCCACTCCATCGCTCATTTACTGTGTCCAAGTGTTTGGGGTTCTCTAATTCTCAAAGAAGGCCCTGTGCCATTTCACTCTCCTTTGGTGAATCTCAGTATGACTTTTTACTGACATTAATTTTTCTGCCCAGCCACATCCAGGAATGAAATGCATCGAGCTCAGTGTGTACAGGGGGGTCAGGGATGAATGAGGGGGAGACAGAGGTGGTGTGAGTGCCCTGGTGGCTGAGGTGATAAAGGAGGAATAAAGGGGGGGGCACAGCTCTCTGGTTCGTACTGACTAAAGGTCAGTGTGGCGACACCAAGGGGCATCTCACACACAAATCTGATGCCTTCATTTCCAGGCCGTTCTATCCAACAAGGTCACATGTCACAATGGCACTTTCCAAGTAAGAAGTAACTGTCTTCTCAGAAAGGAAAGGGAGGCTTTCGCGAACCTCACCACCTCTTCAGGGGGCGTCCTCTGTGAAAGGTCACAATGGGAATGAGAAACACTTGTTAGAGGGAGGCTATACACGGATGAAAGGGCTGTCAGCCTTCACTGTGTTGGTTGCCTGCTGCTCTTCCAGGCACAAAAGACCAGGAGCCCTTTGCCCTCTGTCCCCCCTAGGACACTTGTGTCACATCAGGCCCTCCTCACTGGGTCAGGCAGCCGTGGCCCCCTGGGACGTGCCATCCACAGGGAAGAGGTCAGGCTTTCTCTCCTGATTTGTCTTAGGGTGATTTCTTTTTTTCTTTTTTCTTTTTCTTTTTTTTTTTTTTTTAAGGAAAGCCACTTATTTGCACAATGCTTATGTGGGACTGGGAGAGCAGTGTGGCTTCCCTGTCACTGGCATCCTGTCACCAGGATGTGTTTTTCACATATTTATCAGCCAACCGAGAAAGAAACAGCCTTCCTGAAAAGTCTGAAACATACACAACAGTGAACCTGGAGCTGTGAGAAAGCCAAGCAGTCTCTGGTCCTGGACAAAAGGCAGGAAAACCTCTGTAGGTTTCAGCTCTCTGTGTTTCCATTATCTTTATTCTCACAGATAGAAGGTAAAAGGCAGGTAAAAAAAAATCTAAGTCAAAAGTGAGAATCAGTAGGAAATCAGATGAGGTGGGGTGGAGGACACGAAATGATGTTCGTGGAGACAAGGTTTCTTCCAGGGTGATGAAAATGCTCTAAAATTACAGATTGTGGTGATGGTCACACAATCCCATATGTATTCTGGGAACCACTGAATTGTATACTTCAAAGGGGTGAATGTCATTGCATGTAAATTACATGTCAGTAAAGCTGTTTAAAAATCAGGAGGAGATCATAAACTCTGCCTTTTAGATTTTAACAAGCCCCTCATGTTTGGAGAAGACAGACATTTAAAAATAAATGAAAGAAAGGACGGATAAGTTAGTTTAGGAATCAGGCATGAAGACAGGTTGGGATGAATTGTCCACGGGGAATTTTTTGGGTTATGAACAGAATGTTTTTTGGGTTAAAGCCACAACTGGCAGTTATTTGTAGTAGGAAATAATCCTTGTTATCAAGATGGGACCAGCTACACCAAGAAGGGGCGAGAGCTCTCCTCCTAAAGAGACATTCTTGGATGAGCTCTGGCACTTAGCAGCACCGGTTTTCAGTCAGAGAGGAACGCAGTGAGCCATCCTCCCAGTCCAGAGGAATTCACCAAAATAGCCAATGCTGCGTGCGTCTTCATTTTCATCAACTCTGTTGTAGCTGAACGTAGCCGGGCCTTAGAAGAGGGGAGAGGATAGAACAGAGCACCTTCTCTCTCTCCAGCTCTTCTGATGAATCACCGTGGAAGGCAACCCCATTGTGTAATCTCTGCAGGAGAGAGGCGTGTACATCACACATGTAACTGAAGACCCACTGGGCACAGTAAATTGGGGACTGACATGATGAAATTGAATTTCAAAAATAAATCATAGGCGAGCTTTTGAATGTGGTTTGGAGATATAAACAAACACATCATTTGATATAATTACATATGCAAACCTCCAATTTAGGAGGGGAATTACGCCAGTCCTAAGTGAATGATACTCACTAAAGGGGGGGGGAAGCATATGGCTGGAACCATGCAATTACTTTAAAAATGACTAGTTTTGATTTTTTGTTGTGGAGACGGGAGACTCTCACAGTCTCTCTGAGAAAGAGCCTGAGCACGAAAATGCACTGCCTGTTCAAAAGGGAACTTAGAGGGTTCTAAGTAGTTATGGTCAGAGAAGCCATACTTGTGAGATGACATCTTTCCCTGGCTTTTTCTCCCTGTGGGTGTCCTGGGTCGCAGCTGTGTAATCTAACTGCCGTGACATTCACATTTTCTTTAAGTGCTACTTGAAGCAATGCAGGTCTTAGCTGCTTCAGCATAATTTTCCAAGACTGTTGGAAGCTGAGTTTAGTATCAAAAAAATACAACTAGAATTATTAGCCCTGTGAGCTACAATTAGTACTTAGTCTGTCTTTCTCATCTTCATTTCCTCTGCTCTCTACTTTTCCATGCCTGCCCCCAGCTGTCTGGTAAACCCCTCCCTGTCCTTCCAGACAGTTCACACGTTGCCTCTTGATGAAGCCTTCTCTGACTTTCCCTCTAGCGTGTTTCAGGTAACCCATCTATGGTCAGGATCCCCCTCTAGACCATAGTTTCAGGAAGGCAGAGATTTTGACCTCAGGAACCTAGAGCAGCACCTGTCACAGTTGTTAAACATGTAAATGCTACTATCATGGCACCTAATACGTGGCTCTGTTTGTTAGCGAATTGTTCCTAATATGATCCAATAAAGGGGTAAAAAACAGATCTTATTCACCTCATGTTCTTGGTACTTAATACAGAAGCTAGCACCTTGTAAGCAAAATTTGCTTGAATGAACCTTCCAGATGCTCAGTGCTGTTTTATACAGAGTGGCCAGAGTGGTCCTAAACCATGGGAATTAGAGTGACCTGAATGCTCTATTTCATTCCTTGAGTAATTTCAAGGTCTTCCCAATTTTTGGAATTCCCTTTCATGCTGAACGTTGGAGGTGTTTAGAACAATTGCTGACAGGCTTTTATTTTTTTTATTTTTTAGCTGCTGATGACAGCTTTTTAATCTTTAATGTTATGCACAGGGGCTTTGTGACTGTTTCCACAGTCTTCCACATCCTGGTTTCTATCTAATTTATGCAGAAAGGTGGGAAAATGATCATATTATAGTATCCCACATTCGTTGAGTACTATGTGCCCGCCACTGTACTAAACAGTTCACAAACATGCTCGCATTGAATCTCACAGTTACAAGAGACAAGAACTATTCTGACTCCATTTATAGGAGGAAATTGACTTAAATAAGTTGCCCAAGGTCACCAGCGATTAAGCCATCATTCCTACCAGGGACGCTAATTCTGAAGCCTCTTCACTGTCTCCCTAGCAGATGAGTATGTGCAGTGGTGGCAAAGCCCCCTGCCTGGGAGTCCGGAGACCTGGGTCCTGGCCTCAGCCCTGTCAGTTACTGGGTATGAGTTTCCAGGCAATGACATGGTTTCTCTAGGCCTGTTTCCTTACCTGGGAATGTCCTAAGTCTCTTTTCAGTGTAAGGAGTCTACAATAATACAAAAACATTAAAAGGAGATCATTCTCTGATCTCTCACTGACCTCACTTTCTTCTTGGTGGACCTAAGCCCCGGCTGAGCAGGATGTGGGTGCGTCACCCAGGCGGGAACAAGAGGGGCTGCGTTCTGGTTTTTATTTATTCAAAAAATCTTCATACATTTTGAGTATCATCCCCTTATTGGATATATCATTTGCAAATATCTTCTCTCACTCAGTAGATTGCTTTTTTGTTTTGTTGATGGTTTTCATTTGCTGCACAAAATCAACACTTAAGCACACACGTGTCTCTCAAAAGGAGGAAAACAAAATATCTGTTAACTACGAGTGTGTGTTTTTAAGTGAAAAAAAAAACCTTTAGTTATTCTCATGTTTATTTTCTCTTCCATAAGATCCCAACTTCTAGAACTTCCATTTCAGCTCATCAATTCAATTCAGCCCATCAGAAGCCTTCAAGTGTCACCCGCCTATTTACATGTGGACGTAAGGCTGTGCACTGAATTTGGAGAATGAAGTGGACACACAATAAGTGCAAATTTCAGTGCAAATGCAAATTCAAATGCAAAGACTTTGATAGGAAAAATTAAAGTTGGAGTGAAGACATCTATTAAGTTTGTTTTAAAGAAACAACCAGATAATATGTGTTCTATAACAAACAATATTTCTTTTTTTTAAAAAAAAGATTTATTTATTTATTTGAGAGAGAGAGAGAGTGGGAGAGAGTGTGGTGGGGAAGGGCAGTGGGAGTGGGAGAGAAAGAATCTCAAGCAGACTCCCCGCTGAGCGCAGAGTCCGACCCGGGGCTTGATCTCATGACCCTGAGATCATGACTTGAGTCGAATTCAAGAGTTGGACACTTAACTGACTGAGTCACTTGGGTGCCCCTAAACAATATTTCTTTAAAAAGACAAGAACCACCAGAAATAAAAAATATACAAGAGCTAAAGCATCGGTTATGATGGGGTTAAAAAAAGGGCCTGGAAACTGGCTCCAGTAGACAAGTTTCTCAAGTAAGAGCTGTTTCATGAGATGTAAAGATTTGGAGTTGCTTGATTGAATACACAGTGCTACTATTAAATTTTCTTAAGAAAATCTGACAGGGAAATCACTGATGGAGATTTATCCTGCAACCTGAACTTTTCATTATAGACAGTGACTTCGAAGATGCCAGTAGAAGCTTTAGAACTGTGTAAGTGAGGATGCATCCTGAAGCAAGGTTGAAGACCCTGTGGGTCACACGTGTTCAGAGCTGGTGGTTTTCTGTTACAGATAAGTTTCATTTTCCTTCTTTGCAAGCCAATGGATGGCATTTCTCAAGTCTGCCTGAGCAGTAGGGAAAGTGCAGGCAGGATTCTTCTGCCAGAAACACTTTCCCCCTTGGATATAGGATGCTGTAGCTGCTCCAGGTAGCAAAGGGGAAAGAGCCAGCTTGTGCAGGAGGAGTGCTGAGGCTGGCACACACCCTTGTACCGTCACTTCAGGCTCCATTGACAGATGGAGTTGCCCACAGCTCGGAGGGAGAGTTCTGAGGTTCAAGCAAGCCCTGCTCCCTTGCTGTACTACTCACTACGGACAAGATCGATTAGGAGATCGGGGTCAAGGTAACTTGTCATCAGGGTGAAGGATAAGATAGTGGCCAGTGAGGGAGGATAATGAAGATGTTGTTTGGTGGAGAATATTCCAAAGACCCCTTCTCTGAATAATTCTCTCCTGTACCACGTGTTCCTGCCACACACACCCACATAAGCATGCACACACATGCACACATGTACACACACACACAGAGGACCAAAGATGCTGTGTATGAGTCTACTTTTGCCAGAATACCTGAGTACTTACCAGTCCCATCTGTTCTTCCCTGAGTTTCTGTCCTCATCATCAATCCCCATGGCTCTCCCTCCTAATCTCACACAGCCCTCTGGCTCTGCCTTCTGGTGTGGCCTAGATGAAGAAGGATTTATATACCTGAAGAAGTCTCTAGGGGATTTAGCTAAACCTTGAATGCTGTATTAGATTTCTTCGGAGAACATAAGCTACAGATGGTGAACCAATATTAAGGATGTTGTATGAAATGATGCCATGTTAGGTGCCATTAACATACCACTGACGTGTGTGCTCAGATGTGCAATATGGCGCACATGTCCCCCTTATCTTTTCTGCCAAGATTTTTCTTTGCATAATTCTGAATATTAGATGACCAAAATAAGGAAGAAGTAGTGGCTGGAAATCTAAGTGACACTATATGGATGGGTCTCCCAGATGACCTAGTCTGGGAAGCATCATGGGGAACTGGTCAGCAGTGCACTGACTGGCACTCAGCCTCCGGCATTAGACTGTCTGGCCTCGCCTCTCAGTCCCGCCCACAGGCAACTGCATGGTATTCAGCAAGTTACTTAGCTTCTCTGACCAGCAGCTTATCGGTAAAATGAGGCTTCTTAAATTAAATAATTGATTTAAAATGCTTAGTTTGGTTCCTGGCACATATTAAATGCCCAGATAATGTAACTCTTATTATGAGCTCCAAAAATCATGCCTGTTGTATCGTATGTGTTCCAGGCTCTAGCTGTGCTTCCTTCCCATCTTGAGACTTCCCCTCAAATATGTCTAAACATCTGGGCCACAAAAATTGTGAAATTCCTACTACTCACAATGTCACCTGACAGATAAGGAAACTGATGCTTACAGCTTAAGTGGCTTGAGTAACGTGTCCAAAAACTTCTCCACCAGAAGTCCTTCGTCCGCGCAGTGTTAACTTCTATCGAGAAGGCAGTACACATACTTGCTGATCGGAGTGTGGCATGGGTTGGCAGCATCAGCGTCACCTAGGAGCCAGCCGCATGTGCAAAACTGCGGGCTCCTCCCCCACCTAGGTGACCTGTATGTACACTACATTTTGAGAAGCCTGGTTCTAGACCGCGGCTGCTTTTCACACTTGGCTGTGCTTTGGAATCACGTGGGGAGCATTAACATACACGGATGCCAGGGTCCCACATCCAGAAGTTCTGAATTATTTGGGATGGGCAGAGGTCAGAGCACAGAGACTTTTAAAAAGCTCCAGGTGATTCCAAAATTCAGCCAAGAGTGAGAATCTATAGAGACAGTTGTTGCTGGGTGATGAGGCTAAGGTAATTGATTTCTTTGGCTTATCAGAATGGTCTAGTTCTCCCACAATGAAAAATACTCCATTTTAAAGTACAAAAGAATTTAAAGGGGTCCCTGGCACAGTCTTCTGTGTGTCCTCAACTGAATTCTACAAAGTTCTTTTTAAAAAAATATTTATTTATCTGAGAGAGAGAGAGAGAGCCTGAGTGGGGGCAGGGGTGGGGGAGAAGGAGAAGCAGACTCCCTGCCGAGGAGCCTGATGCGAGGCTCGATCCCAGGACCCTGAGATCATGACCTGAGCAGAAGGCAGACGCTTAACTGACTGAGCCACCCAGGGCTCCTGAATTCTACAAAGTTCTATTCTGAATCCACCCAGCAAAGGACTAAACCCATGGTTGCCAGGTGTATTCTGATTTTAGATGGGACACATGCCTTGTATCTACCCCTGATATAATGGTTTATCTCAGCTACAGTTTGACTTTTTTCTGGCAGCTTTCTTGTACTGTGTTATGCCTCTATTGGCTCCATCTGACCCTCGGGTAGCACAGGTAAACACCCCCTCTGTGCTATCTCTTAACCACAAAAGCATATTTGGATACAAGGCACATTAGGAAGAGAGAAGAGGATACAACAATAAGCCTTTATGTTTGTCCCCATAGCATCCAGTGAGGGAGACAGACACATATGCAAATAGCGATGATACACGGTGTGATCTAATATACCCTGGACAAGTCCAAGTACCCCAAAGAAGGAAAGATGAAACCTTGCAACGGGAAAATTTAAGGGAATAAATTGAATTTTGAATTTGTACTGGGCCGTAAATGGTGAGCAAGATTCCAACAGACAGAGAAGATGGAAAAAGTTGAAGTCGCAAATTTGTAGCCGGGCATGAGACAGATTAATGAGAAAGGTAAGTCTGGTTTTAAATCCTACATGGTACTGGCACAAAAACAGACACATAGACCAATGGAACAGAATAGAGAACCCAGAAATGGACCCTCGGCTCTTTGGGCAACTAATCTTTGATAAAGCAGGAAAAAACATCCAGTGGTTTTAAATCCTGGTTCTCTGATTTCTTAGCTGTGTGACCAAGGACGGGTTATACAACTTCTCTGATCTAAGTGTTATGGTCTCTGAAATGGGGATAGATCGAACTCCCTCCCAGGCTCTGGGGAGCAAACAGTACAGATGAAATACTTGGCACAGTGCCTTGCACTTAGCAAGGCTGTTGAAAGAACAGAAGTACCATCTATAAAAAGCAGTGCATTATCTTTTATTTTTATTAAAAGCCCTAACAGCACTGGGATGCTATTTATAATTACATCCACGAGGGACACCTTATTGTTTTCAGATGCGTCACCTCCGACAATGTCTGAAAATGTAATAACCAAGTCTGTGAAAGTTTCCTTCTCCTTATTCAAATGAACGCTATGAAGTTCTTTAATTCCCACGCACTCCAGAGGTGTGAAAACCACCACTGCACTCCCCTTTAGAAATGATTTCACTGCAAATAATTTGTTTCTACATCTGTTTTCAAGTGACAGATAAAATCAGAAGGTTGGGAAAGTGCAAATTACTCAGACGATGTGTAAAGTCTTGAAAACACATTGGGCTTTGTAGGCGCGCCGTTCTCTAAGATTATCTTTGCTCTGTGATCTACACAAGGTCTTGGGTAGGAGCAATGTTTTGCAACTCAATTTAAGAAAAACCTGGGGAAAATATCGCTTGTTATGGAGAGCTTTGAATGTTATCAGAAGACTGACAACCCTCCCCCCTTTTTAGATCACACGTTTTCCAGTTAATTTCCACATAATTCAATCCTTCCCTTTTGTCCTAAACTTATATATACACTGTAAAACCTCATTATTTTTCATCCCTCCTATCTGAGAATTTGTAATAGTTCTGGGCTGGTTGAAGTTTACCTTTGTACTACCTAGGTAAATTAATAGGGTGGAAAGGTCCCAGGGGAATATTTAATGTACTTGAGACAAACCATTTGCAAAGCGCTTTAATTTTAACAACCTCCATTTTGATGTTCTAATTGCAAATAGCCTATGTAACTATTCATTAGAGTCCTTCCAACCAGCTCTTTTGTTTGGTAACACTTTAATAGTTGCATTCACCTTATGTGTTGATTTGAAAGCAGTAAGCATGTGTTTCCTGAAATATTCTAGAATCTGCATTTTCAACTGCTGTAAAATCCTCTTCAATGAGAGTCTGAATTAATGGAATTTCATGGTCTTTCTGTGCCTTGGGAAGAAGCACCACCTCTCTTAGGAATGATGAAATTCATGCTTAATCATTTATGAACGCAGCAACTTTGTGCAAGTCTAAAAACGTTGTGTGCTTCCTCTTCTTCCTCTGTAACGTGGCAGTGATTTGATGCGGGAGCAATCCTCTTTTCCTCACTAGGAGTAACACACAACATTTTTCCCCTTTATAAATATAAGTGGAAATAAAGGAGAGGTTAGAATCTTTTAGAACTCCGTGGGAAAAACTGCTGTATCAAATCAGTGAGAGTTGTACAGTCCTTATGGTCTTTTATAGAGAACTTTATAAATAATTGCATTATAGCTTTGTCACTTTGTATTCTGTTTATATGTTTGTCTCCCTCCATGGACTGTGACCTCTCCAGGGCAACCGTGTTTTCATTCATTGAACGTTCATTAAAAGAGTATAGGAACCTAGGCTAATCTTTGTATCTCCTATGCCTAGCAAAGTGCCTGGCGTATGGGTGGGGATCAATCAATATTCGTCTATTGGATGAACTAACTATACTATTGAAAGTGTGTATGGATGTGTGTGTGAATGCAACCACACATACCACCACCCAAAGCAGGTGATGGCCCATATCTATGGGGATGATCACTCAGCATTTCTATTACAGCTTGTAAAACCTCCCATGTCTTTTGGAAAAAGCTTCTAAATAAATTCAAAATGGAATTATGTGCTGTGATAATTATTATTTTGGGTTTTTAACACAAAATGTTACAAGTTCATACAGCCTTTTTTTTTTTTTTGCATCGTATGTCAGAGTCTGTAGTCTGTGCGGTTAATTGAGGTTAATGGGGGGAAATGGCAGATTGCCAATGCTAATGAGTTTTTCTTGACTCTTTCTAATATGTATTTTATTTCTCTTTTGCCTTTACTCTTTGTTTAACTAAATTATGTTATTTATCCAAGAATCTGTCACATGTAAGTAGGGTTGCTCACTGGCTGTCAGAGAGGGCTCAGCCCATGTTTCACTTCCCAAAGAACATTACAAGTATGTATGTGGGGGTGAGAAATAGGAAGTGGGGGGTTGCAAAAAGCAGCCAGCCTCTGACTTCTCTAGGTCCACAAGGCTCTCCGCAGTGAATATCAAAATGCAGGACAAGTCAAAGGGCCTTGTAGGATCACACTCCCGGCTAGAATCTGATGAATTAATTCTTCCAACGTGCAACCAATAATCTGGTGAGGAGTGTGCTAAGGGGGTACCTCCGTCATGTCTTATCACAAGGGTGACTTAGGCGGCCCTTTTGGCTTCTCGTTCTGAGAAAATCATTGAAAAAGTATGGCTGGGGAAAAATCAAAGGGCAGCAAATACTGGCTTGTGGGACAGGGGTTGGCATAGCGAGGTGGGGGAGGCGGGCAGCCTTGAAGACCATTGCGGAATCTGTCTCTAGATCTTGTTTATTCCATGTTCATCCAGAAAATCAACATAAATACATATCATTTATTGAGAGCTACATGACCAAGTGACCAGCTCTGTGGAACTCCTAAATTTGTGCCCTTAACCAGCACACTGTAATTCTTTGCTTGGTTTTCCTTTACTGGTTCCCTTAGGAGAGGTGGCAGAAGGTTGTTGACGTTTTCCTCCTGCTTCAGGGATGAGAGAGAGATGGCTGACCCTGGCAAACTGAAAAATAAGGGCTACAGCTGCTGGTGGGTGTTGCTGGGGACTTAAGCTCAGGTCTCTCTGTCTGTCTTTCCCTCCTCCTTTTCTTGGCATCCCAACGTTGACCCCCAAGCCCTCCCATGAAGTCAGCAGAGCTGCAAATGTTTCCTCCACATTTTTAGCAGTTTTGCGTTTGGTCTTGGGGCTAAGGGTTTGTAATGGGTGGGTACACAAGAGGGACCCATTTAAAAACCCACTAGCCAAATAAACATGCCACCCAGATTAAAAAAAAAAATGTCATCTTCTTTGTTGGCACTCTGAGAAATTCAGTATCTTCTGAACAAATGGCTCTGCCTACAGAGTCTGAGAGTAGATTTTTAAGCCATTCACAACACTGTGCCAGTCCTTTCTCAGTGAAAATGAGCTCAATTCTACTGTGGTTGTAATTAGTGGATAATTAGTACTTGTACATTTCGATGCTACATGTCATGGAACCGGTGCCCGTTAGCATCCATTCCACAAGATTATTTAGTTTTGCTGCAATTTTAATTCTTTTGAGTTACATTGGTGTCCTAGCACTAGAGAATCTGGGGCTCAAACTAGAGAGACTACGTTCTAAAATTATATTAAAAGGTTTCATTTTTCCCATGGAAAAGAAAATCGTAGGAAGGTTTTGCATTAATGAACCAAAGCACAGGACAGGAGAGCACACAGGACGCATTCCACAGTCTCAGCAGCCATTCTGGGCTCTGGGTTTTTACTCTGACATGAGGTACAGACAGTCTGTTCCCATTGCTGGCTTGGCGCCAATGTACCTGCCTTCAGCGAAGGCTGGGGGTAAACAGGGAGCGGGCAGGGAATACATGATTATAGCCAAGCGGTTAAAGACTCAGGTAGAATTACACGAAAAGGTAAGGGACACAGAGGGGTGTGTCCTGAACACCCCCTGGGGGTACAAGGAGAGGTTTCCCAGGATGGGGTCTCCTGGTTTGGAATGAGAAGTACGTCGGGTGGACAAGGAGGAGGAGGGCTTTTCGCCACATTCTGGTGCGACAGGGACAGCACACAGTCAAAAAGGACTACAGTTCAGTCCCAAAGTTACTTCAAGAGGCCTTAGGGGAAACTTTGGAATTTTGTGTGATTTATGATGCCTTTCCCCTAGGGACACGCAGCCTCACAAGGTGCTCTTATTAGCATGGAAGTGTTTTTCATTTTTCCACGTCACGAAAGAGCACTGCAGATGCCAGTGGCCACAGTCCACTCTCCATTCCTATAAGGCTCACAATACAGAGACCAAGGCCACGTGACAAGCAAGCACCTGAGCCCACACAGAAACAGGCAGGGGAAGCTAGACGAACACTAGTCAGGTACCTCTGAAACAGAGCCTTTCCTCACCTCTCCCTTCGCTTCCTCTTGGAAAAGACACTCCTGTATGGTGAGCAACCTTCCCAGTTTGCCAGAGATTGTCCCACTGTAGCGCTGGAAATCCTAGCTCCGTGTTCCACAGGATCCTCAGTATGGGGCAAACCAGGATGATCGATCACCCTAGTTTTAGATGACAACTGAACGCCAGGTGTCTGGGACTATCTTACCAAACAGATCTTCAAGGCTGGATTCATGACAGAGCGTTTGCTATCTTGCCCTGGCATGCACGTTGGCTGGCAGATGGGGAAACTGAGGCACAGAGAGGGACAGCACCTTGTCAGATTCCACAGTGCTTAGCTCTGACTAGGTACTAGCCCCGTTCAAAAACACTCAGAACTGCTTTATGACTTCTTTTTGTCTTCCTCACGTAAGCACACATTTCTAAACACTCCCCTCAGCTTCTCCCTGACTTAGCTCACAACTGATACCATTTTCTGATTATTCTCTATGCAACCAGGGGTACACTGAGCACTTTACAGGCAACACTTCATTTTATCTTCCACAAAACTCCAAATTTCTTTTATCAAATTGCTAAACACTATTATCACCCCAGTCCTTCAGATGGAAGAGACTGAGTCTTAGAAAGACCAGGAAAATTTGCTAGAGTTTACACAGCTAGTGAGAAAGATCTGAAACTTGATCCAACTGTCTTCTTCCCGAATCCTTATTCTTTTTTTTTTTAATGTTTTTTTATTATATTATGTTAGTCACCATACAGTACAACCCCGGTTTCCGATGTAAAGTTTGATGATTCAGTAGTTGCGGATAACACCCAGTGCACCATGCAATGTGCCCTCCTTACTACCCATCACCAGAATCCTTATTCTTATCACGAGGATACAAGACTCCTCTTCCTATTCAATTTGATCTTCATTTAAAACTACTCATCATTTAACCAAAATATTTGAAAAAGTACAGGAATGGCTTTCTCATCCTCCACATTTTATTCCATCTCCCATTGAGTATTTCATTCACCAGAAAGGCATCTTCAGGTAAGAGTCTCTACTTGCTTCTCAGTTCCCAGTGGGCCTGGCGCCACATCAAACCTTCCCATTACAATACTGCTTCAGAAAAATGCAAATTTGATGTGTGGACAGTGTTTTTGGTTTAAGACATTGAGCTCTTGTAGGATCAATCCAGTTAAATGTCAACGACTCCCCCATCAACTGAAGGTGATCCTAAAGGAATCCAAGCGCCATGCTTCTCTTAAAAAATCTGCCAAGACCTCCACCATTTGGATTTCCTAGTTCTTCTCTGAGCTCTTCTTCTCTCCATAGGTTATGTCCTCCTCCAGCTCTCCTCTTGCTAATCTTTCTTTTGAAAATCTTTGTACTTTACAAATTCAATTCAATTCACCAAAGTATTGATATTTATCACCAGATTCCAGCCTTCTGCAATTTTTTCTTTTCCTGGAGCATGTAAAGCCTACTTCTGCTTTAGGCCTTTGTCCTTGGCCTTCCCTTGGCAACATCCTTTTCCACGCACCCCACTCCCATATCTGTACGGCTGATCCTTTCTTTATCACATAGACCTCGGTTCAAATAGCCCCTCTTGAGAGAGAATACTTCCCCTCTCTGGTCACCCTGCTGAAAGTCTGTCCCTTCTGGTTTTATATTCTTCTAACCCTATTTGTCTGAAATTATCCTGTTTGCGTATCTGCTCATTTACTGATTGTCTACCTCCTTCTGTAGAATGTAAGCCTTACAAATAGAGGAGCTTCGTATGCACCTGCCATATCTGTGGTACCTAAAGAGCGCCTGGCACATAGTAGGCCCTCAACAAATGACTGTTTAATGGAAGAAGGAACGACTTTATGCAAAATACTTATAAACATTGTCGAAGTCCTCCTGTCCTTGTATTTAAATATTTGCATGCTTTTTGTTCTTTTATAATTTTCACAATAAACGTTTTCAGTATTGCTTTTGACTCTATGACTACAAGTTTCTGGAAGCCCTCCATCTGGGAACGAGTCTAGAAGAACAGTCAAGGAAGATCCAGGTTTGTTTCCAAGCCTCCGCACTTCCCAGCTGAATGATCCTGAGTGGGTGACTCCAACTTCCTTGTGCGTAAACTAGGAAGGCTCCTGTGGTCTCAGGGGACCACTGTGAATATGAAATGAGATGCACACCAAGGCTCCTGCCATGCAACAAGTATCCTTTCATGTCATTGTTAAGTATATTTCACTTCTATCATTTCACCTAACTACCTGTAACTACTACATAATTCATTTGTTAATTTGAAAAATAGAGCTTGGAATATATGGAAGTTCAGGAAAACCTTAGAATTCTCTAGGCTTTGTTTAAAACCCAGGAGCCTTTAAGTACAGGGAGGGTCAGTTAGAGGTTTGGTTGCATGGCAGTGCATGGAGGTCAGTGCCCTGCTGGCTGGAAATTCCAGGGAGATGGATGTCACTTCTACCATCAGACCAAAGAGGTTAGGTGAAGGTTAAGAGATCTAATCTTATTTGAGTCAATGGACTGAATTCAAATCTCAGAGCTGATTTCAATCTCTTGCAAACGAGATCATGAGAACAGCTCTCTGCTCCTCAGGGCAAGCATCTCTTGCTCCCATATCCCTTTGCTCAGTTGTATTCTTCCACCTGGATAAATGAGGCGCTTTCGTGGCAAATCAAGAGGTAGACGTTCCCAGCTATCTCTTTTCTTTTACCCTGTCCCTGTTGTGTGGCAAGGCATTCGTGGCATTTGGTAAGAAAGATGGTGGCTGAAGGTAGTGGAGAAAGCTCCAGACTCCGGAGAACGAGGCTCTATGTCAGTTTGTCCCCTTAGATACCCTGTGGCCTTATGCAAGTCACAAAACCACTCTGTGACTCCATGTCCACGCCTGCATCGGGGTAACAGTAACGACCCAACCACACGGCTCATCCCTTTATCACCGTTCGCGGCTGCCCTAGCCCCACGCCGTAGTAGTCTACTGAGTAAAATCCCAGTTCAGCCTGATGCCCAGAGCCTTCTGTGATCAGATCCCAGACTTTTTCTAGCCTTCACTCTCCTGTGGCTTGACATAATGCTTTCACAGACACCAGTGGAGAGAATGAATGAAAATGAGAGGACAACTTTGAAAGAGATATTTCAAAAAATAAAAAGTAGTACTTTAACAAAAATAGGACCATGATGAGAGTCGCTCGTATTTTAGGCCTCAGTATAGAGATGTAAATAAAAAAGCATGTGTAATGATAAACTCTCCAACCGTTCCACAATTAGACAGTCATGATTTGACTGACACCTACTTCTCAACCTTACCCATTTCAAAACCCAGTTTAAATTTCATCCCATTCATTGATTCGACAAAATGTACTGAATGTGTTAAATGCTTTCAGGCTATGCATGAGGGATCGCTACCTTCAGGAATTTTTCATATGTGACCCTTTGGGTGTAATGCCTGCTGTTTTATGTGCCTGAGTGTGAAATGCCATCATGGCAATCATGTTGACCTCAACCAGACCTACATTAAAATGACCAGAATCAGACAGACTGGATTCCAGCCCAAGCTTTGTTGTTTGCTTTCCATGGGACATTGGACAGATTCTCTTTCCTCGTCTGTTAGGTGGGGAAGAATACCACCCTTATATGATTATTAGAATTATAAATTATGATCATACATATAAATCATACATGTAGCATGAGGGTTGGAGCATTGTAGGGGATGAGCCTGTGTGAATCCCTGCACCATCCTGGCCTTGGCTGGACCAAAACAAAACCATTCCTAGTTGTAGTAGAATTTTTATCTTGGTGAAATGCATTGTATTACAGCAAAGGTAACAGTTATCGTAAGCCAGTACACACATTTGTTACTCACTGCTCTACAGGCACTCCCTATTTCTTTCTTCTAGCCGCTGTGGCCTCAATCTCTACCCTCATTGCCCCAGCTCCTGTTACTATAACCTGTAAGGAATCTCGCAAAAGGCTGCTCTTGTCAAGTGGTCTCAGGATGAAAACAGAAAAGATCAGACAGCAGCAGAATATCCTCTTTACAACTTTCTCACCAGTGCAAGTGAGAGGCTGAAGGCATCACCCCGAAATTACCCAATCAACCTAAATGGGGAGATCATTTGTTTTTCTCTGGCAAAAACTTTAAACAAGGAATGATATGAGAGAAATGAATCTTGCTTTCCTCCTCTAAGAATGGTTCTTAGCAGAGAACGATCAAGTGAAATTTAAGTTCAATTTGACCCAAGTTCTCGTAAGATAAACACACCTCAAATGGAGGGTGATGGGAACCTCATTACTTAGAATTGGACAAACAACCCAAGGCAGTATGATTATAACCTGGCAGCAGCAATGGTTTGCTCAGCAAACTGCCTGAACCTCTACTGGGAACATTTAACACCACTTGTATTTTGAAATCACAGGCTACATCTACAGGCAATAAAGACTGTTATCTCTCCGATTCATTGCACTTGCACAAACACCCAGTTAATTCAGCTATAACACATCTGCCCCGAGAAATATTTATTTTTGGAGCCTCCCAGGTATGCTTTAAATTTCTCCTAATTGCTACCCATTGAGTTCTAAGTTTAAGTGCTGTTGAGATGGACTTGAGGTCCTTATTCTGTACTGAGAAGTTCACCACTATACAAACGCAACAAGCACATTCTCAAATGACCTAACTCTGCATTTAGGAACTGCTTCCTTTCTCCAACTGAACAGATGAGACTCCCTCTGAACCTAAGACGATGAGTTTTTCTCACTGCTCATTTGGCTTCTCAGTAGAGCAAATGGATGATAAGTGTTTCTCAAAGATCACAAAGAGAGTAACATTCAGGCTTCCTGCCTGAGAATTGCATTTCTTGACTACTCAAGCTGTAGGAAATACATTCTCAGGTCACCTCTTTACATTGTGAAGGTAATAAGCGTTCTTAAACCATTAAAATTATAAGAAAACTTGAGTCAAGAGAAGGCCGGTTTCAGAGGAGAAAAAGGAACAAAACCTCCCAGAGGGAGTGGCTAATTACAAAGACATCGTAACGAACATAACTTATTTATCTTGCTCCTTCCAAAACCCTACCCTTAATTTTATATATATATATATATATATATATATATATATATATATATATATTNCTCTGGGCAGTTTCAAAATAAAACATTCCAATAAAACCCAACACTAAATTATATATATAATATATTTTCCCCCCAGATCTATTTGTGCCTTTAAGAAGCAAGGTAGAGTAACCCAATTCAGAACCAAGAGGCAGTGTTGGGGTGGGTAAAGGAGAAAGGAGAGAGAGGTCACATATTGACTCCAGGTTTGCAATGTTTTTGCACTAAGGTCCACATTTCCCTGTGCACCACAGCACACACCAGTAAATCGCATCCTTTCTTCCCTTGTCCTAAATCTCAGGAGCTCACTGTCCTTGGGAACACCAGTGTCAGGTGCTCTATGCTCTACAGCTCCAAGTTCCTCGCCAATCCTCCCATCACAGCCCGCATCCCCTCTGGACAACAGGAAGTGTTTCTTTTTCTTTTTCTTTTTTTTTTTAAAGATTTTATTTATTTATTTGACAGAGACAGAGACAGCCAGCGAGAGAGGGAACACAAGCAGGGGGAGTGGGAGAGAAAGAAGCAGGCTCACAGCGGAAGAGCCTGATGTGGGGCTCGATCCCGTAACGCCGGGATCACGCCCTGAGCCGAAGGCGGACGCTTAACCGCTGTGCCCCCCAGGCGCCCCGACAGGAAGTGTTTCTATTGGCAAGTGTAGAAGAGTCTGGGAGAAGTCAAGGGGCGCTCCTCACACCCCTGGTTTCATAGCAATCTTCAGATTGGGGGCCACGCCCATCCCAGATTCCTAAGAATTTCTTTTGATTGCAAGACTGGAGTCCAGGGTAGGCTGAAAGATAATATATAGTGATCACATCACAGCTCAGGAAGGAAGGTGACAGTCCAACACAAAGAACCAACATAGTGCCTTGTGAACATTTAGGCATCTTCTGGACAAAAATACCAATTTAATTGAAAACTCAAAAAACATGTCTCATCCTTCTTTTCATCTGGGTCCCGAGCAGTTCACCTCTACTTGCGAGCTTCCCTAACGCTGTATTCTCACACAGGGTGGCTTCTATACTGATCTTTGCACGCACACAGTGCCCTGGGCAAATACCTGTTATAGCACTTAGCACAGGGATTGTTACTGCTGACATACTTGTATGAACTTGACCATGAGTTCCTAATGACAAGGTCTATGTTCTCATTATTTAATACAATCTGGCCCATGCAATAAAGGTTTGTAGGATGAACGCACATAGTAGGTATTCATTAGCGTTTGCTTAACTGAACATAATCGAATACTTAACAGTAAAAATACAAATAAAAATGACACTTGGAAAAAGCTTTTTAGGTTATGACTTGTTTGCAGAGGACTGAATATGAGCTGTTTACATAAAACTGAAGAAATAATCTAATTCAATTTAAGACCCCTCTTAAATTAGTTTAGAAAATTAGCCTGACCTTCTGATCCTAAGTCTTAAATTAATTTAAATCCAAAGCTAAATCAAACTAATGGATGGTTTTTAATAATAATCACACGCAGAATAAGAATTATCAACTCCTCAAGCTAGAAAGACCTTTGGAGCTCATCTCAGAATCAATACATGAATACTTTTTGCTATATCCCTGCCAGACGTCAACGAATCTCTACCTGAATTATTCTCACAGCTTTATGACCAGTCATTCTTCACTTCTGAATCCACAAAGGGGCCATAAATTCCTCCTTGTAGTGACTGAAATGCATATCCCTATCATGTTCTCTTCATTTGGCCCTCCAGCAAAACACAGGAAAGTCTTCTGTTCTACATAGGCCTCTTTGAATACTTAATGACAAGCACTGGATTTCTCCTTTGTCTTTCAAGAATAATCCTTATGCTCCAGTTCCTCACTTTGATTCAAGGATTTCAGACCATGTTCCACTGTGGTCGTCTTACTCTTAACAAGCTCCCCAGTCTGAATATCTGGTAGATCACAAAAAGGCAAAGATATGGGAACAGCTGTGCTGGCTGGTGTTTTTTGTTTGTTATTTTAATTAATACTGACACCTGCCCTCCGGCTTGTAGGTATGTCTGTCATTGGGGACTAAACAACAACACGGTGGCCAGAGACTTTCCATCCATCATAAATCACAACTATTTAAAACAAAGGGCAGTCTTTGCAGTATTTACTTACTTCAAGGTTTCCAATGTTCGGAAACATTGTAAAATCTATTTCTGCTATAAAGATGTGTCTGTTAGATTTTCCATCTAACAATGTGCAGGTTGTAGACCAGGTGGATGGAAAGCCTGACTCTAAAAAGGGTCTCTGAAATATAATAATGACACCAGGTCAAGTGAACCATGAGTAGATGGATGATAAGTCTGGGGATAAGAGAGCACCCCTATATATTTCCTCCTGTTTGCTTCACAGTTAACCCTGCCAAACACCTCATTCATTCATTCATTCATTCACTTCAGGAGTTACTAAAATAGGCCACTATTTCTATAAGCACTTTACTCAGATACAAAAGGGATATAATGAAGAGCAAAACCGTTAACAATTCCTGCCTTCAGAGAAAATACAATCTAGTAGGAAAGACACGCATTAAATAGAGGATTGGAAACACACAAATACAGGATTGGAAAAGCACAGAAATTCAGGATTGGAAACTATGAAGGAAAACCAGTGAGTGCATTAAAACGGATAAAAGAGGACCGAATTTCAGTAGGAGTGTACAAGGAAAGAAGGTCAGTTTGAGTGAAGCCTTACAGGTGAGCTCTGGAGAATGGGCACAGTTAAGTCAACCTGAATAGGGAGAAAACATCCTAGGCAGTAAGGAGCATGTGGTAACAAGCTGGGGGAGGGAGGGGGGCAGTGGGGAGAGCTTGCTGAATTGATGGAAATCAAAGAAGGCCAGTGTGGCTTCAGAAGAGTGAGCCAATGACTAATGGGCTGGGATAAGGCTGAAGGGCCAGGCGGGGGCTTTGTGTGCTGAGTTTAGGGTTTTTTTTTTTTTTTTTTTTTTAATAATTTACTTTTACAGCAATGGAAAGCTACTTAAGGGTTTCTGAGGAAAAGAGTGACATGATTGATTATCAGGATGGGATCTGGAGGCTTCCTGATCCTTCCTGTTGTCCTATGAGTAAGCTCTGACTAGACACGGAGTGTTTCTGAGTCCAGACACTTTGTGCACCCTAACCTGTCTCACTCGCCTGCCACAGGTGTGACCCATTTATAAAAACGCATTTTCTCTTTTGAAATCCAAGCCACTTCTTCTGCAGATGTTATCATGGTGTAAATAATCCAGTTCCTGCTTTGCTACAGAAACTTTGAGGCGATGGAATTCAGGAAACCTGTGTCATGAAACACTGTCTGGCCCCAATTCCCAGGCACTCGGGCACGCTGGCTCAAAAGGATATCTGATATGTCAACACAACTCATCCTCTTAGGCGCGGTAGTTCGGCTCATTAACAAAGTACTTCCTCCCAGAGGTAATTCAAGTATCCTCTAAAAGGATGCGATTTGCTGTGTTTCATTAATAAAGAAACATGCCAAGCATTTGCAGATCCGTATCTAGAAAAGGCTGCACAGTGGTTTTGACTAACAGCGCAGGGGAGCCGCTGGTGTTGGTACTGATCAGCATCGAGTCAAATGAAATTTGTGAATGGGAAGTCGATTTAAGGAATGCTCCAGGATGGAAAGCAGTTATTTCAACCAAAATGACTAAAATGTCCCTATCACAAACATATTCATTGAAGATAAACTGGAGACTGCCCATGCCTTAAGAGCAGCTCTATAAAGCAGATGCCACGTCATTAGGAACAAAAGCCACCTCTGGGCAATGCCTAAAAGAATAATTAGAGCATTAATAAGAATACTGACACCACTTTTATGTTATTTCCTTTTAGCCAGAAAACGCCGCTACGGTACCCCATGAGAAGAGTGATTATGCCTTTTACCAGTGGAGAGAACAGATACAGAGGGGTTAAATGGCGCCTCGATAGTCACGTGGCCAGATGTCAGTAAAATCGAATCTCTGACTTCTGATCCATTTTGTCTATAGCCCATACTGCCTTTTTGAACGACAGTAGTGCCAGCTGCCTTGCAATTCATTTACACGCTCTTATGTAATCTCCACAATCACACCGCAAGGCCGGCATGATGATTCCCGCCTTATGGGTCGGGAACAGAGTTAATGATTTGCCCTAAGGCCGGTAGCCAGTAAGTGATGGGTCTTGCTTGTCTCTAACGCACATGCTCTCAACATTGTCATTCTGCCACCCAGCCTCTCTGTAAGAAGGCTCACCACCTTACCCTCATCCAGAATGGACAAATGGGCTACTTGCTCACGTGGGCCATGACAAAGACAGGTTCAGTCCTGAGGAATGGTGATCCATGGGTCCAAAGTGTAAATTCTGTGTAGGACGGACTAGGTCTGGGAGCAACAGGTACAAAAACAGGTGTGCCTAAAACCTGTATATTCACAATAAACATGGGCTTGCCTGTGAAGTTAGGAAGGGGACTGTCGTGTGTCGAGCTCCCTGACACAATGTGCTTGCAGAGGACGGGACACAAGTTATTTCACTTAATTTATACAACATCTGGCCAATGTAGATTTTGTGGTCAGCACTCAAGATGCTCAGCGTATTGAGTGGCTATGTGAGATCACATGTGTCTGTCTGAAACCGAGCTCAAACTCCGAAGCATGAAAGAACGAGTTCTACAATAAGTAAAAGAAAGGATTACTTGAGATGGGAAGAGTCAACTTAGACCCTTTATCCCACGGCACAGAATAGAGTGAAACCATAAGAAAGCTGACAAAGGATCTAGGTAAATCATGGTTGTTGGTACTGTAAAAGGTGTCTTGGAAAGCCAAGGACATTTTACAGGACCCCCTATAATCTTATAAATTAAAGTCACTGAAGACAATTATGTCAGCACACAGATAGCCTTTGGTGCTGATGTCTCACTGCCCTATTTGGTTCATGTCTTCCACATTTCACTCTAGCCAAGGGACGCCTTCCCATGCTGGGGAATGTTTCATGCTCCTTGGACACAACCTCTTCTGAAAGTTGACACCAGTGCCAGAGGAGCACCATGGAATGTTAAAGCTTAGAAGGTGCTTAGAAGTCATGGGGTCCAACCCTCCCATTTTACAGAGAAGAGACTGAAGAAATAGGCCTCGTGTAAAGACAGACCTACTTACTAAGCAATTTACACTACACCAGACACAGGGCTAGGGGCTCGACACACATATATTCTAAACCTCCTAATGATCCCCAAGGAAGGGATTCTTTCCCTTGTTTATAGATAATGGAAAGCCACACTCAGGAAAGCTGGATGACTCGATAGGGTCAGCTTGCAGGCGGTAGAGTCCAGATTCAAACCTTCATTGTGTGAGTCCAAGGCCCATGGTATTTCCCATCCCGACCACAATCTCCATTTCTACCCAGGAGGTCCAGACCACTTGCTGAGGCCAGTGTGAATGAGAACCACCCGGATCACTATAAATATAGAGATTCCCAGGCCTACACACAAAATCCCAGACATATCAAATCTTCTGTGAGCAAGGATCCCATCTTACTCTTCCTTGGGTCTTTCTGAGTATGTGGAAGCTACTAAGAATGTGCATTTGTAAAAGGCTCTGGTGTAACAGGATTGACAGCTATCCTTTAGGTCATTTTCAGCCAACTCCAATCTTAATACAGGTTACTATGAGGAAGTCCCTTTTGGTGACTTTCTAGAAGAACTCCAAGGGAGTTCTTTTTTTTTTTTTTTTTTAAGATTTTATTTATTTATTTGACAGAGAGAGAGACAACCAGTGAGAGAGGGAGGGAACACAAGCAGGGGGAGTGGGAGAGGAAGAAGCAGGCTCATAGCGGAGGAGCCTGATGTGGGGCTCGATCCCATAACGCCGGGACCACGCCCTGAGCCGAAGGCAGACGCTTAACCGCTGTGCCACGCAGGCACCCCCAAGGGAGTTCTTTTAACTCTGTTGCCCTGCCACCCAGTCATGAAGACACGCTGTGCTCCCAAACCAGAAGAGACAAAAAGGCAAAATACCAGCCCAGCAATCAATGCAGGTCTCATGCTGCCCTGATGATCTTTCCTAATGGGGAGCCCAAGGCAGGCTCACGTCCCACTACCCTTCCCAGAGGCGGGTTCACTTCTATTTGCACAAGGAAAGCACACACATCACTATGCTGCTATTGAAAAGGCCTCGGTGGCGAAAGTTGCTCATGATCCACTTTTATATGAGTGTCTGACATTTGGGCAGTAGAAAAAAAGAAATCAGTTCAAGCCAATGACATTTCTATGGGAAAGGCCCCAACTCCACAAAAGAGCAAGTGAAAGTGGCAGTTAACCCTGTGGTCGCCTTATTGTTCCTCATTCATGACTGGGAACACTAGGACCTTCTCAAGGAGCGCTCACAGAAAGAGGGCTGCCACCTGTTGCTAGGGATGACATCACCGTCCCAGCAAGAGCCAACATTCTTTGGGCAGCTTGTGTGTGCGTCGTTAATCAGCACTGGCTCCTCTGCGGGCCCATTCACTAAGGTCTCAACTGTCAGCACTCAGGCTTCAAAATTCCAAAGGGATCTGCCAAAATGCCTGGCCTCCATCCTAAAGGGAGCTGGCCCGCATTCAGAATTACCTTGGAGGGGAGGGGTGACGGTGATGTGCTGCCGTCCTCTTGGTTTTCTGTTTCTGCTGTGTTTGTTTACAAGGCTGCTGGAGTTAAGTAGAAGAGGGGAAAGGGCAGAAGGGGTTGGAGGGAAGAGCATGAAAAGCCCACCTCACCCCACGTGTTGGGAATAGGAAAAAGGTCAGATGGAACATTTCCTTTTAACAGAAGTGTTGTTAGCCTGCTTCTCACCAGTTTTTCTTCTTCTTTGTATTTTTTTTAATTTAAATGTTGGAAAATTCCTCTAAGAATTACCTGCAAATGGCACAGCAGGATCAGATTTGCCACTGAGTTGGCATCACGGATGTTAGAGTTACAAGCAGAAGCTTAGACATCACCCCTTCATCTTACAGGTACGTGAACTGAAGCCCAGAGATGATGTGTCTTGGCCCCGGTCCTGTGTTGGCAATAGCTAGCTGCTTACCCTAGCCACTCTCCTCTTCTTCCCCAGGCACGGAGCTGGGCGAGACATCTCAGCTTCCTCTGTAGCTGAGTGTGGCCATGGAACAGGGGCACATGGGATGTGTGCGACTTCTGGGCTGACCCAGGATGACCTCTGTGCTCCAGCTCCAGGCTCCTTCCCCTTCTGCATGCTTACTGCAGTCAACGATAAGCCTGGACTATCATTCAGCTCTCCTACCTTTCTCCCCCTCCCCTCAGTGCTTTGTCATGCTGCTATCTCTAGCTTTAGCAGAACAACGTACACCAGCAACCTACCCTTTAAGGATATGCCTTGAATGACCTTCAGATTCATCTTTAACTATGGATCAGAAATAAAATATGGATAAATTAATCCCCCGAGTCTTATCTATTTCTTGCCAAATTAACATGTTTATCGATTACATCATCACACACAGATGTTTTTCCCAGACTCCTCTCAACCTTGATGTTCCCGGTTCACTATTTTTACTATCTTCATAACTCAACTTTTTTTTTTTGAGCCTCTTTTTAGCAGCAAGTTGCCAAAAGGCAATGTCATAAAACTTGCATCAAATGAGGCAGAGAAGGTGTTTTAGAATAAAGTGCTAAAAGGTAAAAGATAAGCTTGGAGTACAAGTGATTTTGAAGAGGAAGAAAAGGAAGCCCAATTAGGGCAACAGGCATCTTCCCACCACAGAAACTGCCAGCATCCTCATGAGATCGGGGCTATACAACAGCATGAATGGGAGGTTCTCAGGGCAGCCTGGTGGAGAAGAACAGGAAGAAGGGCCATAACAAGTCAGAAAGGAGAATGTGTGCCTACGGACTGTCACCCCAGGAATTTGCAGCTCACACCAGAAAGTGAGGAAAACTGAGCTCGTGCTTGACTGATCTCTGGTCGTTCTCTTGATTTTTAGGGTTTCAGGGGCCAGCACCTGAGATGATACCACTTCTACTACAATTCAGGTCAGACAAGTTACGAGAACTGTCTCAGAGGCTCTTTGAGAAACGTATCTACTGCTATCACTAGCCTTTCCTATTTGGGGTATTTTCTTTCCTCTTTTTATTAATTGAAAAGAGAAACCTTGCTGTCAGTAGAACCAGATGAACCTCACTACAGCTGGTACTTGTTAAATTTTCAAAAATCTGTTATTTTTACTCGAGTCGTTCTCCTGTACTTGACAACATCACGTCGGGAGACGCATCTGGTCAACCATTCCTCTCTGGCAACAGCACAACGGTGATGAAGTGAGGTCAGGTACGGCGGGGCCACGGCATTCAAACCAAATGCCAACCTGTATTCGCGGGAGGTTCAGGGAGAATCTTAATTTATTTCTGAAGCAAACAGAGACTCTTTTAGCTCTTCTGTGTGACAGTATTAAAATGATTTTGACTGTAGAACATAATTGGGTAAAAATGACCTAACAAGCTCTTGGAGGAGTCTGAGCACAAATCAGCATGGCAACTGTCATGGATGACAAATGAGACAAATGCGACTCCTTGCTGGGAATTTTTAGGGTAGGAATTTCAGACCAAAAATATGACCAAATGCAAACCGTTCCTTCTTCATTAAATCTAAGACCGCAAACAAGATTCAAAACAAATAACCAATCCACCCTCGCTGGGAGTGAAGGCAGTAGTGGGAAGGGTTCGGGAAAGAACACTAACTAGAGGAACAGGAATTAAAAAAAATGGTCACTTCGAATGGCAAGCAAATAGGGAAACATTCAAATATTTGAATATTTCATATAAGAAAGATACTTTCCTAAAGGCTCAAAAGTCAATCTAACATTTAAAATTCTGGGATGGAAATATATATCAAACTCATTACATACGTCATGTTCTCTTTCATAAGCTAGATTGGTCAATTGTTATTCTTTAGAGAAATATAAATTATCTCTTAAAAATGTGTGCGCACGTGTGCATGTTGGTGGGAATGACATATTCACCAAGTGCAATGTGTGAGATTTTTAAAAAGGATTTATTTATTTATTATTTATTTATTTATTTATTTATTTACTTATTTTAGAGAGAGGAGAGGGGACCACGAGTCAGAGGACAGAGGGAGAGGGAGAGAGAATCTCTGGCAGACTCCCCGCTGAGCCCGGAGCCCAACGTGGGGCTCAATGCCATGACCCTGAGACCACGACCTGAGCCGAAATCAAGAGTCAGGTGCCCAAACAACTGGGCCACTCAGGCACCCCCAATGTGTGAGATGTTTGATTCAATTCATTTTACAGAAATTTTATAAAGTAAATTTCAAGGAGATTTGACAGCCTAGTTAGGAAACATGACATCAATAATCAATCACACACCAAGATTCTGACTATGGTCATCCCTGCCTTCATTCATTCCACATACACTGATTAGTGTCTCCTGCGTATTAGATGACAAAGGAGAACTAATATCACTCAGACTGAGTCACTACCGAAAAGCAGCTCACAGCCTCTCACAGAGAGACAGATATGGAAAATTAGTTTGTTAAAATGCAACAGATTTAAAATGCCAAACTATCCACTCTGTGCACTAAACACTACTGGAGTACAGAGCAGTGAAGGAATCACTGTCAAGAGGAAACAAAGGGAAGGGTCCAGTTGGGTTTTGAAGGATGGGTAAGAGTATGCCAAGGAGAAAGGATACGCCATGCTCAGCATGCATTTTATAGAAAAGCATGAAGATGAAAACAAGCATGTGCATATGGAAAACACAAGGCCAGATGTGTGTGTGTGCTGGCGGGGGGGTGGGTTGATTAGAGGTGTCAGGCTTGGCAGGAGAAGAGGTAGAGAAGGCCACACTGGGCTGGCTCTTTCTGATACCCTATGAAGCATGATTTTGTCCTCTGGTACTGGAGAGCCAACAGTCATTTTAGAATCTCCAAGTTATATGAGCTTATCTCTGTTTTCAAACAATAACTAGCAACCACACAAAGCCAGGACTGGGGAGGAAAAAAATCCCAAAAAGTAAAACTGAATTGGCTGATGCAGGCCTGCGTTAAGGCAGCGGGGTGGCAATGAGTAAGAGGAAATGAACAGATTCATGAAGTGGGGGTGAGCATCTAACAGATGTGATGACGGGTTTGCTGTGGGAAGTGGAAGACAGGACACTNAATCCCAAAAAGTAAAACTGAATTGGCTGATGCAGGCCTGCGTTAAGGCAGTGGGGTGGCAATGAGTAAGAGGAAATGAACAGGTTCATGAAGTGGGGGTGAGCATCTAACAGATGTGATGACGGGTTTGCTGTGGGAAGTGGAAGACAGGACACTTAGGGATGATGAGATTTTTATTTTCTTTTAGTTTGAACAACTGAGTGGGTAGATATGCTGTTTCTCAAAAAGGAGCATTAAGTTTAGATTGGTCAAAACTTCTGGATATGCTGGATGCAAGATTTTCCATGAGAAATCCAGGTAGGGCTGCTCAGAGGCAGTTGGATATTTGGATCTCAAACTCAGTAGAGAAGGGGGATGGTGGTGGGGTGGGTGTATCTGGGGGTCCACCAGCAACTACTCTCTTCGTGAACTGAAGGTCTGTCCCTCTCCTGCACTAACTCCTTTTAGCTCCTCCACTGCCCATAGAATCCAGTGGCGACTCCTTATCCAGGCCTTCTTCGGCCACTGTGGTCTAGCCTCGACCTCTGTTTCCATCCTAGCACCCTCACTCTGGATGCTCCAGCCAAGTAAACCACACATCTCTTCCTGAATACATCCTTAAGTAGTGGCTGCCACTTCCTCAGCTTGGAATTCCCTTCCTGCCCACATTCACTCCTCTGGTTGAAAGCTGACTCATTACAGGTTTCAGCCCAAATTCCATCTTGGCCTTAAGTGTTCCCCCAGTGGTACCCCCTCAATGATAAACAACCCCCTCCTTTGGGTTCCCAGGACATTCAGCTCCCACCTCCTCCCGCCTGCCCCATCACCATCTTCATATGCCACTGTCCTGTGCTGCACTGGGGGTTTATCTGGAGCAGGACCATTCCTAGAGGACAGGCTAAAGAAAGGCAGGCTGTGTGGAAATGGCGCTCTCCTTGGGCTTAGAGCATATAACATCCTTGCTCTGATCCTGGGTACACAGTCTTGCCATCACCTCAGACGCTAAAAGCTTCAGGGCTGATCACTTGGGCCCCAGCGAGGAACAGAGAACTCAGGGTGATGTGATGAAACATGACAAATGACTTAGTGAGCTGATAAAATGGCACAGATTAGACCTTCCTTCTTTTCTGGTGTCATCCAGCTTTTCTACTTGTCACGACCCCTCCTGCCAAGCCCACGGATTAAGACTTCTGCGGGCAGAGCATGTGAAGAGCGGACATGTGTTTCTTTGGCAACTTAATCGTGAGGTTTTCCTGTTTCTGGACTTTTTAAAAATGATTATTGCTACTCGCATGAAAACACAAGCCTCTGCAACCCTGACTATGGCTACATTCAGGCTGTAACCTCAGCTGTTTACGATCTTTCTGGGAGGACAACACAACTCGACCTCTAAATATAAAGGGATTACCCTAGGAAGGAATCGGGTTAAACAGGAGGGGACTTCAGAGTAGAGGCAACTTCTTCTTTGTGAATTCTCTAACCACCCAAACGTTAGGGATGCAGAAACAAGTAGGGAAATGCACTCTATCCCCCCAACTGCTTGCCTCTAGTTTTCACTGTTTGCAAGGCAGATACCACACTTGCACCTGCTCCTGGTGATGGCTCCTGGAATACGATGCCCTTCCCACTCCACGTTTGTTGACAAGACACTAGCAACTTGGATTCTAATGTCAACATGGATAGACAGGTCCTTAGATTATGCTCATAAAATATAGCTCCTTTTATATTGATACTGGTCAGGCACGTTAATGTCACTCTAAAAATCACAGTAACAGCACTAATAACATCAATACAGGGGTAAGAGAAACACAGATCGTCTTCCTGGCTACCAAGAGAGCCACTTTTCTGTATAAAAATCACCCACACTCACAGATGTGTAAGGCATGCATCCTACATCTGTTTGAAGATCTTCCGGCTGTCAAACAAAATACAAAGATCCTTTGTATCTCTCCTTCTAAATCTTTTCTCACAATCTCCCACTGGATTATATAAATAGCCAGGGCTTATTTTAGTAAAAAATTAGATGCTGATTTATTGATCATTTGTAAAACGCCTCTCCCCTCTCTGCAGTTCTTTCTGAGAGATTCGCTTTTTCCATTTCTAAAGACAAATGAGCTTTCCCCCCACGTGAATTTCTTGATGCTTCCAAACAGATCAGTGGAGATGGGAACATTTATTTATTTGAGTGGACACGTGTCAGCATGCTCTAAAAAGAAAAGAAAGACACCAGTGCATCGTAGGAGCCTTGCCAACCACACACTTTCATGCCCATCCATTATGCCGCGGAATCCATGTGTGAAACTGTCTTCATGGCTCTAGGGGGTCCTTGCAGGCAGGATGTGGATCTTGGAATTGTGTTCATTTCAAGGCTTTACCACATATGGTAACAGCATCTCCCCTCAGAGCTGTGGGGCAGTTCCGGACACATTTTGGACCATGACTAAGGTTCAAAAGACCACACACCTTTCCGTCCCCTTAATGTGACCACATTTCATCAAATTTATTCCATGAATGTTTCTTCATACTCTTGACTCAGATGTCATCGTGTACTGAATGTGAACTTGGAGAAGCTGCGTCTGAGTAGCTTACCAGCTCCTCTTGGGCTCCCAGGCACTTCCCACACCACTCAGCACATTTCTCTGGCTCAATCCCATGACTGTTTCTGCTTCATTATCAAGTACTTACATAATGAAGGACCCGGATTAAAATACAGATGTGGAGCTAGAGAGGGAGAATCACGTTTTTTTAAAAGATTAAGTTTTACCAGGTCTGTTGACACTACCCTTTTTGCCACTGGACGTAAATGTGAATGAAGCCCCACTGTGAAGACAGCTGTTGCTGTTTAAGACATAATCTAGAACAAGATATATTTTATGTGCTTATGATTTCAGAGCAAATTTTAGGTGAAAGCTGTATGATGAAAGCCTTTCACCCCATGAGGTCACTGACAGCTGACTTTGCTATTTACCTTTGTCTCCTCCCGCAGAACCCAGAGAAACAAAAGGCTAAATCCATGGTTGAAGACCACAATTTAAACCACAGCGTGAGAGACCCATACTTCTCATTCCCCCTTCTCTCACGTAACACAAACTCACGGTAACTACAATCACTCTCAAAAAGTGACTACCAAGGGACTCCCCCCTGTCATGCTTAAAACATGATTCCATTAGCAGAGGGATGCAGTCTGGGGAAAGCATGAGGACCAGTTATCGTTTTTGGACATCTACACAGACAGACCTCTGCTCTGAACCTCAAAGTAGGCCTTATCCCATCACCCACTCTTGTTGGCTGCTGCCACTGTTCCTCAGCCCCCGCCACCTCGTAAGATGTCAAAGAAAATGAAACGCTATGAGTATCTTTATTCAGTCAGGGTCATAACGTTAATTTAGGAGATCATCTCTTTCATGGATTTAAAGACATCTTTAAAAACCCTACCCCCTCACCTCCAAACACAAATGTTCATCTATTTCAAATCAGCAATCTACACTTAGATTGGGTGCTAAAACACTTTGTAAAAATAAAATAAATAAATAGCAGTAGAAATCCAATGAATTCTTTGGGATTTCATTGCAGTATGCTATACCTTTGTGGGGCTCCCTACAGTTTATCAGACAAAAACAAAAAAAACAAAAAACAGAAAACAAAAACAAAAAACCAGTCTTAAGTGGTGCATATCACTGCTACACAAAGCCTTGCTTCATTGTCCTCTCCTGTCTTTTCTGTACGCCGCCTGGAAAGTACGACCACGCTCTCCACGTGTGGCTTGAGTGAAAGCCCCAAGAAAGGGCTCTTGACAGCTGCTTCTGATTTTTTTTTTCCACCTAGAATGTTCCAGTTCCTCAACCAGTTACTATGTAAGAGCAGCATGTGCACAGGGTTCGTGTCCACATACCCAGGAGGTCCAGGGTGAGATTTCGGAGTGTGCTTGGCAGGGGCTCCGTTATCTCTCCGGCTTGGCTGCCCTGCAGTGCGTCTTCATCACTGTCAATCAGCACTCGTCACTCACGTTTTGGGAACAAGGCCATCTTCTACCATCAGCTTCACACTTTTTTTCTGTTATGCTCCTGACTTTACAATGGGGAGTCTGAACCTAGGCAGCAAGCAACCCTCCTGAGATGGTATTTCTCTGGAAACTAATGTTCCACACTAACACTTGACTGTCCTCTCCAAAAGTTCCTGAATTTTTCATCAGCAAAATTGGGGTGATTACGAGGAGATGATGACGATAACCATGAGATAATATTTGTGAGCATGCTTAGGAAGAGAAAGTGAAAGCAGAATCCTTATTTGATGCTCAAGGGCATGACTTTGTAACAAAGGGGTGGGAGGGTAGTTTTGCCATCAGCTATGTCAGTCTAATGACCACACCCTCATTTGGGAGTAGAAACTCAACCTGCAAAACAATTGTGTGACAATGATGACTGGATATATTACCTTCCCTGAGAGCTGTTCTCCAATAGGGATGAATAGCAGAAATGGCATGGACTTGGGAGTCAGGCCCCTCTTGGAGTTAATCTGAGCCCTGCTGTGTGATCTTGGGTGAGCTAGTTCCCCTCTGTGAATGTCAGTTTTCTTAACTGTTTGAAAAGAGGGAGGGGGGAGCTAACCAGCCTTCCCTCTGTGAGGGTTATGTAAGGATGCCTAATACCTTGTAGCTTCTTTTCTCTTTTCCATCAACTCCATAGTTGTAGGAGCTCCAGTTGGAGAGTGAGGGCCTGATGGACTGAAACAGAGAAAGGGAAGATGGCAGCATTGAGGATCATGGGGAGGAGGAGGAAGAGGCGGAGGATGACGGGGCGCCTGGGTGGCGCAGTCGGTAAGTGTCTGCCTTCGGCTCAGGGCGTGATCCCGGCATTGTGGGATCAAGCCCCACATCAGGCTCCTCCACTGGGAGNGGGTAAGTGTCTGCCTTCGGCTCAGGGCGTGATCCCGGCATTGTGGGATCAAGCCCCACATCAGGCTCCTCCACTGGGAGCCTGCTTCTTCCTCTCCCACTCCCCCTGCCTGTGTTCCCTCTCTCGCTGGCTCTCTCTCTCTTTCAAATAAATAAATAAAATCTTAAAAAAAAAAAAAAAGAAGAGGAGGAGGATGAGGACAACGGCCAAGACAATGAAGGCAACAACTCTTAGCCCCTTTACCTACAAGATGCTCACAACTCACTGAGCAAGGTATAGGCTCAGCTGAGGGAACAGATCTAGCCGGCTGTCTCTCCAGAAGACGGTTTATCTACTCAGAAAATGCAATGGGTCCTTGAGGAGTGATAATCATGTCTACTTTTATTTTTTTAAATTTTTTAAAAGATTTATTTATTTGAGAGAGAGACAGCGAGAGAGGGAACACAAGCAGGGAGAGTGTGAGAGGGAGAAGCAGGCTTCCCACTGAGCAGGGAGCCAGACGCGGGGCTCGATCCCAGGACTCCGGGATCATGACCTGAGTCAAAGGCAGACGCTTAACGATAGAGCCACGCAGGCGCCCCTCAGTCTACTTTTAGAGAGGAACTGGAGAAGACAAGTGGCATAGTAACACGCGTGGGCCCTGTTTTACTCACTTAGCACTGAGGCAATGCTTCTGGGAAGGCAGGAAGTGAGGACCAGTGGATGGGGGCTCTGCCAAACTGGATGAACTCGGAGCAAGGTAGCAGTCATTTAATTCAGTTTCCTTCCACTGTGTCCCTGACGGATGCCAAACAACTCCTTCTGCTCTGCCTTCTGTTCCTGATTAAGACCTCACCTCATCCTGATGCCCACGCTGGAAAGGATTACGCATCTAGCCCTCTCTGTCCAATATGCTGGCCACCATCCTCATGTGGCTACTGAGCACGTGACATGTGGCCAGTGCAGTTGAGGAGTGGACTTTTAAATTCCACTCAGTTTTAAATAGTTTCCACTTAAATTTAAAAACTGCCACTTGATTCCATTTTGGGAAAACTTTTAAATATGTTTGGAACAACTCGGATACATGAATCTATTTTTTTTCAACTGTAAATTTTATGAAATCTAAATAGAGTTGAAGCATTTCTGATGAAAACAGCACTGAAATTGAGATGGGCCACCAATGTAAAATGCACATTGAATTTTGAAGATTTAGCATGAAAAAGAACGTAAAAGAACTCATTGGTATTTTTATATACATTATATATCAAACTTGTGTTTTGTGCATATTAAATAAAATTATTAATTAATATTACTTTATTATTAAATTAATTTTGTCTGTTTATTTTTACCTTTTTAATGTAGATAGTACAATTTTTCAAATTATACATAAAGCTCATATTATATTTCTAACTGACAGCTCTAGGAATGGACATAAAGTTTCAGATATTGTCTGACCACTAAAAATGTGCTGGGAATATCATATCCTTTGTGATGGATTTATCAGGCCTAACAGCATACAAGCTTTAGAGCCAAGAGCTGAATTTGAATCTGCTTTCTACTAATTTAGATATCATCAGTCTCTTCTTGCTGTCTGAGAACCCTGATGCAATATTCAGAAGTATTTGCTTTCCCTTTTATCCTTGTACCCTCTGAAAATTTGATAAATATGCCTTCTACTTTTTGGTTCAATGACAAAATGCTATGAAATTCATCTGGGAAGGCTTCAAAGAAGATGTGCGAATTCCACAGCACATTCCAACTTCCCGCCGTCCTTTGTAACCGTGAAGACGTCTCCTCTCATAGTGCCAGTGAAGGGGCTTTTCTGTACTCTGGATGTTGATTTCACAGCCCTCACCATAAACTCACCATAAACCTCAAAGCCCAGGGTCACACCCACCATTTCCTTTCTGTGTGCCCACAGTGCAAATGATAATCAAATGTTGCCTACTGAACTTTTACCATCTAAACTATTACTCAAGAAACATTAGATGAATAAATTTATCCTTTCAGGATTACCTTTACTCAGCAAAATTTGCTCACTCTGTTTGTCAGGAATATAACTGGAGGTACTACAGAAGATGTATTTTGGGGATGGCCAAAAAGAATCAGCCCAATCCCATTCTGAGGGTGGTAGTGGGTTTTCCGGTGATGCCACTGGGAAACAGACATGCCTTTATCCAAAGAGATCTGAAAAAGGCTTAACAATGTGACTTCCCTGTGGAAATATGAGCTCTTGTTTCAACCCATCTTCTCTCCTAGGGCATGGTCTTCTCTAACTTTATTCTTGGTGGTGGTCATCAAATTTTCTTTTGTGCCATAGTTATTCCCTACCTTTCTCTCTGTCCCACTATACACACACACACACACACACACACACACACACACACACACACACTGCAATCTGTAAGCCAGGTGTTTAGGAGGAGGGAACATGTGGTAAACTAAGCAGTGGAAGAGAGGGCAGAGAAATAAATGGTAAATGACAGAGCTCCAAGGGGCAAGTCTGAGTCAATCTGTTTCAGTTCCTCCATCTTTAAAATGGAATCCAGGCTAATAAAGTCTTCCACCCAGGGATGCTGTATTAATTGGCTAATTAATGACTGTAACTCACTCTTACAAATCCAAAGAATGCCATTAATGCTAAGTATTTCTTACACAGAAACCATTTAAAGTAATTAGCAAAACTATGATTGCTCTGAATTAGAAAGTAAATTTAAACTTGAGAATCCATTATCAGGATGGCAAAAACAGCAGAATTAATGGTGGTCTAAGCCATCATAATGGGAATTTTATGTCAGTATCTGGTGATTTGGTTGTGTCATGACATCAAAAAGAGGGGCTATATGCAATGAACACATGGCTTGGGTTATAAAAACAACTATGTAGGAAAAAAATGCATGCATGCAAGGTGCAAAGATAAAGTAAAAAAAGAAGGCATCTATATGTTGGAGGCTGATGGACCTAGCTCAGGCAAGGAATCACTTCTGAGCCACCAGGTCACTAGTCTGGATTTTAATAGAACAAAGCAAAATCATCAGCAGTTGGTTCTCTGTGTACTACAGCTAAGACAAAGGGAAATTTAACAACCAAGCTCCATCTTCATACCACTGAACACTATAATTTCGTTTCTATACCCAAGATGATCTAGCGATCATAGTTCCCAGTAGAAACGTTTGTCAAAGGGAACAGAGCAAATGGCTTGAATCAAATGTGGGGTCAAACAACTCAATTCCAGGGACTCATAAACCCAAACTTCAGAGGTCTATGGGCCTTTGCCAGTGCATGGGCAAAGATTTCAAGCATCTCACAGCCCAGTGCCTCCTGAGTTCCCAAGAAATGCAGTGACGGACAGGAGGAAATAGATTAAGTGCATCTAGTTCCTTAAGATTCAGTTAAAGTGATTCCCTCATCCATCTATTAATTTCATATATATGATATGAGAACTAAATGCAAGGTGTAATGCTGGGCAATGAGATGTTAGAGTGCTGAATCTGACCTACTTTCAAGGAGCTTTCAGTCGAGCTTCAGAAAGAGAACAAATAAAAACCTATACAAATAAATATCTTTGCACCCAGCACAGTGCTCAGTACCTCGTAGGCACTTAAAGAACGCTGAGTAGCCGAATGCGAGGCAGAGAGGTAAATGTCATGTTCAAGGCAAACACTCTGGGAAGTCAGAGTCTGGAGAGAGCATTTCCCACCTCACGTGACAGCTGAGCCTGAACGAACTAGAGTAGACAGATGGAATGATGAAAAAAATGCTTTGAGAAATAACAGCAGAAATAACAAACATTTATTACCACTTATTTTGCTAAGAGGTTTGTACAGCTATTACACTTTGTCCCGACAGCAACCCTATTTATAGATAAAGAAACAAATGTAGCAGAAGAAAGCAATATAGCCATGGGCACCAAGTAATCGAGCCAGTACTCCTTCACTGATTCCTTCATTCGTTCATCCCATATTTATTGAGTATCTACAAAGTACCAGAAGTTGTTCTAGGTGCTGGATATACATAGCTTAATGACACGGATACTGCTGCTGTCCTTCTGGTCGGTCGGGATTCTGAAGGAAATACGTAACAAGTACATTCCTTATCAGTTTATCTCCTGAACGCTACAGAAGGTATAATACCTACAGTTCCTTAAGTACGTGGATTTCTGCCATCATTGGCAAGGAAAGCTATCCTAACTAATTTGAAAATACGCCACGGGAAAAGAAAGAGGTGATGGCTTAAAATGGAATAATCTAGTAATTTATAAGCAATTTTAAACACAAAATATCAAAAAGCTTAGAAATACTACAATATCTCCATGAGATTTATGGAAAGCTTTGAGTAGTGGTGGGCATTCTGTGTAGGAGTCATTTTTCTAGGGCCACCAGGGGCCTGTTTTAGAGGCAGCACAAATAATCTATTTTAGTGAAAAATAAAAAAGAAAGCGGATATATTTAAAATTCACTGGCGACTTAATGCTAATTAGGCCCCTACTTTGGCAGCCAAGAAGAGGAGATGTAATTCCTTAGGTTTCTTCACAGCAAGAAGGAATAACAAGGAACTGGACTTTCTAACACAATATATAGAGACAGTGACTAATGTAATGGTTCAGGATCTATTGTGAACCAGACCCCATCGCTTTTTAATACTGTCAAAGCAATCAACGGCTTTAGGAGAGGACTTCTGGATGCTCCCCAGCACATTTATATTTCAGTGCATTTTTGGAAAGCAGAGATCTGATCTGATAGCTCTACTGAGCATTGATACATATACAAACATCATATTGGTGGGAAGGTGAGCTGCATAGCTGATTCAGGGCTCCTGCCTCCAACGAGCTTACCCATCAGCTTAAGTGGCGTTCAGGAAGTGAGCTAAGCCCCCATTGCTAATACCACAAGGCAGCAGATGAGGGCCACTGGAGTGGCCGACTGGGCCACTGGGCCACAGAAGCAGGTTCAGTAAAATCTGTCTTGGGGATGAGAATAAGCTTCGTGAAGGAGGAACAATTTAATAGGATCCTGAAGGACATATACACACACCCACACTTTATGATAAATAGAGAAGGGGATTGTGAGCGGCCTATGAGCCCAAATATAGGACAGGAATAGCACGGGAAATGAGGTAGGAGTCCGGGCCGGGCGGGGGGGGTGGTAGCACTCCAGGGAGCATTTTCTCAATTCTTCTAGTTAAATGGAAGAGCAAAGTCACTACACCCATACACATATATACAAGAGAACAGCTCTCATTTCTCAGCCAAGTGCCTTCAGATCCCCACCCCCTTTTTTTCTTTTCTGTTTCTGAGGAGCAGTGAAAGCGAAGGGAAACTTTCATGTGAAAAAGACAGGCTCTTGGGGAGCCCGGAGAGAACAGGAAAAGCCTCGCATCTTGAGCTTCTTTATCCCAGGTAGGCTCCTTGTTTCTGAGTTTTAATCAAAGCCCTGTTCGTAGCTCTGAGGGACATGGGACAGGTTTTATCGGAAAATGTGGGCCAGAGTTTTGCATAAGTTCTTTCTTCAAAGCGGCTTAGTAAATTCTTGAAAGCACAATCATTACGAGCACAGTGCAATTAAACATTTAAAAATTAAGTTAATTTGAATTCTGACCTCCCTAACTAGACAGGTGAATGTGTGTGTATGGATGATGGCTTTGATGAGAACACAAATCCGCTCGGGCTGGAGCTGAGCAGCCAGAGGAGGCAGACTGGGAGGTGGGCGAGCGCACAGGCCTTGGGAGCAGGGCTGGGCAGTCAGGCCACCCTGGCTTGGCCCCTGCAGACACTGTGGAACCTCATGAGCGTCGGGGAGGATCGAGAGCCTGGGTTTACTGGGCATGTGAGAGGCGTCCCGGCAGCACCTTCCGCACAGGACTGCTGCAGTGGCCGCAGAGAGTCTCCATGTTCATTCACTAATTCGTGAATGACCGCTTTCCTTGGGGACTGGCAAACCACAGCCAGCTCCCTTACTGTCCAGACCGGAAGACAGACCATTAAAATGAACGGATAGATGATGCAGGTGTCGATTTCCATTTCTCACACCAAAGCATCCCCTGAATGTCAGGTACAACGTTTGTTGTCTCAGAATTCAAGAGTCGGGGCAGGAAAAAGCTGACAAGGACAGCTTTGGCACGGCCTAAGGGAGACACGTGCTGACCTGCCAGATGTTCTTTCCCCCGCACAACACAGAGGTGAACAGATCGGAGGAGAGCCTGGGAAGGCCAGAAGTGCGGAGGGAGCCAGCTACTCTCTGGAGAGGCATCTGCTCTTATCGTCAGCATCATTTCGGAGTAGTTGGAGTGCAAGTCTTGATGCCAATGGGCTGGAATGGAACTCTCTGGAGTCAGGGGCATGTGGTTCGATTCTGAACGAAAACAACGGTCTCCACTCACATTAAAAGACACCACCGAGTGTCTAGTCTGAAGCAATACACAGCCCTGGACTGTGAGATTAGAAGAGTGGAGCCTCCACTCCACACGGAGGCGGGACTCACACACTGGCAAAGCGTATTCCACATTTGCCTGTCTCTGAAGATGGGTGGGTTGACCAAACCCGGCAGTCCTCTTGGAGGAATCATCCCGCAGCACCGAGGGTGTTGCCCTGACTTACCTCAACCCAGCTGGCTTCCCGATTCTGTGTTGCTTGGACATGTCTGCCTCCCTCCACGAGGCTGTAAACTGAGCGAGGTCGAGACCTGCTCAGGTATTTCTCCTCACATTATCTAGCACCGTATACTCTTTCGTGAAGAGCAATCATTTAATAACCAAGAGTTGGTTATTAAATGGGAAGATGGAGCTGTAGGAGGTGAGTAGGGCTGCCAGCCCCACTTGCTAAGTGTCTCCCCTCGGCCGCAGGAGGTCAGTCCCTTTTCTTAGTTGAGACCAACACCATGAACTGGGTTGGTTTACACTGGAAAGTTCTGCAGAAGGAATGCCTATTCCAGGGAGAGAGAGAGAGAGAGAGCTGGATACTGATGAGGTTAAGGGGCTCAGTGGACCTAGTTGACTAGGGATCCCTCACCGGATGATTAGGACATTCCCCTCCTAAGTTAAGTTCTGTATATGAATTATCACCGAATCTCACAATAACCCTTTAGGGCAAAATTTTCATACCGCCTCCATGTCACACGTGAGGAAGCTGAGAATTAGAGAGGATAAGTAACGTTCCCCAGGGTTGGCAAGGGTTGGATCCCTCATGAGAAACAACTACTCTCCTCTTTTCCCAGTTCTGTGTTCAGTGATTTCATTTTGGTAGCACGAATGTGCCCATGGGGGGAGTACTGACACCATGGAAATGAGCAAACACTACAAATCAGATCTTCCTCTGTGTGTGTGTGTGTGTGAGAGAGAGAGAGAGAGAAAGAGAGAGATCCAGATCTTACCAGTGTATTCACTACCTAGGGCTGTCTGATTCTGAAGTCCCCATGTTCATGAACCACTATTCCACACATAATCAATAAATAACAGTACACGGACTTAGCAACAGCTGTCCATTGAAACACGAAGGGCAATTTGTAATGAGTGCAAACAGAAGGACAGAGGTGTGTGGGGAGCCTGGACAAAAGAACATTGCTCAGGAGGTCCCCAGCACATAGCACACAAACACAGTATCTGGAAGACCCAAGTCAACACAAAGTTATG
>NC_048225.1:37816099-37887702 GCF_002007445.2 Ailuropoda melanoleuca
TTTGGAAGGGCCTGACTTCCTCCTCATTTATGTGCTGTGGAAATGAAGGAAGAAGGGAGAAAGAAGAGGGAAAGACAAGGAAAGGAGGCATATATATTTATGATGATACAAAGTGGGTGTTCAACAAATGCTTGACGAATAAATGCAGTAAGATAATGAAGAAAGAACCCATGATTTTAATTTGATCTCTAACCATCTAATATCAGATCTCTCACATTAAGACATATCTAAGACAGACCAACCTAGCTTTATTGGGACATTTCAAGGCCCGTTTTCCATTTTTGGATGTACCTTGCATTACATGGCAATCTGTGTAGCCCTCTGAGATGAGGATCTAACAAAGCACTCAGCCAAGATGCTAATGCCTGCCTTGTGGCTTTGGAGAGGATATTTCCAAAACATGGGTGATGGATGTCCAGAACGGGAAGCTCCTGGCAGTAGCGCAAGGAGATAATTCTTCAACAACAGCTAAAAGAAAAGGAGAGTGAAGGAAGAAAACAGCCAATTTTAGGAGAGTTCTAGAGCTCTGCATTAAACTCAGTAGTAGCCTCTGCCTCAATCAGGATGGTATTGCAAAGTATGACTGGGGAACATTTGCAGAGAAAGCATAAGCAATTTTTTAAGCCATAAACCCTCCGACGAGCATCAAAAGCTGATTTTTATGGCACTCTCTAGAGTCTTGCTTGCTATAAAACACTATCCTAAGGTATCTATAGCTGTGGACTTCCCTTTTAAGATTCATAACTCTGCACAAGTTAATGGAAATCAATAGATCCAGCGAACCTATATTCTTTCTAATTAGTGAGAAATGCCAGTCTTCATCACAATCCAGAGTGAGACCTGTTTCATCATGTGTCCAGACACTTTTCCACACACTAGATATGAAAGACAAATATCACCATTTATGCCTCACTGGGCAGGTACATGAAGCTGAATTATAAAGACAAATAGAAGTGGAGAGACTCAGAGCAGGACTGCTGAGAAAAGGGACGGGAGACAGAAGGAAAGGAGAGCCATGGTTCATTTCCGGAGGAAGTCAGCCCGAGATGCTTGCAGAATTCCTGGCTGATCCCTGTTGTTTCTCGACAGCTTCAGACAGTGCAGTTGCCCCAGGCCTCATTGAAATGTGTGTCTTCATGCCTGCCGTGAGTCCCTGGCACCAAGCATAGGCTTTACCACTGTTTGCTGGATCCTGGCTGGGGGACACCATTTTGAAGACAGCCCATGTTTTGGGCTCAGCTCCCCCAGGTGGCAGACCAAGATAAAGAGCGGCGTGTAGAAAGTTCACTGGGGAGCATGGTGGGATCAAGAGTCGTGGGGCTATGACAGGAAGAGGATTAGACAGATGGAGGAACAGAAATACACCAGAAATCTCTGCTGATCCAGAGAGAGCTCTGGAGATAGGATGACCCTGCATGGGGACTGTCCCTGGAGGATGAGGTGGCTTTCTACAGCAAAGACTCTTCCCAGGGCTGGAATCAACTGAGAGTCATCAGCTGCCAGGCCTCCCGGAAGCAGGAGGAAGGCTCTCACAACCCCAAAGGGGCCGCACAGCATACTACAGCATACTACAGCACGGCCCGGAGGCCATAGTTGAGAGTGGTCAAAGATGTCACCCATGTGTAATGCTACTGAAGTGCCTTGTCTGGTTTTCAGTGGTGTCACTGACCACAGTTACTCTTCAAGGAACCATCTTCCTGTACCTTCTTTGCAGAAAGTCACATTCCTCCAAACTAACATATGGCTACTTGCTTCATCGGCTGTTTACTCTACAACCCAGAAGGGATTTTCCGATTGCCTTACCCCTCACTACTCCACTCACAGTATGGCAGGCCAAACCATGAGAATGAAGATAGAAATGCCTTCTCTACCTCTAATACCCACCCCACCCCCACCCCCCGTTCTCTTGACCGTTTTCCTCCTCCGGGCACGCAGCCAGGTGAATTTCTACTGAACAGGGAGGTTCAGGCCACTCTATGCCTGGGAGGGGAAAGTAACCTATCGAAATTCAGGAGTACCAGTGAAATACGACTGGGCATACTTTTTCGCTGGGTGAACGTACAGCATAGGAAATAAGCACGTTATCATTTCATTTAGTAATTTCCTGTTCTGTACATGTAACATTAAGAAGCCCTGCTCATGCTGGAGCAGTCTACTTCCCCCGTCCAACCTACGACAAATGTCTACGACTTCCTGTGCGTGCTGTTTAGAAAGCCAGAGGAAGTAAGATCCAGAAATAGGTTAGGGGAGATACAGCTTGATAGGCTGCTGGCTGCTGTGCTCGATAGGCTACAGGGCTGTCCCCCCAGCTCTGCGATGAGCCTGCTAGAAGGACAGCATGCGTCCTGCTGCTCCTGGTGTCTCCCAGACCCCCCGGCAGAGGTGGCTGTTTATGCTGGGCCTTCAGTGCTGAATGCTGATGAACTGAAAAATGTTATAAGAATTCTGACCTACTCTCTGAATGAGGAAACAATTTAGAAGAAAATATCCATGAAATATTCAACCCCTGAGAAAAGCACATGTTGTATCAATTTGAAATACTTTGTCCTATTGATGTCAGGGTTTTTTTCAGTTTTCCAATGAAGACAGGCTCTTCAGTCTAGCATGCAAGAACTCAGGTGACCACAACTCACCTTGTTCCTCTTATTTTAAGAAATGACCTCATTGAAAATGACCTCCATTCCTCCAAGCTACTATTGTTTTTAACATCCTCCTGGATCCCTAAACTATGTAACTATGCCAATTCTTTTTAAATAAGGGTCTATGTCATTGGTTCATAATTATTTATATATCTTTTTTTCTAACTCTAAGGATTAGCATAAGCGCTCAGTAAATATTTGCTGAATTCATTTTGTGGATTGTTTTTGAGGTAGATGAAAGCAAAAACTTCATACAATGAGCGAGCAAAACAGGAGGGGAATTAAAACATTAGGATCAAAGACAAGGAGGTGCTGCAAAAATGCCAAATGGACGGTTCGACATAATTGCCTGAGTTTCAGTTTGGGGTCTAAGCCTCCCAGAAGCCAACAGGAAAAAGAAAACAGGAATTGTCCTTGTTCTTATCAGAAGAAGGAAAGCAGAACAGATCTAACAAAGCCTATGCTTAGCATGATTCTGAAAGATAACTCTCAGCAAGGGATTCTATAAGGAGAAATGCAATCAGCATTTCACAGGAACTGCAACTGGATATTGTATATACTGCTTCCAACCATGCCTTCCTCCAAAATGGTAATGGTCATGTCGTTTTATCTCTAATTTACTGCAAGCCAACAGCTGCCCGATCAACAAATGCCATCACTGTTGACAATCCTGATTCTACTTCCCTGTTTAAGCAAAAAATCCTTTTCTGAGAATACCCTCCCTTCCATTAGCTTCAGGTTTTGAAATCTTATCCTTTCTTCCAGGCTCAGTTCAAAACTCATGCGTGACTTCCACAAAGCCTTCCTTCAGCATGCAGATTTTCTTACTCTGCAGCCATGTGATAGTTACACATAGGAGACTTGCCATTCTTGTCTAAATATTGCTTTAAGGTTGTTCATTTAGCATGCCTTTCTCTTCAGTTGGATGGTACGGTACATTAAAGATGGCCGTGATTATTTTTGCTACTTCTGTCACTGAGAGGAGGAGTTAAATTAACCTCTCATTGAATCTGAACTGGCCTTAGCAACGTGCTTAAAAGACAAAAATATGGTGGAAATGACGCTATGCCTATTCCAGGCCTATCTGCTCAGACACCTGGCAACTTCTGTTTTGCCCTCTTGGAACTCAGAGCTGCTGTACTGTGGGCAGCCTAAGCCACATGGAAAGGTGAGGCTGGTGTTCTGATCAATAGTCCCAGTTGATCCCAGCCTTCTACCATCTCTGTCAAGGACTAGGCATATGATGGAGCTGTCTTGGACCCTCTATATCAGTTTGTCTGTTCCCTGGACACCACCAAGTGTGTTCCACCAACACTCATTCATTCCCAGGTGAGTCCCGCCCAAATTCCTCACCAACAAAATTCTGAGATCTCATGAAATGTTAGTTGTTCTAAGCCACTTAATTTTGGGGGTGGTTCATTATGTAACAACTGATAGCAAATCGTAATCATCCTGAGGCTAGAATTGTGCATTCTACTCCGTTTATTTCAACAAATCGCCTTGGAGTATCTATCATGTACCGGGCACTATTGTAGAGCTGGAGATACAGTAACATGAATAAGACAAAATCTCTGCCCCTTTTAAGCTGACATTCTAGTGGGGAAGATGGGCACTGGACATGAAAACCAAATAACATTACTTTTGTAATATCCAAATTGCCAGGGACAGTGCTAACTATAGAAAGTGACTAATGAATTCCGTACTTCTGAGCTCGTACAACACAGCTAAATGTGTCATTCTCAATTTTACCTAAAACAAAACAACAACAACAAAAAAACTGAACCGAATCCAAGTATCTGGAAGCCTAAGCTACGAACAAGACAAGTCAGATAAGCCAGAGAAGTTTATAAACAACACATTTCTGCAACAATGGGTATAACGAAAGGATGTTTACCTGTGTCTCCAAAGCAGTGTCTCTTTTGCCTGTGCAGTCCTAAAACTTCTATTAGGAAAAAGGGGGCAAAGCCCCCGGTTTTCAGAAATGTAGGTTATTCCCTAACCAGGGTAGAACGTATTGCTCCATAAAATGTCAACATCAAAACAATATAGAAAAAATAATTACAGACAGTGTTAGTGTTGTAAGCTGATAAGGACCAGATGGTCTTTTGTATTTATGGTTTTCCTTGTGCATACAAATGCTTTGGGGATCTAATTAGCCTTCTACAAAACTCAAACTGGGTAATTACTATCATTATCCCCTTTTCAAATAAATCTGAAGTCTAAACTGCAATTATGTTTTTTATCTTACATTTGGTATTCACACATTTTAAGAATTGTTCTTTGCCATCTACTCGGAAAACTTCTTCACATGGACCGAAGTAAATAAAGTGCAGGAGGATGATAAAAACCATTTTTTAAAAAATGGATCACTCTGTTCGAGGAAAGTGCTGACACCCACTGACGCGCTTTCTCGGCGAGAGTCCTGTTTCTGTCACATTTTCACTCCAATCAAGAATAAAGTCCCTGTTCCCTGAGACTTTATATTCCACTTATGCTTGGCACAGCAAAAGAGAAGAGCTTCTACGTGGAGGCGTACCCGGTCACGCATGTTGGAGAAAGGGTTCTCTGCAAGATGCAATGTGGCAGCCATCGCAATTAACTTCCGACTCTACCCCCGGAGTGCAGTCCTGGGCTCTGGGAACGTAGCAGTGCGCATAACAAGGCTGCTATGTCATCTTTATTGGATTTTTGGCCTCGGGACAGCCAAGTCACATGGTAACAACATCTCTGCACTGCAGGGCGAAGGAGACGTAATCGCGAGCCAGCAAACTCATGACAGAGAATTCATCAAACTCTATCTGCAGTGAGAGGTCCGTGAGAAGGGGTGTTAGGAAGTGATCATTTTCTTTCGGGTGCAAGGCCGAGGATTAGAGGTTATCGGGGGATCCGTGTGTCTTCCTTGACAGGACAAAACATGGACAGTGACAGGTATCCGGAATTACCTCTTCTGCAACAGCTCCCGGCGAAGAGGGTCAAGAATACGCAGAATGTCTGGCTGACATCTCGAAAGGTAGCATCATGATGACTGGTCCAGAGGGCAAAATCCAAAAATAGTTGACAGAGGGAAAAATCCAGATGATAAACTGAAGGTGAGGTCGGTGCTTGGCACTGGGGAGGCACTTTCTTACAGAGGCATGCTAGCTGACAACGCAGGCTTCAGAGGTGCCCCTGACAGAAGGAAGGCTCTGAGGCTTCCATGGCCCTCCACCCCGGAGACCGCCCTGGGCTGACCTGGCAGGCAGCAGCTCGGGTGCCCAGGCACTAACAAGGATGGCTGCAAGGTCAGCACGCTTTCCTCCCTGACAGGCTCGCCAGGACCTCACAGCTCCCTGACAAGAATCTCGTAGGCATGCATTCATGCTTCCATTCGTTCAACAAATAGTTCCTAGGCATCAACTTAGTGCTATGCCCTGAGTAAGGTGATTTATGCAAGCTCGGGTGTCAATCAAACATTGGCCTTAAAGACCCTGTCGTCCAGTTCCCACCGTAAAAGGCGAGGAGGGTTGAGACCCAGCCCAACACTGTGCCAGAGCCAGAGTGCACGGAGCAGGGCTGATAGCCCGGAAGGGTGTGTGCACAGCAGTGGGGTGCTCTCTGTGTCTTGGGCTTCTGGGCCAGCCCAGTGTGCTCACAGTTGTGATCATGGTTAGGGGATTTGTGATGCACGGGACTCCGTGAGTTCATGCAACTTCTTATAATAGCACTTTAACATGTGTCCAGCAATGTTTACCTTGTATTGATACCACCGTCATCCCTCCTGTTGGAAGCATGGCAGGTGGTATTCTTCTAATTTTACGGATGCACAAGACCAATGGGAGGCACTGAGGGACATGCCCAAAGCCATAGAGCAAGTACAAAGCCTAAGCAGGACGCACACTCAGGTCTTTCCAGCCACTGCACCGTCTAACGGGGGCTTTTGCTAAAGCCTCTGAATAGAAGTTTGGGTGCCGAGGCAGCTCGCCGGAGGGTTTTTTCGGCCAACTTAGACTGTTTAACATCTTAAATGTCCCTCCTGCTTCTGAGGTTGAAGGTCCAGAGCCCAGGAATCCGAGTCAGGGCAGGCCCAACACGTCTGCATTCATTAACCTGCAACCTGATCTAGCAGAAAGAGCAAAGAGTTTCAGTTGGCAAGCACAGGTTCAAGTCTCAGCCTGGCCCAGAAGAGCTTCATCGGGTCACTTAACCCCTCTGGAACTTGGCTTCATCACAGGTAATCATACCTAAGGGTAGGTAGCAATTGGTAGTAAATCGTGAACACCCGGCCGTTGACATCATGTGATTCGTACCACCTCCCAGGGCCACTAGAAGGATGGAATCGATAATACACAGGTGCAAAGCCTGGCACAGAGTCAGGGTTACTTTTGTCCCTCTCTCCATCCGACTCTCAGGTGGGTTTTGTTCTCCTCTGTAAAGGGGGACGAGAGTGTTCTTAAGAGTTCCCAGGATGGAAATACCCCTGGAACTCCAGGCATCGAGGGAAAGCCTTGTTCTGGCTCACTGGCAGGGTAGGTTCCCCAGGGTAGGTTCCAGAAGGAAGTGCGGGGCATGACGAAGTCTGCTGTGTCCCAAGGAGTGAGGTGATAGAAGCCACAGTCAAAGGCTATCCAGACACATTCAGCCAGTTCTCAAAGAGGCAGTACTGCTTCCCCACATGCCCCTGGTTTAAAGATGTGAATGAAAGGGGAAAAAATAATAGCAACCATCTCAGCAATACGATCAGCATTTCTTGCCGATTTAAATATAGTTGCAATTCTCTGCTTAGAATGAAATCCAAATAGCCTAACATCTGCTGAGCAGGGGGGCTTCCTGCCAGCCAGGGGTCTGTGTGGGGCCCCGGACAACCGTGGAGATGACAGTCCAGTTTTGCACTGGAGTTTCAAGTATCAAATTGTACCAGCTCTGTGTCCTGATGGTGATAAACCCTGTCCACGTGCTGGGCTCTGCTGAAAATAACTAAAGGGGCAGGTGGCCTTGCTCCTGCACGAGGGCATCCTTGAGTCGGGGTCCTCAGAGGCCCAAGGGCAATCATGGTGCATGGTGAAGATGGGAAAGAAGACGAGGTTTACGGCCAGGCCAGATCTGGTGGGAAACTTTACTCTCCCTGCATTTAAGGCTGCCTCAGATCGGTTCATGAGGTTTCACAAGGGCAAATCACAAAGGCAGACTCCAGGCTCCCATGTCCAATCTATGCCTCTCAGGCCTTTCTAGAACTGCTCCCATTCGGGAGGACAGACATGTGGTCCCAGCTGGACCAGTGCCTTTCATAAGAATTCAATCTTGCTCCGAGGACTCGAAGAGTGTGTTTTGTGATCTTCTTCAACCCCATGTTTTTCAGATCTCAGCATCTTAGTAGTAATCGGTATGTTGAGACATTTTTTCAGCCAACTTAACAGCTATCATCTTGTTTGTGCTTCAACATTGTAGTAATACACTTCACTGCCAAAGTTGACACAAATGAGAGAGTAACAGAATGGTTGTAACAGAATGGGTTAGAAAGTGTGTAGAGTAGGTTGAAGGCTGGCTCCCCAAAAGTTAAGTCCCTATCTTACCCCTCAAAATCTATCCAGGGGACCTCATTTGGGAAAAGAATCTTTGCAACTATAATTAAGGATCTTGAGATGAGATATCCTGGCTTATTTGAACCCTAAGTCCAGCAACAGGTGTCCATACAAGGAAAAGGTAGAGGGAGACGTGAACCACAGAAGGGAAGGCCATCTGAGAATGGGGGTAGAGATCAGAGTGATGCAGCCACAAGCCAAGGAGCTCTGGGAACCACCAGAAGCTGAAGGAAGCAAGGGAGAATTCTCTGCTAGAGCCTTCAGAGAGAACATGGTCCTACCGCACTCTGATTTTAGACCTCTGGCCTTTAGAACTGTGAGAGAGTAAATTTCTCATGCTTTAAACCATCAGATGTGTGATAATTTGTTACAGCAGTCCTTGGAAACTAATATAGTATGTTTATAACATGTATATGTTTAATCTATATTTATATCTCTATCTTTATCTGTCTGTCTAGAATATGTGTGTATTACACGGTGAAAGTGTTGGTTTATCACATAGGATATAAATTCCCTCAACATCCTGGCTTGCGTGAGGGGCTGAAAAAGAAGAGGTTGTGCCCCACTGACCAAGCACATTCTACAGCTGTGGCTTACGTTGGGGAAACAACTAATTACATTGGGCCTCTAAAGTGGGAATGGAGTAGAAAGAAAATAATATAGGGCTATCTTTGATTCAGAAATAATCATTAAATACCTAACTAGCTTAGGCTACCTAAAAGAATTTGAGCTAGCTATATTAATAAAATATACATTTAAATGCAAAGGTGCAGTATGCTCAGTATTCAAAAAGAGATGTGGCATGAAACACAGAGTAATGGTTCATATCAACTATTTTGCAATCCCATGTCCTTATTTTATATGAGAATGAATTTAGAGTAAAATTTTCTTATCTATTTCTAAACTGTTCTATAAATAACAATAAAATAAATAGCCATAATGGTTATAATTAATAATCACTGAGCATTTACTATGATCCTGGCACCAGAAGAAACCATTTGTGTCTATATCTTGTTTAACAAGTCCAAATAGAGGGACGCCTGGGTGGTACAGTCATTAAGCGTCTGCCTTCAGCTCAGGGCGTGATCTCAGTGCTCTGGGATTGAGCCCCACATCAGGCTTCTCCGCTGGGAGCCTGCTTCTTCCTCTCCTGCTCCCCCTGCTTGTGTTCCCTCTCTCGCTGGCTGTCTCTCTCTGTCAAATAAATAAATAAAATTAAAAACAAACAAACAAACAAGTCCAAATAGAATTCCCACAAGGAATGTATCCTTATATCTGTTTTTCAGATACCGAAGCAAATGTCACATTTAGTGGGATGAAGAGACTCACCCACGCTGGCATTGGTTATAACAAGTAGGAGTGATAGGCCTCTGCCCCTCAGCTGTTAGGCTCCAAAGCTCCTGACCCTAAGAAGTACATAGCAGGCCTGTGGGCAGGTGGAACTTAAAATCTGTTACAGAATTCCCTTGGGTATCCTGATGTGGCCTCTCCAAACTCCCTGTCCGAATTTATTTGAAGACAGAAAAGGACCAAAAAAAAAAAAAATCACAATACTAAAATGAAGACTTCCAGGAGGTATTGGAGAAGTATTAAAGAGATGAAGAGGGTTGGGACAGGGGGAGTGATGGGATGGACATTCCAAGAAGGAGGGATATGGAAGTGGAATGTGCAGGCATGTTTGGGAGTCTCTCTTGGCACTGGCCATGGAAGCTTCTAATGCCAAACTTATGAGTCTCAGTGTAGCCAGGTCCTTTCCGAGATGATAAAACTTCCAACCAAGAAAACACACTTATAAAATGGTGAAGTGTGAGTAAAACCCATGTAGCTCATGAGGCAAAGTGGTAATTCTCAACAGCAACAGAATCTACCTGTAAATAAACCCCATCACTGGCTGGTAGAGAACTGAAGAGTATAATATACCCAGAAGCATAAGTCCCCCCACAACCCCCCACCTCCAAGGCCCTCAAATTCATGCTCCTTTCTGGTAGAGAAGATTCACACAACTCTTAGACAGGTCTGTTGCAAGGTTATTTCTATACTCAGGTATATCATCAGGTACCACGCCCTGACATCAAATGGTTCCAGGCAGAGTGGCAAGGCCAGATGGGTTAGGGAGGGAGAGGAAGAGGGAGGGGGAGGGAGACAGGGAGGAGGAGAAAGAGAGAGGGAGAAAGAGAAGTGATGTTGATTTAAATTTTTAAAATTGTTTTAAATTCCAGTTAGTTAATATACAGTGTTATATTCACTTGAGGTGTGCAATATAGTGTTCAGCCCTTCCATACATCACCCAGTGTCATCACAGCAAGTGCCCTCCTTAATCCCCATCACCTATTTCACCCATCCCCCACCCACTTCCCCTCTGGTAACCACCAGTTTGTTCTCTATGCTTAAGAGTCTGTTTCTTGGCTTGCCTCCCCCTCTCTTTTTTTGTCCCTTTACCTGTTTGTTTTGTTTCCTATATTCCACATATGAGTGAAATCATACGGTATTTGTCTTTCTCTGATTTATTTTGCTTCACATTATACTCTCTAACTCCATCTGTGGCATTGCAAATGGTAAGCTTTCATTCTATTTCATGGCTGAATAATATTCTCTTGTATATGTGTGTGTGTATTTGTCCATTCATCAGTTGATGGATACTCGGGCTACTTCCATATCTTGGCTATTGTAAATAATGCTGCAATAAACAGGGGTGCATATATTCCTTTGAATTAGTGTTTTTGTATTCTTTGTGTAAATAGTAGAATGACTGCTGGGTCATACAACAATTCTATTTTTAACTTCTTGAGGAACCTCCATACTGTTTTCCAAAGTGGCTGCACAAGTGTGCATCCCCACAAACAGTGCATGAGGGTTCCTTTTTCTCCACATCCTCGCCATCTCTTGTTGTTTGTTGTATTTTTAAAGATTTTAGCTATTGTGATAGATGGGAGGTATTATCTCATTGTAGTTTTGATTTGCATTTCCCTGATGATGGGTGATGTTGAGCATCTTTTCATGTGTCTGTTGGCATTTGTATGTCTTCTTTAAAGAAGTACCTGTTCATGTCTTCTGCCCACTTTTAATCAGATTATTTTCCTTTTGGGTGTTGAGTTTCATAACTTGTTTATACATTTTGGATACTAACCCTTCATTGGATATGTCATCTGCAAATATCTTCTCCCATTCTGTAGCCTTTTAGTTTTGTTGATTGTTTTCTTTGCTCTACAGAAGCTTTTTATTTTGATGTAGTCCCAGGAGTTTATTTTAGCTTTTATTTTCCTTGCTTCAGGAGACATAACTAGAGAAAAGCTGCTATGGCCAATGTCAAAAAGGTTACTGCCTGTGTTCTCTTCTAGGATTTTTACAATTTCAGGTTTCATATTTAGATCTTTAACGCATTTTGAATTTATCTTTTGTATGGTGTAATGAAGTGGTCCAGTTTCTTTCTTTAGCATGTTGCTGTCCAGTTTTCCCAGCACCAAGAAGTGATACTGGCTTTTTCACAACCACACTGCAGAGCTATTGGCTGAGAACGACAGGATGCTGCGGTACCGTCCGAGCTGCGGGAAGAGGCCTATCCGTCATTCTGCGTATTCACAATCCTTAGAGTAGAATTTATTAGATAAGAGCAATTAGGTTCGTTTGCTCCCCAACACGAGGAGAATGGGGGAAACATTAAAGACAATGTCAGGGAATCTCGCTCTAGAGTAGCAGATACTAAATCAGAAGCTCCTGAGATCCTGTGAGGGCACTGCTGTTACTATGTCCCTCCCACATGTGCATATGCTGATTCACATATTAGGAAAGGGTTAGAGGGTGGATTCCAGAACAAGAGGGGATTTCATCAGGAGGCACTCTGTGCCTCAGGCAATTAGCATAAATATACTTATCATGTTACAATGACTAATTAATGAGATAATCTGAAGAAATATGGGTACGGGGGAATAAAATATTGTGCTTGGGAGTATGAGATCTGCATCTTCTCAGTTTGACATGGCTTATGTCCTACTAGTTGGGGGTCTAAGCGATTAATAATGAATCAATGAGCAAGTACCATTATAGTCTGAAACATACTAATGTCACTACCGGACCAATCATCATTGAGTTGTTTAAGTGTATTGGGTTGAACTTTTGGGTGAAGAATTAAGGAGTATTGGAAACCAGCTATGCTGTACACAATTGGCTAAGTTTCCCTTACTCCTTCATGTATATAATCCAGGAAAGCAAAATTCACAACAGAATGTCTTCATGACTTCTGAAAACTGTCAGTGATACTGACATTTGCTGCAGTGCATGTTAACAGGTTTCCAATTCAACTGCAAAGTCAACAGTGGGTCCAAATGTGTATGAAGAGGTGGAAGAAACCAGACTTCAGAACTCATGTTCGCTTGGATTTATATACCACAGGGCAGAACATCGCTTTCCTTATTTATAAAATATGAATTCCATGAAGTCCAAACTTTGACAAGACATAACTTACTCCATTCAGTTAAAGGTAAAGGGAGAATCACAGAGATGTTATGAAGGCTGACTGTCACAATGGGGCACACTTGAGATCTTAGCACAGGCAAACTGACATGGAAACAAGAGTAAAGAATGCTCAGGAACCCCATGTTGCATGGAGCACTGGGGTTATACACAAGGAATGAATCATGGAACACTACATCAAAAACTAAGGATGTACTGTATGGAGACTAACATAACATAATAAAAATTATTATAAAAAAAAAAAAGAAGAACCAAAGTTCTATGTTAGGATTCTGATTACCTTACGGCATTGAGGTCAAGATCATGTTCAGGAGATCATGAAAAGACATAGGAGTTCAGGATCATGTAAACACTTGCATATACATAGCTATTTGCTGTCCTTATTATTTAATGTAGCTTAAATTTAATATGTAAATAGCCACCCTATCACCCAGTCAGATGAGTACCTCTCAACCTTTTAGAAAAGCATTTTAGTGATACCTACGGCAAACTGAAGTCAGGAAGATAGGATGAGATTCCTATTTTCACATGATTGTGATCTGTGCCACAAGATGTGCCAAACATCACATGAAGCACATGGGCTTCCCACACCTCAACACTACCTGTCACCTGAAGGAGGAATTTGCAATGTATTAAGGGGGAAAAGATGTAATATTCCTATAACATGCTGCTTTTTTTTTTAAATTGCAGTTTTTGCTCGGAGGCGCATTTATTTCCAGTTGCTTCATATACCTGACATGCTAGTTCATTTATATTAAAAACAAAAGCTCCATGTACAGTAAGGAGATACCGTTATCCAGACACATGATAGAGTTTGAATTATTTCCATGGTATAGAAAATATTCAGAAGCTCAGCAAGGTAAGATAAACCCCATTATTCACAGTTACCTTACTCTTGTTTTCTTGGGAGATTTTCATAACCACATGGAGGTGAACACTCACAAATGCCTACAGCTCTCACGGCGCTTAACAACATATGCTGATGCCAGACTGTAAGTTACTCGGCTACCCAGTGAACATGAAAATTGTGTTGTTATTTGTCAAGCCCTGCTGTGAGGAAAGCATTGGTGACTCCATGCCATTAATGACAGAGATATCATATAGTTATCATTATTCTTTGCAATGATTCATTGCAAAAGTGAGAGAAAGTAACAATCTTTCCAGCAAGATAGGAGGCGGGGTACATGGCCTTTATTTTGTTGTTAGTGATAGTAATGTCTTTATTCTCTTCTAAGATGATAGGACAATAGATTTGCATGGGGCTTTAAGAAGAAAGGATATGCAAGAAGTTCAGTATTTTGTCTTAAACTGGGATTCAGTGGAACGTTAGTTGTTTGATCGATCATTCCATGACTCACACCACCTACTCAACAGGCTGTCAGCTTCACCAAAGCAGGGAATGTCTTTTCCTTTTCATGTATCCTGGTGTCCTATCACTTTTCTCACTTTGGTCCTGACTCTCCCAACATAACACCTGGCACTGAGTAGGTGGACTCGGTAAGGGTTTGCTGTAGTTGAATGAGAGATCCTTTGAATGCTGACAGAAATGGCCAGGTTGCAGAAATCATTCTGAGGAGAAAATGTGAACAGGCTGGCACATGTTGAGTTTGCTGTGACAGCCAGATGCCCAAGTAGAGAGGTTGGACGGGGCCACCACTGAAGTCCTGGGTGATGCTGATATTTGTAGTCAAGGTAACTTAATTTTACTCAGGAATGGTCAGTAAGACATTTGAAGAACGAAAAGGATACAGCTGGGCTGTCATTGTGGTTCCTTCGACAGAAACAGGCTTATGAGCAACCCAGTTTGCACCCTTCACCTACACAAAAGGAAGAGTTCAGAAGCCTGAAGTCCGTCCGGTTCAAGCGCAGTCTTCTGTGAATTCCAAATTGTGCTATCGGTACAAAGCCCAAGAGCTGTGTGAATCCTGCTGACTTTATTATTATTATTATTTTTTTATAACTCATTGATTTCACCTTTATTGTTGGATGTTCGTTTCTCAGAAACTAGTACGTGCCCAAGAATGCTTGGGAGAGCTGCTAAGACTCACTGCCCAATACTTAGGATGATCTAATTGTCTAAATTCTACCTGAACCTCTCCAGCCAACGTTGTCCCTGATGCAGTAAGTGCTTTAAGAAGACGTGATGATGGAAAGGAATGGTAATTTCTGAAGAACTCTGACAGGAATATGGATTATGGATAAGGTAATGACAAGCCTCTGATTTATAAAAAGAAGAGTCTCTGGTTATAAGTTAGTTTCACCTTCTGCTACTCAATCATGTATCATGACCAAAGTCAAAGGACGCCTTTGCATCTTTTAAGAACAAAGAGTCCTGTAGGAACCGCTTAACATCTGTCTCTAAGGTTTTCTTACCAAACACCCAATGACTCAATACACTTTTCCAAACAAAATTATAGCCACTTCATATTGAAATATTTTGAGCTGTAAGACAGAACACTTTTCTCTGACGCTTTAATTTTCCCTTAACACAAAAGACTGTAAGTATCTAAGTCACTCCAGTTACATCAAAAGAGAATAATCAGTTTCTGTTCAGTACTAGCTGAGTTAAATAGCAGCTCTGTTTCTAGAAAGATAATAATGTCAAAAATTAGAGTGAAAACAGCAGGCATTCTGGGGAATTTAACTGTTGAACAAATGGCTGGAAGGTGCTTCAAAGTCAATTTAAATAATTTTTTTAAATTACACCCTGACACTTTTTCTCCATATATAATTAAAACATAATGCTGAAGACTCATCAGACAGTGATTCCTGATATTTTAATAATTAAGTAGAATGCCCTCATGATATGGCTTACTATGAAATACATGTGAAGTTACTTCAGATTAAGCCAATTCCAGTAGAAAACTAACGGCAGCATCTAGTAAAAGCCCGGTTCAACGAACTCTTCTATGTGATGGATTCCTTAATAGCAATGACATGAAAATGTCCTGCTGAAGATCTTATCTTCAGTAGTCTGCCGGGGAAGTGGGTCAGAATGACAGGGAGAAGAAATCTAAGCATCACGGTTGGCTCACTTGGAAACAAACTCTGTGAGGGTCGAGGCACAGACGTGAGGCACACAGATGCCCTAGAAGCGCCTGTATCTGCCCGCTCAGGCTGCCATAAAAGGACCGCAGACTGGATGGCTTAAACAACAGACATTTATTTTCTCATAGTTCTGGATGCTGGAGGTCTGAGATCAAGGTGCTGGCATGGTCCGTTTCCGGTGAGGACCCTCATCTTGGCTTGCAGATGGTTGTTTTCTCGCTGTATCCTCACACGGCCTTTCTCCAGTGCCTGTGACTGGAGAGAGCGCGAGCTCTCTGGGGTCTCCTCTTATCAGGGTATTAATCCGACCAGATCAAGGTTCTATGTTCATTGTGTCACACTGGAGAGTAGGATGCCAACATATGGGTTTTGGGAGGGCACACACATCTAGTCCGCAATGCTGCTCATCTCATTCCCGTTCTGTGTGGGGTGCCAGGTCCTTGGGGAGTTGCATAACTGGCCCCAGCTGAAGAAGGACTGGGAAAGATCTCCCCTGGCTTGCCGAGGCCCTGGAAAGCCCTGCAACTCTACTCCCTGGAGTCAATGAGCAGTACAGAAGTCAAGGATTAGAAATGAAACTTATGAGGAAAGATCAAAGGAACACGGATTGTATAGCTGACAGAAGATGGAGACGACTACTAATCTTCAATACAGGAAGAGATACAACACAGAATTCTGACCAGCAAGTATCCACTGCTACGGGGGGCCAGCCAGGAGAAAATAGGCATAAGCTACAATACTGATAGAGATTTAAATGAGATATAATGGAGAGAGTCCTTGATGGTACAAGTTTGTTGCCTGACCATGAGGATTATGAGGTAGGAAAATAGATCATAAAGGGGGGCTTGAGCTCTCAGGTGCAAGAAATAGGCAGGCGTCCAGAATGGCAGGAAGAAAATAATGGTAGGTCAGAAACAAAACAGAGTCTGTTATGCCAGCTCTTATCCAGGACTCTGTTGTATTGAAATGCTACCCATTTAAGACTTTATTACTACTAGGATCTCTGCATTTCCAAATCTGTCCTGGACGGTGCAGGACTGCCATGGTCAGGAAGATGGCTGTTGATAACACAATACTCTGGCAAGCAGGGGACAGAGGGCCTCAATTCCTTTGCAGAAGGAATAAAAAGTTATGGGTATACCATGATCATTACACACTCTTGTACCTATCTCTGTTTTAGTCCAAGCTCCTTGAGAGAAGGAACAGTCCATTTAATGCCTGTATTCACAGCACCTGGCATAGTACTCCGTATATACAGACAAAGATAAATCTATCTTTCCCTCTGGGAGTACAAATAGTGACCCCTACAGGCAGAGGATGAACCCAACTGAACCCTGACATGTTCAAGTTTACTCCATTTTTAACCTTGCGCATTGAAGATCTCTTTGGGAAAACACCACTGGAAAGGAGATCGGCAGATCAAACTCCTATTTATCAAGTGATATATTTCTTCTTCCACCTCCAAGCCTAATAAGCAGCAGTATGAGCAAAAGCCTGATAGAACATGGTTTGCTGACCAATGTATTCTTTAAAGGGGGGAGCTGTTCATTGCCTTTCATCCTTATGCCTAAATTAAACCTTTTGTTCTCCTTTCCCCATGTCAGTCTCCCAAATCTGAGCACATAGAGAAAGAATGACACACTGTAGAATCCTCCAATGGTCTACAGACTACATTGACCCTCCGCTCAATCATTGACATTTGTGGAGTTCACAGGAGCATTATCCTGATCTCTAGGATGCTGGAAAACAGAGAATGCATTTAAAGTCACTCTCTGAAAACATATTTGGCTTATCTTGGCCTAGAAAATATAACCATCACATTGATCTATTATCTAGAAACACTCATCAGACAAAAAATGGCTGTCTGAGACCATATGGAGCCACGACTCCCTTATATCCAACCGGGGGAAACTCTCTCTTTTATATTAAAAACTCTTGACCGACGAGGGATTAAAACCCCTCACAACTGTCATCCTCTCATGAGTGGAAAGTTCCTTTCGTTTGTGAAGCTACTTATGAATAGAGCTGGTGACACTCAAGCCACAGCTGTGTCATAAAGTATCAGAGAAAGAAAGAAAATAAGCAGGAATATATACAACTTATTAACTATAAATTGTAAAACAAAGGTTTCGGTTAATTACTATCAGTAAAGGCAGTGGGTGCAAAATAAGGAAGAGTGTGGAGAGGAGGGGCGGTCATGTGCCCTAAAACATGAGACACTGGCTCAGAGGCAGTGCAAGCAAGTGTACCTACTTAGCAGGCCAGCGCTACCATGTGCTCTAAGACATGTGTTTCTCCAACGGCTGAGGAGTAAGACAGGCACTTGCTTTCCGATCTTAGGCCCAGAATAAGAATTAACCTCTGATTACACATCCACAGTGCAATTTGGAAGAATAAATTTACAGGCCAGAAGGTGAAATCCTGTCAAGGCTTCTCTGCCTCCTGCCTCTGAACCGGTAACACATGAAACTCCCTTATGACACTGATCGGGGGCTGACTTCCATTGTAGGAATTTGTGTACGGTTTTGTGTATGTCTTGTTTACGTCCTCGACTTCTCTCCTCCCGTGTGCCCCTGAACACAGCCTGGCTCTGAGGAGGCCTCAGTTAATGCCTTGCCCAACAGAAGCGACTGCCTAGCTTTCAGGAGCAGTCAAGACGAGTTTAATAATGCTTTTTGAAGCCGATTTTCAGGAGCTGATTATCCAGTTGTTGCCTCAGCTCGTGCCCCAGCTACAGCTCCTTCCCTGGTAACCCGCCTGCCTCTTGGCCATTTTGCCTCTCATTAGCGCCTTTCATGAAAGCATACTGGGAAGGAATAGAATGTGAAATTCAAATGACTGCCGATTTGACAGCAGGAAAAGATAGATAATACTGAGTGACTCGAGATTTTTATATTATCTGTAGGTTTAAATTATCCATACCATGCCTAGTCCTCATTAGCATGGATAGTCAAGGTCTTGCTAGAATGGTTATATTTACGACATGGCAGGTAATGCAGCAAACTATCTTACAAGTCTTCACAGATGTTCCATGTTGATGATCTTTCATAGGGAGTGGCTGAAGCCAAGAAAAATACTGCAAATAGAATCCTAAAAACAGTAGCTGTAAACATAGACTTTCAAATGTCAACAATCACCCATGGCTATCCTAAACATCACTTATTCTGGCTGACATATTTCCTCCAAGAAACTACAAGTGCTTTTGTACATAACACAGCTATCCAGTGAAGGGCCAGAAAACCCAGCGGGGTTTTACCGATGGTGACACAGAGTCAGAGGGAAGCCCAGTGGCTTCCATAATGTCGAAAAAGAAGATGGAAGCTCTCAGTGCTCCCAAGTCATCAGTGGATTGGGTGAGTGCCTACTGCCCGAGCTCTGCTTTCTGCCCATGCGTGACGTATGGGGGGAAAATGGAATGACGGCTTTTAATTTTTCAATGATGTTTTATTACAGCAAGTATTCCTACGTTGTGAAAGATCCAACAGGGAAATCAGAGACTCACTGAGGAGACTGCCATCCTGACCCTTTGTGACAGAGAAGACCCAAGCCACACTGACCAGGCATGTAATTCACTGCTAATCTGAACAGGGCAGGAGAGAACATATGAAACTGAGTAACTCACTGTAAACTGGAGAGTGGCGGCAATGAATCCACACTTTCTCTAAAGTGAACTTGATCACTTTTCGACGAAATAGCTGGCTCTTTCAGTGTGAGGGAAAGATTCCAGCTGACCTAGTTTGGTGCTGAAGACCTAAAGGAGGGAAATAAATTGCAAAATTCTTGACTTAATACCAATACCAACCTGGCTGCTGGCAATTGGGGTATAAACACTCTAGCCCTCAAGCTCATTGCTTTATATGTTTGATCTGTAAGTAAGAATTTCCAAAGCAGCTGTGTGCTAGAAGGCTCATGCTTTCATTTTTCTCACCCTATTGATCACCTGCCAGGCATTCAGCTAGATGCTGAGAATAGAGCATGAAGAAGCCATATTTTCTAACTTCATGGAGCTAACCATCCAACAGGGGTAGCAAGAACATAAATTCCTGCTAGATAACTGAGAGAACCTGTTAGAAGATTGTCACAGGGATAATAAAGGGTTGAAGTCTGGAGGAGACACACACACACACACGCACACACACATATGTGGACAAAAATTGCAAGAATTTGGTAATGTTTAATGTTGGTGGTAAGAAAAATTATATAAGGGCGAGTTCAAATTTTTGGCTTGACTGACAGTGGGATCTCACCTGGGAGAAAACATGCTGTGGAAGGTTTAATGAGGAAGACAATGGGTTCAGGATTGAACAAGCTGAGTATAAGGGGCTTACAAGGCCTTGGGACACAAGTGTCCAGGACATAAAGGTGACTGTGAATCTGAAGCTTAGGTAAGAGATGGCCAGGTCAGAGATACAGCAACATAGCTGGTTTCTAAGCCATAAGAATGGATGAAACTGCTCAGCATCTGTAGGGAAACAAGATTGGAAGGCTGAGCATAATATCCTGGGAAAAACAACATCAGCAACAACAACATTTAAGGATAGGATGAGGAATCAGAATCCACAAAGGATACCAAGAAGGAATTCTCAAAGAAGCAGGAGGGGTTACCGAGCAAGAACAGTGTCACAGGCACCAAATGGGGAGAAAGTTCCATAGTGGGAGAGGCCCACCATGCCCCGCGTTTCACGGCAGGCTACCATGCCACTGAGCTCAGCAGTTGAGAAGGACCATGGTGATGCTGGCAAAAAAAAAAAAAAAAAACAAAACAAAACAAAAAACTTTTGCTGACATGAGAGGGATGAAAGCCAGATGGAGGAGAGCTGATGAGTGAACAGGAAGAGAGGGGATAAGAGGCAATGAGAAAAGATGAGTGTTCCAATACCTGACAGCACAGCAGAATTACCCAGGGAGCTTGCTAAAAAGGAAACCAGATATCTGAGCCACACTCTGGATCTTCTGAATCGAAAACTCTGAAGGGGAACCTAGGAATCCATATTTTAACAGGCTCCCCTGGTGATTCTGATGTAAAGGTTGGTTGGGAACAGCAGACTATTCTTTCAAGACACATAGCACCAAACAGAATGAGCGAGACAGGGCGGGGGTCTGATTTAGACGGGAGTGGGAAGCAGGGGTCAACATGAGAGACACTTGGACTTCTTATCGGCTGGTGTCAGGGGAGAGGAAGGAGAGGTCATGGTGCCAGGAGAAAAGCAGCAGAAGATCCTGGGCATGTGAACTGCTTATCACATAGTAAGAACTCAATAAAATGTTAGTCCTTTCTCCTTCATTTTCCCTTTAGGAGAATGAAATTTCTAGCAGAGTTATGAGTAACTGAATTCTCCCACTGCTACCACATCTCCATTCATTTCCAGCTACACTGATGAATAAAGAACGACCAGCTCATAGGGAGGGATCTGGGTGTATGCTACAAATTAATTGGGTCTGCTACAGAGTGCTGCAGTTTTAGTAGTGTCTTACGTAAGAAAAGTTGTACATCCTTCCTCTTGTCACTATTTTAATCCTGAATGATTGAGAAGCCAAGCTGTCTGAGAGCAGAGTAGAAGTTCGACTAAATTATGAAAAGAAAACCTGATGCGCTATTCCCTTCAAAAAGTCTTTGATAGAATCATTTCGAGGAAGACCTCTGCAGTAGAGTGTGCGTGTGTGTGTGTGTGTGTGTGTGTGTATGCGCGAACATACATTCGCCTTCCTTGTTTCAGAAGATCGGGCTGCTAAGTCACCACTTTAAATAATAGCTCCACACACATGACATCATAATAGTCTCCACGGCAACCGTGAATGATATTACAAACCTGTCTGGGATTAAATGGAAAAGATAAGCAAGAAGACAAGAGTGGACAATCTCCTAAGCAACAAATGCACTTTTTCCATGGAAACACCGCCTTGTGGAAAAGAGATGGAAACACAGACAATAGACATAGGTACACAATAGTTCCTAAATATAGCATTTCACTAAGCACTCTGTCAATTGCAATTTAAAGAACATTCAACCTGTGAGAATAATCGCTGGAAGAAAAGCTTCCCCTAGTTTAATGTTTCAAGAGAAGAGGGCAGACGCATTTTTCTTGAAGTTAGTTATCACATATCATCACAGCTGCTCACAAAAGAGGGCAAATGTGAATGGAGCAAGATATTAGGATGCTTTCAGGCTTGCTTCACTTAAAGAAAACGCCAAAGAACAGCAGCCAAACTTAATAAGCTAGATAAATTATGAATAGGTAATTAGCATTATAAAAATCCCCTTCTGAAGAGAACCGAGCTAGATTCCTTTGAAATAGTAAGTTCCCTAGTGAACATATGATAAAATTTACATTCCACGACTTATTTAAACCCCAGTTTTAGGGGCCATTTGCTAAACATGCCAATGACCCAGGGCACATTCGCATTACCCAAAGTTAAAAGCCCACTGCTCATGACCTACTATGTGCAGACACCACGCTGTGCCCTGGGCGTCCAATAGGTGAACTATCCCAGTCAACAATCAAATGAGGAAGAACGTGACCTAATCCTTGTTATTTATTGTTGATAAATTATTTTCCTATGTGGGCACCTCTATCTCTTCTTCCTTCCCTTTTCTTCAGCCCTTTCAACTATAAATTCCTAGAGATTTACGAGCCATTTTCTAACATAGAAGTTTAAATCCCAGGGAGCAGTTTCACAAAGGACTCCCTTCCACTCTGCTAACTGCAACCCAGAAGAGGTTCAGAGGGGGCAGCTGCCTCTTCCCAGCCCTCCCCAGCCCATCTCAGAGTTGTCCTTCTCAGGTTGTATTTGTCTTCTAGGAAGCAACAGATCCTTCCCTTCTGAAGCAAGCCACTGACTTTATTTGCTCATTGAGGGCCACTGAAATCACTGTGTGTGTCTTCCTTACCAATCTTTATTTTATTTTATGTATTTTATTTTTTAAAAGATTTTATTTACTTATTTATTTGAGAGAAAGAAAGAACATGAGCATATGATGGGGAGTGGGGAAGAGCAGAGGGAGAGGGACAGGCAGATTCCCAGAGCGGACGCAGGGCTTGATCCCATGACGCTGAGACTGTGACCTGAGCCAAAATCAAGAGTCCAATGCTTAACCGACTGAGCCACCCAGGCGCCCTTCCTTACCAATCTTTATATAATGAGGTATATAATCATTAATCTGTGATGAGCACTGATTAATGTTAACATGAGTTAACACGTGTATCAAAGCAGACCCCAACGATTCAACAACATTCAGTTTTCTCTGAGGACCTTTAAAAAGTAAGACATCAGTAGATTACCTATCACTAATAAATGGGGATTTGCAGGCTGATTAAAATTCACAGGGTGAGGACGTCTATGCCTATTTTAACAATGTTGCAGCTTCATTAGTGGAATTCACTCATTTTCTTCTTAAGTATCTGTCACTGGGTGAATTAAAAGCATAGTCGTATCAAATACCTCTTTCCTGGATGGAGAGCATTAGTGACGGGGCGCCCTCTGTACCAGAACACGTACCATGCACAGTTCATGAGAAGTACAACAAGCCACCTTAATAGGTGGCAGAGCCCATGGTGTGGAAGAGATCTGCCGTCTGTGAGAGCCATCCCATTTCCTCCACATTCTCCCTAGTGCTTTTTTGGGCTGGGGAGAAAACCCAAACCTCTTCACAATCACCCCAGCTCCTCATGAAAACTCACTTCATTTCTCCATCAAGAGAAAGTTCCAGAACTATTCCCCATTCATTCGGAAGCTGCCATGTATGAGAAACTTTAGTGCCTTCTGGGATCTGATAATCGGCCCAATAAAGGACCCAAGCAAGTATGAGAAACAGAAGTCATCTGGCAAATGAACTCATTAAGGAAAGCTTAAGGTTCTTTTTTTGAAGAACCAAAAAAATGGGATATGCCATGACAATGTCAAACTCCCTTTTCCTTGATCTAAAAACTCTTTCTGCCCAGCCAAAAAAAAGATACGCATAGGTTCTTTTTTGGGGGACCTCTCCTAAAAAGTCCTAGGATGTTTTTTTTTCTAAATTCCCTGATCAACTCAGGGAATTAAACCAGGCTACCAAATTAAATCTCAACTTCTGAAACTACTATCTCAATTGTCTTGCTTTAAAATGAACTCTCAGTAACAATAATTTAGGCAAATATAATCCCAGTGCCTTTTTTTCAGCTGTGGAGAAAAACTACCTTAGCTACGTCCAGTTCAGGCTTGGGGGCTGCTCCAGGGGCTATCATAAAAGGAGTTTTCCAGAGTAATACTTGCTCGTTTTCCAAACCTCAGGCATCTTCCAGCTAATCCTCTAGTAGGATGTCATTTGTTTGGTTCACTTCAAGGTTCTGACTACTTTCTTGCATTTTTCTGAAAACAAGGAGTTATCTGTGGAAATCATTTTGTCAGGTAATTTGGCAAGTCCCTTACAATGCTCATCAATTTCAGCCCTTTAATTAAACCCAGGCAGTCTCTCTGCCCGACGTGATTCTCCTCGTTGGGTCACAGTTTATCTCTGCCTTCGGCAGGTCCCAATGTTTCGAAGTGACAGAGGAGAGGAATCGCCGGCCTGGGGTTAGCTAAGCATGCCTCCGTATTTGGGCGATACCCAGTATCCTGCTTTCAAACAAAACAAAACAAAACAAAAAACCCCAAAATAACTGAAGGACAGACACTCGCTTTACTGACTTAGGGGCTGACAATCTACCCACCCTACCTCACCCCACAGAGCATCAAATGACCATAGCCAATGACAACACTGGGGAAAATTAAGAATCAGTGTGGTGTCTGAGTATATTCAGCTGCTAAATTTGACAGCAACATCTTCGCTCTCTGGGCTATCGGTCTGGGTTTTGCTGGGGGCTCCAGCTGACAATAAGATTGTGGAGAGCTTCTAGAGGCTGGTTTTACTGGGCTCAGGTGTCGTTCTCAGCAATGACAGCCACTATCCTGAGGAGGGGGGATTTGAAACATGGATTAATGTCATCCAAGAATGTCTCCAACGCCATAGAATCTGACAGCCCATGTGTAAGCTGGACAGCGTGTGGTTTCTCCACAGCACCACTCCCTCAGGCACTGTCGGAAGACTAAGCCAATAAAGCCAGATAAACACAGACACAAAGATGCTGCATAGGCACAAAGTAAAAGTCACAAAAGCAAGCGGCTTCTGTGACTACCATCCTATAATATATTTAAGAAAATGTGGCATGGGCAGCATCGCATGAGACCAATTTCATCCTCTTACCCTGGCTCTCACCTAATCTCCTTCCGCATTCTCAGTGCATGGCCTCACGTCCACTGTTATGGGTTGAATTGTGTCCACCAAGAAAATATGTTGGAGTTCCAACACCTAGTACTTCAAAATGTGATCTTATTTAGAGGTAGGGTCTTTGCAGAGGTTATCAGGTTAAAGTGAAGTCATTAGGGTGGCCCCTAACCCAATAAGATTGATATTCTTAAAAAAGAGAGAAATTTGGATGCATAAACAGATACACATAGAGGAAAGACCATGTGAAGGGACAAAAAGGGAAGATGGCCAACTACACACCACGGAGAGAGGCTTCGGACAGATCTTTCCCTCACAGCCCTGCTGACTCCTTGGTTTCAGACTTCTAGCCCCAAAACTACCAGACAATAAATTTCTTTTTAAATCATCCAGTTTGTGGTACTTTTTACAGCAGTCTTAGCAAACTAAAACACTCACCAAGCCAGACACTGATATTTCCTCTCTCTAGCACTCGCTCACGCATGCACTAACTAGGGGCTAATGATAAGGAGAGAATTGTTACATACAACAGAGTACCAGTGAGAAAGAGAGAGAGAAAGAGAGATTTTCAGACTCCGGTCACTTTCCTCTACCCCTTGTCAGACTTCAGTTCAGACCACATCACCTTTTATGTGGATCACCACCACAGCCTCCAGCTGGTCGGCTGGCCTCCAAATCTCACCATCTTCCAATTCTCTCTGTTGCCAAGGTGGTCTTTCTACAACACGAATCTATTTCTCAACCTTCAGTGCATACCTCCTGGCATCAGGATAGAGAAAGTGTGCTTAGCCTACACTCTGCATGCCATACCCTTCAGGATCTGACTCAGACAACTTTTCCTAGACGTTCATCTGGTTAATTTTCCCTCCCTCAAATCCACGGGTCCAGCCTTACCTGGTTTCCTAAACCTGCCACGCTCACCCACCTCCATGTATTTGTTTATGTTGCTCTCTTTACAGGGAACACACCTAACAAAATCATGCCCAACCCTAGCCACATATCATCACTTCCAAGGACTTCTTTGGGAAGTTTTCTCTGACCCCCGTTGGGCTTAGTTCCTATCCCAAACTGTTCCCACAGCACCTGTGCCTGGCTCTGTCAGAAGACTTACTAGATTGTCCAGTAATAGGGTCTTACTTGTGAATGATTTAGGAGCAGGGGGCATGTCCTGTGTTCCTTTGTATCCTTCTTTATGTAGCACGGTGCTGGGCACATAGTAAGAGCTTCATACATACCTGATCCATAGGGTAGAAAGTTTCAATACTTAAAAGCAGGTGATATTAATTCTACAACACTCTCAATGTTATAATTCCAAAATAATCACAGTATCTTTCTCCCCCCACCACACTTTTGTATGCTTTATAAAGCAGTAAAAAAATGATACATTATTTTACCCTCATACAACATCGATGTAGGGTATTCTCATTCTCTTACAGTATACATAACAAAAAACTCGAGTTCACATATCCTCTGCTAATCCATCTGACTTAAGACTAATTAAGACCAATCTGATTTAAGTCCGTCCAGTGCAATTCTAACCAGCACATATATACTGTGAGTCCTGCTGTATGTTGTGCCTTAAGGCACTGGAGGGGGTAGGAGTGAGGAAGGCAGGTGGTATGGGGAAGATTAAAAATACTAAAATGAATAAGACAAGATCCTCATCTTCAGTAAGCTCACAGATCACGGGGGAAGCATACTTCCTTCTCTGCAATATTTAATTGGGCTGCTACATGGAACCATGGAGGGTCAGCACGACAGAACAGATTGTGTTTGGGTTCTTTTCTAAGTTTTTAAGATGATGGCGGGGCTGAACACCAAAGCTTTCAAGAGCGAGTAGTTAAAGATATTCAGGCTCCCTGGGAGAGCCTTGTTACGGGAAGTGCCTTGAATCCAAACTTGCTGGGAGGCCGTTATTGGGGAGTGCTTGGGTCAGTGTCCCACAGATCACAGAACCACCCAGGAACACGAACATAATTCTTTCGGAGGAAGCTATTCACACAGCAGAGGCAGACGTGCTTTTGCTGCCAAAGTTCTTAACAGGGAGCACCGGGGAAGAAGAGCCTAATTTCAGGCAGAAGATTTAAACTCTTTTTTATTAACCTCTGTGGCTTCACTCTGAAACTAGTAGGGCTCGAATGAGAACTCTATGTGACCCTGCTCTCAAGAAGCCCTCCCTCCTCTTCTTTTAGCTCATTGTTCACTACTTCTTCCTAAATCTCAGGAAAACAGGTCACGCGTAACTTCTGATATGTGATGCTTCCACTTGAAGGTTGATGTATAAATACACACAGCAGGCCTGCTTCTTATCACAAAGGAAAACCTCAAATGCTCCCAGGAGTCAAGACCGAGGAAGCAGCAAGACGGATTCACGATCAAATCTCACTCAACAACGATCTCACCCTCTGTCTCTCCGTTTGCTTGTGTAAACACTTGATGTGCTGCATACTCTGCCACCTCCAAAGAACTGCTCAGCAGGGAAGCTTGGGGAATACTGTCTACAAGCAATAAATAACATTTAGTCCAAAAGATAACTGCCTTCATACGAGACGCCAAACTCAGGAACTCTTTCATACTTAAGTTCTACCAGATTTTTTAAGGTGCTGGCAGAAAACTAACCAGGAGCTCCTGATAAGGACATAATTGTTACTTACAACAGAGTACTTACCCAACAAGTCCTTAAATCCGAGGATCTAAAATTTCAATACCTTAGAATTATGTGGATTGTTAAAATGCAGATTCCTGGGCCACGCACAAGCCAGAGCTACGGTGCCAGAATCTGATTTTTAAACAAGCCTCCCAGGGGCTCTGCAGATCAAACTGCGAGAAACAACACTGACTATTCATTCGGGTTGGCTTTCAGTATATGTATGCTCTTACAGATTTAATGCCATTCTTATATGAACTCAAGCAACTCAAAGAACAGACTTTTGGAGTCACAACAGTCACAGACTAGCATGGATTAGAAGGATACAAGTAGAGGAACAATCCTGATCATTAATGATGAAAGAAAGAAGATAGTCACAAGCTCCATGTGCGGTGGAAACTAATGATGCTGCAGGGGCATCTGGAGGAGCGAGCCAGATCACACAGTGAAGCTTTTGCCAGAAGTCTTCTTGGGACACTCGATTCTCTCTATCCCCCCAAAAGAATTTATCTGGTTGAATGAGCTTCAGCATCTCAAGGAGAAGGATTTGGGAATGAAATACAAGCCTGACGGATAAGCAAGAAGTGCTGGTGACTTAATCCATTGAGAAATAGTGGTTTTTCAAAGATCTTAACACTAACGTTTCTTTTCTTCTGACATCTTGCATGAGACAAAGAGTTTTTCTGTCTTTCCATTTCTCTTTGTTTGGATACTCTCGCTTCCCTACAACATATGTAAATGCATTCTCTGGATGACTGGGAAGGAGGTGTTCTGTTAGGGATAAAAGGCAGACTTAAATTTTGGAGCCAAATCAGAAAGTAGTTTTCAAGAGAAGGCCTTGATTTAGGATGGGAATTGTTATCAACTGTACATTTGTATCCATCCCCCCCCTAAAATGCCTATGTTGAAACCCTAATCCCCAATGTGATATTTGGAGATGGAGCCTTTGGGAGATGATGAGGTTATGAACATGGAACCCTCATGGTGGGATTAGTGCCCTTATAAAAAGAGACACATGAGAGCCTGTTTCCTCTCTCTCTATTGTCTACATTGTGAGGATACAATGAGAAGATGGCTATCTGCAAGCCAAGAGGCCTTTCACCACACACTGAATCTGTCAGCATCTCGATCTTAGACTTCCCAGCCTCCAGAACAATGAGAAATAAGTGTTTGTTGTTTCAGCCATCCAGTTTATGGTACTGTTACAGCATACAGCAGCCCAAAATGAGTAAGGCAGTGATGGAAAGAAAAACCCAAACAAACAAAACAAAACAAAAGGCAAATAAGAGAGTCTTTGATGGAAATAAAACTAGTAGACAATCTTCAATTAAAAATGTTAAGTCGCAAAAACAAATTTTATAAATAATTGGGAATAAAGCTATATGAGAGTGTCCTGAGTAAAATAAAATGACTAAATTTTTCCCTAATTACCTTAGGAGATGGTCTAATTGAAATTTGGTTAAAAAAAAAAAAAAGCTAAGAGTTTTGCTACAGGAAGCTACTAGGGAGAAAGGGAAAAAAGTCTAAAATGTGGGCCGTAAGTCAGTATGAAACTTATACTATTGAGGTTTCTATGTTAAAGCATATACTCCATGGAACAAGTAGGCAAAAGATCAACAAGGAAACAGAAGACTTGAATAACACTATAAAGCAAGTAGATCAAAGAGACACCTATATAATACTCAGCGACAGATTTCCAGAACACATGGAACATTCTTTGGGATCGGCCATACAAAACTTGATAAATTTAAAAATATTAGAATCATGCAAAATACGTTCTCTCACCAAAATGGAATTAAATTAGAAAATGATAATAGAAGGAAATTTTGGAACTCCTTCTATAAGTGGAAAAATCACAGGGAAGATTAGAAATACTTTGAGATAAGTGAGAACAAAAGCATAACATACCAAAATGTATGAGATACAGCTAAGGAGTGCCTTAAAGGGGAATTTATAACTGTATGGACTAATAACCTAAAATTCCTACCTTAACGAGCTAGAAGAAGAAGAGCAAACTAAACCTAAAGCCAGAAGGAAGGAAACAACAGAGATAATAATGGAAATTAACAAAATAGAGAAAAAAAATTGTTTGTTGAAAAGATCAACAAAATGGGCAAATCATTATCTAGACTGACCAAGAACAAGAAGAAAGAAAGCTCAAATTACAAAATTCAGGCATGAAATGGGAGAGCACATTACTATTGGCCTTACAAAAACAAAAGGGATTATAAAAGAAAATTATGAAGATTTCCAAAAAATTTCCAAAATTAAAAAAAAATTTCCCTCAAATGGGTAACTTAGAACAAACAAACAAAAATTCCTTGAAGGAAACTACCAAAACTGGCACAAGAGGAAACAGGCAACCCAAACAGACCTATAACAATTATAAAGATTGAATTAATAATAATAATAATAATTAAAAAAAAACTCCCAATAAATAAAAGCCCAAGTTCCAATTGTTCCACTGATAAATTCTACCATCATTTAAAAATGACTAATACTAATTCTTCATAAACTCTTCCAAAAAATATGGGAGAAGAGAACACTTCCTAATTTATTCAATGAGGGTAGTATTACCCTGATACCAGACCATCATTAAGAAACTACTTACCTACCTCTTTTATGAATATATATGCAAAAATTCTCAACAAAATACTAGTGAAGTGAATCCAGCAAAATATAAAAGGGATTATGCAACATGTCCAACTTAAATTTATGCCAGGAATACAAGGTTGGTTTAACATTTACTAATTAATTAATAAATACTCTATGTCAATAGATTTAAAAAAAAATCACAGGACCATCCTAACAGGCTATAAAGAAAGAGTTTGACAAAATCTGACAACCCTTTCATCAATAAAACATTAAACACATGAGGAATAGAAAACTTCCTCCACTTGATAAACGGCATCTATAAAAATGCCCCACAACTAACATAATACTTAATGGTGAAAGACTAGATGCTTTCTGTCTAAGTTCAGGATCAAGACAAGGACATATGCTCTTGCCACTTCAACTAAACTTTGTACTGGATGTTCTAGCCAGAGCAATTAGCCAAGAAAAAGAAATAAAGACATAAAGGTTGGAAAAGAAGAAGTAAAACTATCTCTATTTGTAAATGACATGATCTTATTTATAGATAACCTTAAGGAATCCACAAAGAAACATTAGCGCTAATGAGTTCAGTAAGGTTGCAGGGTACAAGATCAATATACCAAAACAAAACAAAACAAAACAAACAAACAAAAACAATTCTCTTTATATGCACTGCAAATGAACAATCCAACAATGAAATTAAGAAAGTAATTCCATCTACAGTAGCATCAAAAAGAATGAAATACATAGGAATTAATTTAACAAGTAAGTGTATGACTTGTACTCTAAAAACTACAAAATATTGTTGAAATAAATTAAAGAGGACAAATGGAAAGATACATACCTTGTTCATAGATCAGAAGACTAAATATTGTTAAGATGGCAATACTCCACAAATTGACATAAAGATTCAACAGCACTTACCAAAATCCCATCTGGCTTATTTCTTTTTTCTTATCTTTCTTTCTTTTTTTTTTTTTTTTTAGAAATTAACGAGCTGATCTTAAAATTTACTTGGAAATGCAAGGGACAAAAATCCAACACAATCTTGAAGAAAAAGAACAAAGTTGGATAAGTCAGTTGCTGATTTCAACGTTTACTACAAAGCTTACTACAGTAATTAAAACAGTGTGGTACTATCATTAGGATAGACTTTCACTTCTATGGAATAGAATCAAGAGCCTAGAAATAAACCTTTACATTTATGCTCAACTGATTTTCAGCAAAAGTGTCAAGACAGGGGTGTCCTAGGGACCTAGGGTTAGGAGTACATTAACCTCAACTCGTCTTATGGACACAACTACATAACACTCACATCAGCAAATATAACCCAGAAAAAGACCTGAAGACTCTCAAACAGATCCTCTTCAGCTAAATGTAGAGAAGATGTGGCATAGAGGAAGGCAGGACGAGTAGAAATGTGGTTGGGGACTAAATGGACTACCGGACTGTCCAGGAGAGGGAGGGATGCCTTGGGTGGGGAGAGGGGAGAGAAACAGCTTCTTACACTGGGGAGGCCACACAGGAAAGACAAATCCCCATAACATTCGGCTTTGAAAACCAGACAGGCCAAATTCCAGGAGTTCTTAAAACGAGCAAACTTAAAACCTGGAACTTTAAAAATGAGCAAGCTCAGCTCAGGAAGAGCCCAGAGGGCAAGAAGAAACTGAGTCCCCACCATTAAAAGGAGCCCAACAAACAGCCCTGGGGACATATAGCATAGAAGCAGCACTTTATAAAATGCCTGCGGCATAGAGGAGGGAGATATATTTACTAATCTCACAGCCCGTGCCAGAGGGGCAGGGATCCCTAAGAGAATTCTCCAGAAACAAAGGAGCTGGCAGCACCATTTCTTTTCCCCATCCCCCAGCCTAAGCACATGGCCTATATGGACACTCCTTACCTAAACTGCTGAATCACAGCCCTGCCCTCACATTCTCCTGTGGACAAGCCCCCTCCAGCCAGGCCTCAGCTCCAGCTTTCCTCCCACAACAGATCAGCTCAACATTCCTAACATCCTGAGATCTCCCCCATTCTGTGTGCTTCTGCAGACCCACTTCCTCCAGTACACTCTTGCCCTGAGCCCATCCCAAGTAGTGCCACAACCCTGGCAGTGTGCAAGCAGCCCTAACAGTGGCCAGCACCACTGCAAAGTGACTCTCACCACACACAAAGGGAAAGATAACCACACAAACAAGTCAGACTGCGTCCCCAGAGTGGGCTGGGGGCAGAAAGCTGTCTGACTGCAGGTCCCACCCACAAATGGGAGCTTCTCAGGGACAAAAGAGGGAAAGCTCCCTGCATTCAGTGTTACTGTACCACTGGCAAATACCTGGTCTGACTCCACTTGAGCCCAAAGTGGTCCCAAACTGCCAAAGAACAGCACAGGGACCAAACCCTGCACATAAGAAGGAAGGAGAGTCACTGCAGGTGACTGGACTGAAGGCAAAAGCAACTCAGCCACAAAAGCAGGATGCATACCACACACATAGGAGATCTCTCTGAAGTGTGATCTCTCTGGTGAACAGGGGACACGCACTGCAGGGCACTAAAGGACCTCTTTTTCATAAGGACACTACTTTCAAGTATAGGAGACATGGCTGACTTTCCTAACAGACAGGAACACAGAGAGTTAGCCCAAATGAGGAGACAGAGGGATATGTCCCAAATGAAAGAATGGGACAAAATCACAGCAAGACAGCTAAATGAAAAGGAGATAAGTAGATGCCTGATAGAGAATTTAAAATAACGGTCATAGAGATACTTACTGGACTTGAGAAAAGAGTAAAGGACATGAGCGAGACCCGTAACAAAGAGATAAAACACATAAAAAAGAACCAAATAGAGATGAAAACTCAATAAATGAAATGAAAAATACATTCGATGGAATAAATAGTAGACTAGAAGAAGCAAAATGAATCAGTGATCTGGAGAAGAGAGTAATGGAAAGCAATCAAGCTGAACAGGAGAGAGAAAAAAATTAAAAATGAAAAGAGACTTAGGGAACTCAGTGACTCCATCACAGATTTTACATTTATGTTTTACATTACATTTACATGGCAGGGGTCCTAGAAAGAGAAGAGAAAGAGAGGGCAGAACATTTATTTTAAGAAATAATATCTGAAAACCTCCTGAATCTGGGGAAGGAAACAGAAAGCCAGATGCAGGAGACACAAAGAACCCCCAACAAAATCAATCCAAGGAGTTCCACACCAAGACATATGGTAATTAAAATGGCAAAAAGTGGTGATAAAGAGAGAAGTTTTAAAAGCAGCAAGGGAAACAGTTATATACAAGGAAAACCCCATAAGGCTATCAGCTTATTTTTCAGCAGAAACTCTGCAGGCCAAGAAGAAAGTGGCATGATATACTCAAAGTGCTGAAATATAAAAAATGCAGCCAAGAATATTCTGTCCAGCAAGACTATCATTCAGGATAGGAGAAAAAAACATTTCCCTGATAAACTAAAGTTAAAGGAGTTCATGATGATTAAACCAGGCCTACAAAATTTTTAAAAGGGACTCTGCATAGACAGGAAAGACCATAAGTAGGAATAAGAGGAGTAGGAAACACAAAAGCAGTAAAAATAAGCATAACTATAAAAATCAATTAAAAATTCACAAAATAAAAAGATGTAAAGTATGACACCATACATCTAAAATGTGAGGGGGACAGGAGTAAAGAATGGGTTCCAATTGAAGCACCAGTCACTTAATACAGACTACCATATGCTGAAGATGTAATATATAGACTGAATGATAAGCACAAATCAAAAATCAGCAATTGATATGCAAAAAATACAGAGAAAGGAGTCTAAGTATATCACTAAAGAAAACCAACTAATCGTGAGAGAAAAGAATAAATGAAGAAAGGTCAGGGAGGAGCTACACAAACAACCATACAACAAGTAACAAATGGCAATAAGTATATACCTATCAATAATTATTTTAAATATAAATACACTAAACGTTGCAATCAAAAGACACAGTGTGACAGAATAGACAAAAAAATAAAACTCATCTATATGCTGCCTACGAGACACTCATTTCAGACCTAAAGACACATGCAGATTGAAAGTGAAAGGATGGAAAAACATTTATCATGCAAATGAATGTGAAAAGAAAGCTGGAGTAGTAATACTTATATCTGATAAAATAGACTTTGGAAAAACGACTATAACAAGAGACAAAGAAGGACGCTATATCATAAAGGGAACAATCCAACAAAAAGATATAACAATTGTAAGTATTCATAGAAACAACACGGGAGCACCTAAATATATAAAATAACTAATAACAAACATAAAGGAAGTAATTAATAGTAATACAATAATAGTAGGGGACTTTACAGTTCACTTACATCAATGGACAGATCATCCAAACAGACAATCAACGAGGAAACAGTGGCTTTGAATGACCCTGGACCAGATGGTTCTAACAGATACACTCAGAACATTCCATCCTAAAACATCAGAATACACATTCAAAAGCACATGAGGTTGGGGCTCCTGGGTGGCACAGTGGTTAAGCGTCTGCCTTCGGCTCAGGGCGTGATCCCGGCGTTATGGGATCGAGCCCCACATCAGGCTCCTCCGCTATGAGCCTGCTTCTTCCTCTCCCACTCCCCCTGCTTGTGTTCCCTCTCTCACTGGCTGTCTCTATCTCTGTCGAATAAATAAATAAAATCTTTTAAAAAAAAGCACATGAGGCATTCTCCAGAATAGGTTACATACTAGGCCACAAATCATCTCAACAAATTCAAAAAGATTGAAGTCATATGATACATCTTTTCTGACCATGATACTACAAAACTAGAAATAAACCACAAGAAAAATCTGGAAAAAAACACAAATACATGGAGGTTAAATAACATTCTACTAAATAATGAGTGGGTCAACCAAGAAATCAAAGAGGAAATCACAAAATACATACAAATTAAAATGAAAACACAATGGTCCAAAAATCTTTGGAATGCAGCAAAAATAGTTCTAAGGGGGAACTTTATAGCAATATAGGTCTACCTGAAGAAGCAAGAAAAATCTCAAACAACCTAATCTTACACCTGAAGGAGCTAGTAAAAGAAAACAAACAAAACACAAAAGAAGTAGAAAGAAAGACATAATAAAGATTAGAGCAGAAATAAATGATTCAGAAACTAAAAAGAAAACAAACAAACAAAAATAAACAAAAAACCAACAACACAGAATAGATCAATGAAACCAGGAGCTGGTTCTTCATAAAGATCAGCAAAATTGAAAAACCTTTAGCCAGATTCATAAAAAAGAGAGAGAAGAAAAGGGAGTGGGAGGGGAGAGAGAGAAAGAGAGAGAAGAGTCAAAATCAGAAAAAAAGGAGAAATAACAACTGACATCATAGAAATACAAAGGATTTTAAGAGAATATTATTAAAAAATTATATGCCAACAAATTGGGCAATCTAGAAGAAATAGATAAATTCCTAGACACACATAACCTCCCAAAACTGAATTAGGAAGAAATAGAAAACTTAAAGAGACTTATTACCAGCAATGAAATTGAATCAGTAATCAAAAAGCTCTGAACAAAAAAATGTCCAGTCGCCTTCACAGGAGAATTCTATCAAACATTTAAAAAGTTAATATTTATTCTTCTGAAACTATTTCAAAAATTTAGAATAGGAAGAAAAGCTTCCAAATTCATTCTATGAGGCCAGCATTGCCCTGATACCAAAACCAAAAACCCCACTATAAAGGAGAATTACAGACCAATACCTCTGATAAACACAGATGCAAAAATCCTCAACAAAATATTACTAAAGTAAATCTAACTATACACTAAAAAAATCATTCACCCCAATCCAGTGGAATTCATTCCTGAGATGCAAGGGTGTTTCAATATTTGCAAATCAATCAACATTATACATCACATCAATGTGAGAAAGAATAGAAACCATATGATCATTTCAACAGACATAGAAAAAGGAATTGACAAAATACAGTATCCATTCATGATAAAAACCTTCAACAAAGTAGGTTTAGAGAGAACATACCTCAACATAATAAAAGCCATATATGAAAAACCCACAGCTAACATCATATTGGATGGCAGAAAACCTGAGAATTTTTCCTTTAAGATCAGGAACAAGACAAGGATGTCCACTCTCACCAGTTTTAATCCACATAGTACTGAAAGTCCTAGCCACAGCAATCAGACAACCAAAAGAAATAAAGGGCACCCAAATTGGTAAGGAGTAAGTAAAACATTCACTATTTGTAGTTGACATGATACTATATATAGACAACCCTAAAGACTCAACCAAAAACCTACTAGAACTGATAAATGGATTCAGTAAGGATGCAGTACACAAAAATCAATATACAGAAATCCACTGCATTTCTGTATACTATTAATGAAGTAGCTGAAAGAGAAATTAAGATAACATTTGCCTGAAAAAGAATACCTAAGAATTAACTTAACCAAGGTGGTGAAAGACCTGTACTGTGAAAACTATAAAACGCTGATGAAAGAAATTGAAGATGACACCAACAAATGAAAGGATACTCCATGCTCACAGATTGAAAGAACAAATATTTCTAAAATGTCCACACTACCCAAAGCAATCTATAGATTGAATGCAATCTCTATCAAAATACCAACAACGTTTTTCATAGAACTAGAACAAACAATCCTAAAATTTATATGGAACCACAAAAGACTTTGAATAGCCAAAGCAATCTTGAAAAAGAAAAACAAAATGGGAGGTATCACAATCCCAGATTTCAAGTTACATTATAAAGCTGTAGTAATCAAAACAGTATGGTACTGGCTCAAAAACAGTCAATGGAACAGAACAGAGAGTCCAGACATCAACCCATGATCATACGGTCAATTAATCTTTGACAAAGGAGGCAAGAATATGCAATGGGAAATAGTTCCTTAAATGAATGGTGTTGGAAAAACTGGATGGGTATATGCAAAAGTATGAAACTTGACCACTTCCTTATACCATACACAAAGGTAAACACAAAATGGATTAAGGTACTAAATGAGAGACCTGAAACCATAAAAATCCTAGAAGACAGCAGTATTATCTCTGACATCAGCTGTAATAACATCTTTCTTTATATGTCTCCTGAGGCAAGAGAAGCAAAAGCAAGAATAAACTATTGGCACTACATCAAAATAAAAGGCTGTTACATAGCAAAGGAAACAGCTAACAAAACTAAAAGAAAACTTAGTGAGCGAGAGAAGATATTTGCAAATGACATATCCAATAAAGCTTAGTTTCCAAAATACATAAAAAACATATATCAACACCCCAAAAACAAATAATCCAATTAAAAATGGACAGAAGACATAAATAGACCATATCTCTAAAGAAAAAATGAAGATGGACAGTAGAAACATGAAAAGATGCTCAACATCACTCATTATCAGGGAAATGCAAATCAAAACCACAATGAGATAGCACCTCACACCCATCACAATGGCTAAAATCAACAATATAAGAAACGAGTGTTGGCGAGGATGCAGAGATAAAGGAACCTTCCTGCACTGTTGGTAGGAATGCAAACTGGTACAGCCGCTGTGAGAAACAGTATGGAGGTTCCTCAAAAAATTAAAAACAGAACTACAATATGATCCAGTAATTTCACAACTGAGTGTTTACCCAAAGAACACAAAAACACTAATTTGAAAACCCTTATGTTTATTGCAGCATTATTTACAATAGCCAAAAAAAGGGAAGCAGCCCAAGTGTCATCGATACATGAATGGAAAAAGAAGCGGTATATATATACACAATGGAATATCATCCAGCCATTAGAAAGAATGAAACCTTGCCATTTCCAACAACATGCATGGATTTAGAGAGTATTATGCTAAGTGAAATAGTCAGAGAAAGAAATATACCATATGATTTCACTCATATGTGGAATTTAGGAAACNTCATCCAGCCATTAGAAAGAATGAAACCTTGCCATTTCCAACAACATGCATGGATTTAGAGAGTATTATGCTAAGTGAAATAGTCAGAGAAAGAAATATACCATATGATTTCACTCATATGTGGAATTTAGGAAACAAACGAGAAAAAGAGACAAAGCAAACTCTCTATAGTTAAGAGACTCTTAAGTATAGAGATCAAATTGGTGGTTACCAGAGGTGAGGTGGGTAGGGGGATGAGTGAAATTGGTGAAGGAGATTAAGACTATACTTATCTTGATAAGCACTGAGTAATAAAAGGAATTGTTGAACCACTGTATTGTACCTCTGAAACTAATATAACACTGTATGTTAACTACACTGGATTTAAAATGAAAACTAAATTAAATACAATTAATCTCCATATCAGGAAAAAAACGTATGAAGACAGTTCAGTGGGAACAGAACAGACAATTTAACAAATGGTTCTAGGGAAACCAGATCTCCACATGCAAATGAATAATGTTGGCTCTCTACTCACACCATCTAAAAAAAAAAATAGACTCAAATGGAATCTTAGAATAAAATATGGGATTAAATCTTTGTGATCTTGGATCAGGTAAAGCCTTCTTAGATATGACATCAAAAGCACATGTGACAAAACAAAAAAGATAAATTGGAGATCATAAAAATTTTAAACATTTGTTCTTCAAAGAACACAATCGAGGAAGTGAAAAATATAACCCAGTAATTAGGAGAAAACATCTGTGAGTCACGTTATCTGATAAAGAACTTATATCCAGAATACCTAAAAAGCTCTTACAACTCAATGATAAAATAACAATGCAATTAAAAATGAAAAGAATCTAAACTGACACGTCTCCAAGAAAGAAATACATATGGTCAATGACCTCATGCAAAGATCCTTAACATCATTAGGCATTAGGGAAATGCAAATGAAAACCAAAATGAGACACCACTTCAAATTCAGTATGGCTAGAATTAAAATAAACAGATAATCACCAGTGTTGGTGAGGATGTGGGGAAACTGGAACTCTCTTCACACACTTGTTATAGGAATGTAAAATGGCATAGCACCTTTGGAAATCAGTGTAGCAGTTACTCAAAATGCGTAAACAGAGTAACTGTATGATCACGTCTACTCCTAGGTATATTCCTAAGAGTTGTGAGAATACATAATCACACAAAAAGTTGTACATGGATTATTCATTATAACAAGAATGTGGAAACAAGCCAAATGTTCATCTACTGATGAATGGATAAATATAATATTCCAAACAATGAAATATTATCCTGCAATAAAAAGAAATTAAGAGCTGATACATGCTATAATGTGGATGACCCTTAAAAACATTTTGCTAACTGAAAAAAGTCAGTCATAGAAACCATATATTGCATGATTCCATTTATATGAAATGTTCAGAGCAGGTAGAAGTATAAAGATAGAAAGCAGACACGTGGTTACTGAAGACGGGATTTGGGGGAGGTGGGGAGTGACTGACGATGGGTATAAGTTTCTTTTGGGGGTGATGAAAATGCTTTAAAATGATTGTGGTGACAGGTCCACAAATCTGTGAATACACTGAAGACAATCAAATTGTACAACTTAAGAAACAAACAAGGCACATACTCCATTACTCATTTTATGCCCAGAATAGCAATTATTAGCTTCTCAGTGAAGCTGTCTGACTCTTCAATGAATAAAGTTCTTAGGGAATCAGCTTCCTCATTTTTCTTGGCCGGTTCCCAAAGACAGGCTGAAAGACGGAGTTTGAAGAGTAACCCCAAGTAGTAAAGACATGCTCATGGGGTTTAAAAAAAATGAATACTGAAAAACACTGATTAAAAGAAGGGTCATATGCATTTTTTTCTTCTCATTCTTTTAAAATCAATCCAAAGTTGGTTTAGAAGTTAACTGCAAAATTTGTAAACTCAGTTCATTTTTTTACAGTTCATTACTTTTGGACTTAATGTTTTCATCCTCAACAAAGGAATTTTGAAATGAACTTTCTTAAGTTCTGAACATGATAGCTAGAATGATTCCTGAATTCCACAACTGAGGAAAACTGAAGAAGTCAGAGGTAACAACTGAGAATGAGCTCCTCTTGTGAGTTCCAAAGTAATCTTGCCCAAAGGCGGCCAGGGAATATTAGAAAAAAAAAATTAAGATAGACTGACTAGAAAGGCTGCATATTCAGACCCAATTATATACTCCAATATGAGCTGCAGGAAACGGTCTTAGGATCGAAGAAGGTGATCCTTGACTTGATAAACTTTCATTTAAATCACTTTAATGACTCCAGATACAGGAGATACTTTCAGCATGGTAAGTAAGGATTCCTCTATGCCCCCATCCTATGTTTTAAGCTCTATGACTCAGTCTTTTGCTCCTGACACCTGCATAGTATGCATCCATACTTGATGGAAACATCACTATCCCTCATAGGTCTTCACAACTTTGTGCCCGTGCTCATACTACTCCCTCTGTCTGTAGAAATCCCTTGGTTTTATCTTCACCTGTCAAAACCGCATCCATCAGCCCAGGTCCATTTTCAAAGCCATCGCCTATCAGGAAGCTTCTCCTGATTTCTCTAACCACTGCCATCACTCCACCTGTGAACTTCACACAGCACTCTCTTTGCTCATCTCTGATTTAACATTGCATTAGAGAGAGTATGTACTTCAACTGTCCCTTCACTAGCCTGGAGGTTAGTGAGGGGCTCGGGGGTTTGGTTCAGAGCAAGCTCTCAGACATGTGCAAAATGCCAGATGACCATCACTTCTCTGGCATGATCTGTGTCATTTCTCTTCAGTGAATCTCTATCAATTCAATGCCCCACATTAAGGCAGGCCTTCTGACAGAATTGCATCTAAATCCTGGCTTTATTCAGATAAGAGAAGGCCCTGCTCTCATTTCTTCCTGTTCTTCTTTTCCTGCTGCGTCCATATTCCCCAGTTACCCAGCAGCACTCAAAGCCCTGTCAGTCTCCAACGTTCTCCCATTCCTCTGATTGAACAACAGTTCCACTGGCAAAACTTTTATAAAATCGCTTCTTGCCACTGTCATTTTTTTAGGTGTGGAACCAGAGTCAATTTGCAAAACGGAGGCTTTCTTGTGGGAGTGGGGCAGGGAGAAAAGTAACCAGTTGTCATTTGTATGGTTCTTCTGGGACAAAGAAAATAAATGTTCATTAGGAAATTGAAATGGTTTTGTACGGAAAAACCCTGTAGTAAGTAAAACAAGGAAAGAAAGAGGTGGAGACGCTCTCACTCTCAGAGTACTCTGCATAGCTGGAACAACACCGCTAATATTTTTTGATTGTTCCAATGGGCACCGTATTGTGTTAATTAAGCACTTTTCAGATATTATCTCTTTTCATCCTTTAACAACCCTATTAAGTAGGCCCTATTGTTTCCTCCTATTTTGAAGATAAGGAAACTGAGACATAAGAAAGTTAAGAAACATGTTGAAGGTCACACAGTGAGAGCAAAATGTGCTCCTCAGGCGTTCTCACAGTCTCAACCAATTCCTCAGAACTTCTCTGCTACCAGGGGTACACATGTTTGGCTTTCGGGGCCCCTTCACAATATTTCCTGAATAGCCTGTGTTGAGACCATTGCAATGTGATCTCTTCCCTCTCCAAAATATTCCCACCTTATGGGAATATATCAAAAAGCAGAAAGAAGGCAGTTACTCAATAGTTTTGTTTGGATGGTTACTAGTTTTTCCTTGAATTAAGAAAAAAATCCATTAAAGATCAGAAGCAAAAAAAAAAAAAGTCCAGCAGAATCGGACATATTGGAGATTCAAAGAAAGAAAGTAAATGTGGTTTAATCCACTCTTAATTCTGGATTTGAAAGAACTCTCCCACGCATTGTGTTCAGACAAGAACATCTTGTGTGAAGGAGACAGAGAAATGAAGCCCACACTGTCTTTGCACATTTATTCCCCCCATAAATATCCATTAGGGGCCTACTATGTAGCAGGTGCTGTCAGTGAGCAAAATAAACATGGTCCTTTTCTTGTGAAGCTTTTAGGATGGAGGGGAGGGAGCACTAAAGAAATACCTTTAACTATGTAATTTCCATTATGCTAAGTGCTATAAAGAAATCTAGGATGCTTTGAGATGATGAAGAGGGAAACCCCACCTGACCTGAGATGCCAGAGAACACTTCCCTGGGGGCGAGACACTTCCACTGAGATTTCATGGATAAAAAGAGGAAGATCTGAAGGCTGTAGTGTAAAAGGAAAAAAAATTAAAAGACACTAAATAGACGAAAAAGATAAGTTGTGCCCAAATCCTGGTCTGAAATACAGAAATGATTGGATGTCAGAATATTTTTAAAGGAGCATAGCTTAATGCTTTTCAAATATCTATTACAGCATAAGTAAATGTAACCAGAGTGTTTTCAGAGATAGCACAACCTTGTTTTACGGACTAGAGAGAACTCATTAGAATTACTTTATAGAATCCCATTAGTATCTAAAACAAAACTTAAAAGAGAACATCCTTAGGAAGGACAAAGGGCTGTACACAGAGCAGCTGCTGAGTAAATACTTCCTGAAAGGGTGCCTGAAACACCCCTTCTCATATAGTTTTTACTACTAACTCAGTGTAATAATTTAGTCAGCAATCCTTCATGCCAGTGCGATCGTAAAGGTCAGTTCAATCACAATGAAATTATCTCAAATTTTCACTTAACATTGACTTACTAGAGTTTATATTACATGAAGAAAAGAAATTCAGAAAGAATCTGCTTTAAATGCTTTGTGCACTATTAATATGGAAAAAATAAGAATGGGAATTTATTCTAGAATTATTGACAGTTTCAAACTTAATAAATACTTCTTTCTTTCACTAACACAAGGGGACAACTTTAGTCTGCCAATTTTAAGTAGTTCAATGTCAATTATCCAATGCCTGAACCTACAAACTGATAACAAAAGAAATAGCTTCCAGGTCCCTTTAACAGCGCAACTGAAAAAGGTATCACTAGGAAAAGATGTGCTTAGATTAAACACGCACGCGCGCGCGNGAAGCAGGCTCATAGCGGAGGAGCCTGATGTGGGGCTCGATCCCATAACGCCGGGATCACGACCTGAGCTGAGGGCAGATGCTTAACAACTGCGCCACCCAGGCGCCCCCCCAGGTCCCTTTTTAACAGCGCAACTGAAAAAGGTATCACTAGGAAAAGATGTGCTTAGATTGTAAACACGCACGTGTGTGCGCACACACACACACACTCTATCTTTCTGGTGTGTCTTTTATTCACAAGATGAACAATATTTTATTTGCAGCCTTGATAACTATTGGTTTTCACTTGTACATCTAATCTCTAGTTTTTTTTTAATCCCCAAACAAGCTTTGACATGAAAATATATTGTTTTGCTCACCACTTCATTCAGCTTTGACAGCACCTGAGCTATAATGAGCTTTTGATGCACTTGTGTTTCAGGAATTCATAAAGCAAATCCAAATTTAGATTCAACCAGGGATTTGTGAAGTGCACATTAAAAACAGAGTTTATAAATGCATGTGCAACACACCAAACATACACATTCTCACTCACAGAAAGCAAATACATACGGCTGCCTGCGAGTTCTAAATAGGGTTTTAACCTACCTTGACACTAATTATTAACTGGAAACTCTCCCACCCCCATTTTGTGCCTCCGTATGTGTTTTGCTATTATCAGGGAATTACTTCCAACTTTATTTCTGCTCTGGAAGAGGCGGAGAGACATGGTGGGGAGAGAGGTGCACACAGTGTGTTAGAGTTCTGAGTGCACAACAGCCCACAGTTAATAATTCAGCAATCGTGAATAGATATCAGTGGGAAAGCAAGGACTTCCTTGCTCAGTCAGTGCTCAAGGACACAGCATTCAAAATGTATGCAAAACAAAACAGCCGTGTTCATAAACAGTGGCATTCATAAACCCGCAGACACAAAAATGAAAAATCAGGAAGTATCTCTGGGAAAGGTTCCCATTTATCTTAATAGTCTCCCTTCCTTGTTCTGTGCCATGAAGCGGGGGCCATGGCAACAGTTGGCTTCCCATCTTTCCACCAGGCTCCCGCAAAGGGGAGGTTCTCAAATGTTCCCTGCCTGGCTGGCTGGCTCTCTAAGATTACTTCCACGCTCCCTGGCAGCGATGCTGTTCCCTAGGCATTGACTGCTCTCCTGAAAAACTGCCGGGTTGGATAGGAGGCTTTTTTAATTGCTGAACTCAGGACTGTATTTTCATGGAGAACACTATCTCACTACCAGGTTCTTTTTAATTCTCTGATTGTTATAGACATAATTACCCAGGAATACTACTGTGCAATCAGCTAGCCCATTCTAAAAGCTATATCCTGTTTCATTATGCTGCCGGAAGACAGGGGATAGGCTGGAGAAGTTCTGAGGGATGATAAAAGGAGAAGAAACAGGCAGAAAATATGTAACCTGCAAATGCACATATTTCACACCCAAGCAGGATTTTTCCATTTAGTTTTCTATTAAAAGCTGAGTAATTGCAATATGAAAGTGTGAACACAAGATTGAAAAGTAACAACCAACAGCATATCATTCCGTAAGGAGTAGAAAATGAAAAGTAAATTAACTGAGCGTTGGCAAGTATCAATATCCTGGTAATATAAAACCCATCAGAACCCATGTGTGTAATACTGCCTCAAACAACTCACTGGAAATGGAAATAAAATGCATTAACTTAACGTTTGAAGATTTTAAGGTCAGGGAATTGGTATTTGTTCACAGCAAAAAGCCAGTGATGACTCAGCTCTTTCAGATGGATGTAGAAATTTGTTATACTTATCACCCGTGGACCATTATCTTACGGTTTCTGCAGGGATCCCACCTTTTAATTTCCTGAGCACCCCTTAAAACCTCAATGGCGATGTTCAATGTCATGGTATTTCATTTTAGGGTGAAAAAAATATGTGTTCAAAAATGGACAGCACTCTGTTTACTTGACCAACATATCTAAGGAAATTTGGGTAGATATGAGAGATGTGGGTCCAAAGTTTTATCAGGATAAAGGAAATTGGACAGAGCTACAGAGAGTGGAGGCCAGTAATATTAAGGGTGACCAAACACATACTCATGTTCAGGCGTAGGTATATATCATGCCTCAAAAATGAATCAGCAAGAAAAGTAAACTGTTGCCTTTTCCACTTTAAAGGTAAATAAGGAACTGGTAATAACTTTTTGACTAAATAATGTGACTCACATGCAAAGACAAGATTATAATAATGTATAGTACATGAAATATGAGGACAATTTTAATCACGTGGCTTTCAAAAGGATTCTCGACATCTGAATTGTTTATCTTACAGTTAAATACATGTTTAAAATCTAGTTCTGCTTGGTTAATTTGTTTTCAGATCAAATAGCAAAGCAGTAACTATCCTGTGATATAAGAAATATATATATATATATAAAAGAAATTCCTCATATATATAAGAAATTCCTAATCATTTGCTTCAAAGTTGGTTGTAAAATAGTAGGGGGAAAACAGATGAAGTTCCTGAAGGAGACAAAAATTTTCTGTTATTAAGCAAATGTTATATTAAATGTTCTCTAGAAGTTAATTTTAAAAAATCAATGTACTTGCTGCCATGTTTCTTTGATCAAATGGATAACAAGTCAGTTAGCCCATTACATGAGTTGAGGCAAGTCATTTTCCCTGCCTTTCTGAGTCCTCTGTCAGCAGCCACGCTGCCCTGCTCACTGGAGTGCAGCAGGAAGAGGTGAGGGAGTGCAAGAGAAAGAACGGGGTTTTGTGGGAAAATATCTCCAGGCAAATCCCGCTGAGTACTTTTACTGATCACCAACGAAAATTCCTAACATCACAGAAAATTCACTTCTACCAAAAATACGAACTGGGCTCTTCCCTGAAATCTCTCAACGAACAGAGAAACATAACATTGTGAGAGACTACACAGGCGAAAATTAAGGACATCAGTGTGAGGTGATGGTTAGGTGTCACCTCTTCATTGCTAATGGCAGGGTGGCTTGGAACAGAGAGGATGAGGACGTAGAAAGCTGTTAGAGTTGCTCTGTAATATCAACGTGGTGGGGTCGCTGCTATACCCTCCATTCTCCCAGCTTCACCATCTGGTTGGGAAGGGGTACCCACGGTGCCCCAAATGATAAGAAATTACAGTGAGGTATGGATGGGTGGGTACTTCCCACCACTCCTGTCCGCTCCAAAGCCCACAAAAACTGACTGAGAACCAGGCTTGGATTCAGATAGAGCCAAGTTTGAGTCATGAGCAAATCAGCTGACCCCTTGAGACTCAGTGCCCTTAACTCTAAAATGTGATTTAATCATAGCAACTTCAGAAAAGTGTGGCGAGGCTTCAATGAAACCATGCACAGAAAGCAGCTAACAGAATGCACTCAATGAATGGAGGTGCTTGCATTATTGCTAAAATCATCTTCGGCAAATGTTTGCTCATCCCTGAGCTGGAAGGAAGAGCCAGGAGGGCAGAAGCAGCCCAAAGCAGACCACCTCCCCTGACTGGCAAGGTTCTAGGCCATGTCCAGCTCCTGGGCTCTATGGGGTGCCAGGTCTCTGACCTCCAGAAGTTTCCATTCTCCTGCAAGGACAGGTGGGTTGCACTTTGGTCCAGGTAGGAGGAGGGATGATGCGGTTCCATCCAGATGAAAAGGAACAGTTGAGAACAGAATTTTCCACTTGGTAATTTTTAAAAATTAAGACCTCATTAGGAAACTTCTGGGACAGAATTAGGAGGCGCGAACATGGCCCTCACAGAAATTGTACAACTGCTTTGACAGAGAACCACAGTGATGCTTTCTTGACTTTACAGAAAGAAGTCAACGGGACGGAGTGGAGGCCTGGGGATCAGTCACCAGTGGTTGATGGCCTAATGAGGGGAGAAAACAGAAGCCTCATCACAGGACTAAGTCACTCAGCTTCTAAGTGGGGACAGAACAGGAGTTCTTGGTTAAGGATGACACTCGGGGCTCACTGGATTTCCTATGTGTCCCACTCCAGCCTGCTTCCCTGGTGGTCAGCCATTCCAGAAAACCATTCTTGCCAGCAAGCTAGTGCCTTCACTCGCCCTGGCAAGGAGCATGACAGACTGATCACTGACCCATGGGCCCAGGGCTGGGGACACTCCCGGTGGCAGTCCAGGCTTTGCCACTTCACAGAGGTTGACTTCGGTAAGAATGACTCTCCTTACAGTTTCAGTTTTCTCATTTGCAAAAGGGACATAATAGTAGCTCTCTGGTTGCCTTACTCTGAGGTTTAATTTTTGTGATGTGTCCAGAGTACACCAAGTAACCTCTAAGTCACTTCAGCATTTGTCTGCTTTTGTACCATTCAGAGGAGATTTGCTTGAATTTCCAAACCATAGTTGTCCCCTCTCCCCTTATTCTTTCTTTCTTTTTTTTTTTAAAGATTTTATTTATTTATTCGACAGAGATAGAGACAGCCAGCGAGAGAGGGAACACAAAGCAGGGGGAGTGGGAGAGGAAGAAGCAGGCTCCTAGCGGAGGAGCCTGATGTGGGGCTCGATCCCATACCGCCAGGATCACGCCCTGAGCCGAAGGCAGACGCTTAACAACTGCGCTACCCAGGCGCCCCTCCCCTTATTCTTTCTTAAGGCACCCTCTTCTTTTCCTCAATATATACGTTAACACGTGTATACTGAAGCACCTTTCCCCCAGATGATAACCTGTCTGAGGGCAGAAGCTGTGCCTGTCCTGTTGATCACAGCTTTGCAGGGCCACGCCCACGGCTGGTAAGAGTCAGTGCCCGGTCAGTCCTGGGGTGAGGCCCCAGGACCCCAGTCACTGCAGAGCCTACCCCAGCGGTGAGAGCAGCACGGCGACAGGTCCTCCAGAATGGCCTCCATCGACACACATGCTGCGATTTATATCCCTGGCAGGGAAGAGGTCGGATCGCTTTTGTCACTTAGATAAGAGTCTGCAAGTATTTGTCGAGTCCCTCTTGTCTATCAGATGAGGTGGCATGTGGGAATTCAAAAGAAGACAAAATTCAGCTTCTTGCCTGTGAGGAAGTCCATGACTCGGATGCCGAGTGTGGGAGGGCGCTGGAGGGAGAACATACGACGCTGGAGGTGCTGGGGAAGGCTTCACGAGCTGGAGCCTTAGACGCCAGGCACGGACGGCGGGCCAGGCGCTGTTTGGTGCTTTCCATGCTTACGTCATTAACACCTTCACAGACATCGCATAGGAGCCTCTGCATTTACAGATGAGGAGAACCCAGCTCGAAATGTTTAAATAACTTGTTCACGGGCGCTCAGCTAGGAATAACAGAGCCCGGGTGTGATCCCCGACCAGCCTGACCCTGAACCCTCTGCTCCAACCGTACCGCACCTCAGCATTTCCTCAGCTTGTCTGGGGAACGGGGGTGCCTTGCCAGCGCGGGGTGCAGGGAAGCAGAGTGAGATGATGTAGGATGGGTATATATGTATGTATATAGGGGCCAGGTACCTCCGGGCAGGGAACGCCAGAATCCCCACATCAGGTTTAAGTCATGGAAGGAAATTTCCTTCTTGGAACAGCGATGTGGTTATGAAGCACGGCATGGTTTGGCTTAGCGGAAAGACCGTGGGACTGGAGGCCACCCAGGGAAGATTATAAACTATTCACTTGCAAGCACGACAATTCTTGTGTCATTGGTTTCTTCATGATGCCCAGCCTAGTACGGTAGGTGTAGAAGACGTTAGAGTATAATTAAATATAATTAAGTTCATAAGGTTATTCTGCACTCCTCAGCCACAAAGTCATAATAAAAATGAAGAAAATAATCCTTAACCATCAAATTGGTCCATATATATTAACACTTGCGTTTTTACAAAGCATTTTTTGAACATTTTACTATCTATTCAGCAGTGGTTCTCTGGGACATATACTCTGGTGGGAATATTGGAAACTCATCAGTACAGCTGATGGGCACACTCACAGGACAAAACAGAACCCTGAGCATACACAAAGACTGAGGGCAACCTCAAGGAAATATGTACATGATATCGATTTTTGTAAATGAAAACTGCGTTGCCCTCTTCCACACAGGAAATTCTGATGCACGTCACAGCATTTTAAATATAAGTGGCTGGGAAGGTGCTTTAGACTGAGCACTAAGGAAGAAATGAAATATGTATCTTGGTTTGTTTTCAGGAGGCAGAATCTAAGAATCCAGTCCCTGTGAAAACAGACATCTCAGAATAGCTAAAAGTCCGCAAGAAAAATGTATGTTGAAAGCATAAACTGCGTCACTTTTGGGTACGATATATCCAATCCCAGCCATTTAAGTGCTGGTGAACTGCTCGAAGGTGTTCAATTCACAAACACATAGAAGATACGTACTACGTCCCAAGCTTGTTCTTAGTTGTTGTGACAATCCAAAGATGAAGCAAGACCGGGGTGCACGGAGAGACCCCAGTGAGGGCTCCGAGGGGAAAAACCATTAGTTTTCAAACCAAATGTCTAATGATTTAAATTCAATCTATACCTTCATAAGAAACGTGGAACTTCTAAAATTCGAACTCCTTGTTGAAACTGAGGCACAGGTTTATCTCATGGAGCTCTAATAAAAAGCAAAAGCCTTTTCCTGAAATGATCAAGGAAATAATCTTGAGAACAGCAGATGAACACCCACAGTTTATTATTTCCCTGTCATTTAGGGACTGATGAGTTGAGGGCTCTTGGCCTAACTCCTTCATATACAATCGAGTCATTTGGAAGGAACCAGAAGTTACTATGGAATTGTGCAGTCCTGGAAATGTTTTTCCCAGGACAGCAGGTGACAAGCATATAGTTATCACGCAGGCCGACTGGCAGCAGCAGAGAGCTGGGGAGAGCTGGCAATTTTCGCTAATGCCTTGGAAGCTCAGTAAAGCTTACCTTCACTTCGGGAATTATTGAGACAACACAAGCCACTGCAACATGACCTTTTCATTTAGCCTGATTAGCAAAGTTCGGGTTCATGATTTATCACCCCCCCTCACAGTACGCACGCTGAAAGTAATGAAGTCNCTGCCAACATGACTTCTGTACATTTAGCCTGATTAGCAAAGTTCGGGTTCATGATTTATCACCCCCCCTCACAGTACGCACGCTGAAAGTAATGAAGTCTTTGCAATGTGAACTTTTCCTTAGAGCACAAGGCTATTAAATCTTTGTTGAAAAGCAGGTAGAAGCTGCCAGGATAATTTTATTTTTTGGCTGATACCTGGCAGTGCCAACAAATAAATGAAATTAAAATTCCCCAACCCTGGGTCTACTGAACCTTTTGTTCAAGGGTTCAGAAAGCTTGCTCTATAGTCTTTTTTTTTTTTTTTTTTTTTTTAATAAACCCAACAACAAACAGCTACCACACTTCATTCAGGAAGAAGCCACGTTGGGGCTGGCGTGGATTACAGTAGCTGTTAAGCAATGAGAAAAACTCCTGCTCACGTTCTCTCTCTCTCGCTCGCTCGCTCGCTCTCTGTCTAAAATAAGTAAATTAATCTTTAAAAAACAAAACAAAAAAACCCAACTAGGGCGCCTTGGTGGCTAGGTGGCGCAGTTGGTTAAGTGTCTGACTCTTGGTTTCCGTTTCAGGCTTCTGAGATCGAGCCCTGAGTCAGGCTCCATGCTCGATATGGAGTCTGCTTGAGATTCTCTCTCCCTCTCCCTCTGCCCCTCCTGCTCGTGCTCTCTCTCTCAAATAAATAAAGAAAGAAAGAAATCTTAAAAAAAAAAAAAACGGAGAAAAACAAGCAGATGGGGGTTGAGCTGAACAGCGAGCCCTTTACGAGAGCACTCAGTGGCATCATGTGCACCTCCTGGATTTGCCACATGCTCTATGTACATTTGTATGCTTACATAGTACCCCAGAAACAGGCCATCAGCCCACAAGACCAGAGGAAGGTGGAGTGGTGACTAGAGTGGACTCAGAAGTCAAGCTGGCTGGGTTCCAGTCCTGACACACTTCTCATTTTCTGTCACCTTGAACAAGCTAACTCGCTGACTGCACTGTCTCATCTCATCTGCGAAACCAGGATAAAAGGGGCTGTGAATATTCAACAAAATACTACACACAAGCACACTGGGCTGTGCCTTGTACAGAGCGTGAGCTCAGGGGGTGTAAGCTGTTGCTCTTGCTGAGGGAGACGCAGAAGCAGGTGTGTTCGAAATACCCGGCTGGATTCGGCCCAGGTTCGTCTTCCAAAGCCCCATAATCACATGCCAGCAGAGTTTAATAGCTGACTTATTTTGGAATGACAAACTGGGGGCAGTGTTATTTCTTTTATGTGGACTTCCAGAGGCACTCAAGTCTTGGTGCTAATGGTGTGAAGACCAAGCCTTCACTGTGCAGAAGGCTAATCAGAGACATGTAGCCCTGTGAGCTACAAAGTTCATTCTACATGTAACAGATTCCATTCCAAGACTCCACACGCTGATGCCCCTCCCTCCAACTTTATATTTTTTGCCATTCTTCTCAGACTATCTGCCCACAATTCACCCTTTCTCTCTCTCTCTCTCTCACACACACACACACACACCCACACCTCATACCTTCTATGCTTTCTATGCTTTTTTCCCTGAAGATGCCTGCTTGGAATGGCCTTGCTTGTCTTTACACACATCTCCACTCCTACCCCCATCTCCACCTTCTCCTCCTCACCACAACCAGGGTACCTTTTTCCAAAACAGTTGGTTTGCCTCTCTCCCCATGTAAAACCTTCTGGCTTCTTGCTGCATTTATAATAAAACCTAAACCCCTATGCGTTCTGGACATCCCTCCCCTCCCCGTCTCCTGTTTCAGCAGCTTGCACGCTGGTCCTGAACTTTGCTAGGTTTGTTTCATCCTCAAGGCCTTTGCTTCTCTGTTCCCTCTGCTGGAATTCTGTGTTTCTGTTCTTCCCACAGCCTGCTCCTTCTGACCATCCAAGTTTCAGTTAGAACTTCACCTCTGCTGTGCCTTTCCCAGCCACCTTTCCTAAAGTAGCCCGTGAGGCCCTCACCTATGATTCTCTTTCCTAGTTGTCTACCCTATTTGTTTCCAGCAACTATGCCCCTCTGATATGCTTGTTTCTTTTTTGTGTATTTGTCTATTGTCTTACTATTCTTATGTATATGTTCCATGAGAACAGAAACCTTGCCTGACTTCTTTATTATGTCTTCTGCACAATACCAGCTTGCCCCTAATAGGCACTCCATGGTTATTGAAGGGATGAAGGAGTGAGTGAGCACAAGAGTGAGTATACCACTCTAAGTGGTTCTTTGGGGTCTAGCTTAGATTGACCTTATTCTACAAAGCTTTCTCCAATGGGTTCACTTAATCTGAACTCCTATTATACTTACTATCGGAATATAAAACATATTTGTCCAATTTCAGCTGTAGAAATATTTCTTCTCTCCCCAACTGGCTTTTACTCCCTTGAGAGCAGCAACCTTGACCATCTCAAATGCAGGGTAAGTCAGGAGGAATCAGAAATTCATGCACTTAAGTTGGAAGACAGGCTGCCTGGGCCTCACTAAACTCCAGCATATTCTTACTTTAGGAACAACTCCAGCAGCTCGGCAGATTCTGACAACAAGAGGTGATAATTAAGAATAGAGGTAAAAAACAAGAAGTGGGGTGCCTGGGTGACTCAGGTGGTTAAGGGTCTGATTCTTGATCTCAGCTCAGGTCTTGATTTCAGGGTCAAAAATAAGTTCAAGCCCTACATTGGACTCCACGCTGGGCATGGAGCCTACTTGGAAAAAAAAAAGAAAAGAAAAGAAAGAAAAAAGTAGGCATAAGAAGTTAAAGGCACAACCATGCATAGGGGGACAGCAGTTCCTGGTCAGGGCCCACGTCCTACCTACTGCAAGCATGCCTAAAGTGTCATGACAGCTACTTTGTCACAGCAAAGTGTGATCCTTCATGTGCTTAATCATCATGATTAGTTTTAAAGGGCTCAGGAAAGTATCATATATCCTGGAAAAGTTTATAATCAAAGAAAGTTCTTTGAGGAATAAGCAATTAAAGGGATAGATTTCGGTTGTCTAGATTTCTCCCCTTTGCATGGGGTACTTCTTTCTCAATGAGGTCAAATAAATAAGGCATTCTCATGTTGTATGCTTAGCATAGGCCTGGACGTATGATTTTTTACTGATGGAACTATTTATTTGGGAAACCGGCCTAGAACATTAAATTTAATTCCTGCAATCAACAGTTCATGTTGCTAGGGGACAATTGTTTGGTCTGGTATTTACTGGGATAGTCATGGGCTGATGCTTGGTGATTGGAACTTCTGAACTTTATACTAAATGTTTCTTCTTGGGATGTTGAGACCATTCCCTTGGGCAAGAAATGAACTCCCTGGATAGTATCACTAAGCAGAGAGGTGAGAAATAGCAGAGGACTATTCTCTTCTCTAGATATGAAGCAGTCCAGAGGGAATGTCTTATTCTCAGAAGGGTCTTATAGAGCAAGCACATGCAGGAAGGTATGGAGGAAAGAGCACAGAGTTGGGAGTCGAAAACTGTAAGAGGAGTAGATGTTTGTTGTGTATTTTGTGTTAGGGACTGTGCTGAGTACTTTCTGATTCTTACCTCACCTAAGAATAGTTGTATTAGGTCTTGTCTCTCACCATCATCATCGAATTCGCACATAGAGGAAGAAACTGAGGGATAAAGCTTAGTCCTAAGGTCAGCCAATGGTAAAGACAGGAGCCAAGCTCCACTCCAGACTGTGTAATTCCAAGGTCCTTCAGTGTAAACATTACACCATAATACCTTGTAAGGTCTGGCTTCTATACTTCCTGGCTGTTTCTAGCTGGATGTCATGAATCACATCAACTTTCTGGGCCTCAGTGTTCTCCGCTATAACGTGGAAATAAGTACATCCATTGTCTCTTTTTCACAGAGTTGTGTGAAGTACAGATAATGCCTCAAATCCCTGTGGAAACTTACACATGGAACACAAAAGTAAGTTCTATAGATCTCCTTATGCAGATGATTTTTTAAAAGATTTATTTATTTATTTTAGAGAGAGACAGAGAGCGGGCGCAGTGGAAGGCAGAGGCAGAGAGAAGCTCAAGCAGACTCCGTGTTGAGCATGGAGCCAGACGCAGGGCTCGGTCTCACCACCCTGAGATCATGACCTGAGCCAAAACCAAGAGTCGGATGCTTAACCAACTGAGCCACCCAGGTGCCCTGTTATACAAATGATTTCTATGTGAACACCTACACAGCACAGAAAAAACACGTTTTTCTGAAACCTAAGAAATCCATTTGAAAAAGGAAAGTGCTATCTAGCCTTTAGAACACAAGTGCACATGCGTGATTATTTTCCCCCATCTGATTCTTCAGTATGGATTTTCCAAGTTGTTCTCCAACTTTGAGCTTCTAAGAAAAAGTTTTCCTGCAGAGATTGTTCTCTTATGAAACTCCAAATAAAATACAAATGTTTTAAATGAATGAGGCCATTTTTATTCCCATGGGTTACTGATGGATTTTTCTTTTTTTGCTTTAATATTTCAAACGTTTTCCCAAAGGCCTTTCTGCTTTTGATTCCTATCAGTCTGGCACGTTGGACTTGGTTATAAACTTGAGACTAAGTCATGCATCCCTGGGTCATTTAGCTTTGTATCCTGTTATCAATAATATATAATAGGAGCTACTTTGGATGAAAAGCCTACATTTCTCAGAATACACTTTGAGTCAACATTTTCGGCAATCTCCCGGGGAGGAGAAGAATATGCCAAACTCTTTGCTCTTATTTCCCATGCAACTAAGCAGTTAAGGAAGGTTGCTTGAGAAATAGTCAACAGGTTTCTAAAAACCAAGAATTCTCCAACCATGAAGGTGCCTCCATAACACAAATGGTAGGGCTTGGCTAAAGCCATAAAGGCCAGAGTTTAAATCATGGCACTTCCCCTCACCACTAGTACAAGTCTAGGAAAAAGATTTAAACTTGGAGTCTCAGTTTCTTCAGCTGTAAAATGGAAATAATGACACCTTATAGGTTGCCTATTACTTGTAGGTTCTCAATAAAATGTTAACAAGAGAAAAGGGGGTATTTATTCACTTCAAAAACGTCTGATGGGTCATCATGTAAAGGTTATCGATTAAGCTATAGCTTGAATTAGCTATCAGACCCCCTCTAGAGTCTATTTTTAACCAGAACATTACCCACAAATGACCCAGGTATATGTGACCCCAGACAAGTTTTTAACCATCAAGCTCATTTATGAAAACACTCTGTAAACCATCAGTATATCCAAGAGGATGCAATGAGACAGGTTTAAGGAGAAAGAATGTCGAGGAGGTTGTAGAAGGTGATAGAAGGGACAGAGGGAAGTAAGGAATAGGCACAGGTAGGAAAAGAAGAGCTGAGCTAAAAAGTGAAGGGAGCAAAATCCACACAAATGTCAAGGCTGGTCATTCAAGTGACAAAGGGGAGGAATGGTAGGGAAAAAAACTCACAAAATCTTAACAACACAGGGTGGGTGCATGAGGAGAGAACTACAGGGTGACTATGATCAGGCTCGTGAGAACTCAGTTGGCCTTACTGGGAAGGGGGAACAGGACACCAGGAGCCCTTGGTAAAGTGTCAGGCTAGATTCCTGACAGTTTTGAGGCCTGATGTAGGTTGTTTTGTCAAACCTTTTTGACAATCATGACCACTAAGAAGTTGGGAGGAAAACAAGTTTGTTGTTCTTATAATTAGATACCAAAGAGCACGATATCAGACTTCATAAAATAGAGAAAGAAGCTCATTCTCAAAGTACCCAGGGCTCACTCTCTTGCACTGTGCACGAGAGGGTCAACAGCAAGATGGCGATCTCTCTCATCAGAGAGGAAATGGGCGGTGGCCTGGTATGCTGAGGTAGGGTATCCACATACCACTCAGTTCAGAAGAACGCTTCACCGAAGCATGGTGCCCACAACTTCCATCAGCCCCCTGAGTCGCCTCGAAGGTACTGCAATCTGAACATTGTGTTGGTTTCTAAAAATGTGTCCCAAGGCAAGTCCCTGGAGTCTCTACCAATCTGACTGCTCCCCCAAACGCATCCTATATCACAATTCTAGAGCGGCTACTGGTGTTCTTCAGAAAGTGAGATTTGGTGGTGGGAGTGGGGCTGGAGATGCAGGTAGGTTCTTCAGGTCCCTCGAGGGGGAAGGCCTCACAAACCATGTACTGACCTAACATGGCCAGGCTCGCCCTATGGAGTTTTAAAGAAGAATATATGTTGAAATACAGTATATTTCTTATCCAAAAGGTGCTTGCCTTATGGGAATTGTGTGTTGAGAAGGATGACCTGAGAAACGCCACTCTCATCAGCTTTCTCACACCAATGAACTCCCCACCACCCTGATCCCTCAGTTTTTCCTGGGCCACATACACAAACACTGTTCACTGCTCTCTCTTTTTCTGGGCTGATCAATAAAAAGTGAGTGTTGATTCCCCCTCCAGGCCCCGGGAATGTGGATCTCAAGCATGAGAACACGATAGTGGGGGTGGGGAGTTAGTCTAGGGGTTCCGACCAGCAATGTTACTTTATAACATTAACAGCATTTGAGAATATGCCTGTATGTCCATAAAGTGTCCATCTCGGGGCGAAGCTTCCTATGAATGAGGTCATATTTATTTATTCTTTCTAATGCCTGGTACACTACCAGTGCTTAAAATGCCCCCTAATGAGAAAGTATGTCCTGTACCTTGGAATCAGATGTGGGAATAAGCTTGCCTTTATAAAGGACTTAATTATAACTTCGTTATTTGGGTTACAAAGGTCTTGTTCTTTTCTTTCTTAGTTCACAAACCAACAAAAGAGAGACCAAATTCAACAACCGGAAATCCTGGGCCAGGAAGTACCACTATAATGTTCGGGAAGAAAAGCAATTTGTGTTGTGGACAGAATGCATTTCTCTCCCATTATAACCATAGCCTGTTAAAAGTCTGTCAGGAAATAAATAAAACACTTTTTGTTCAGTTGCCCACATCCCTGTACTCAATTCAACAGATTCCAGCCTTCTCAGAAATTCAATCTAAGGTGAAGCCAAAGAGGACACACAGGCTGGGGAATGGAAGCTTCTCAGAGGAGCCTCAATGGGGACATTGGCTCATTACTTGCACCACCAGGGACTCTGCCTTCACTGCCCTCTTCTGAGCTCATGTGCTGCTAAAATCAGATTCAACCAAGAGGTTCACATTCCTGTCAAGTCCCATCCTTCCTGCCAAGGAGAAGGGTTCATCTTACAAGGGAATGGGGGAGTGAAATTAAAGAGCCCACATGGTTTACGTGGGGTACATGTGGACATCAAGATGATTTTTACTCCTAGCTCCAAAGAAATCATAAACACATGAATGAATACTTTAATATGAATGCTTTTTCTAATGTTATAGTTTAAGTGAACCCTAATATATATATATAATGTATGTATTTTTTCTTCCTGTAAGCAATTCCCCTAACACCCGTTTAGAAGTGCTACTGAAATAGAAAGCGTTCTGAAGCATGCTGTGGATTTTGGCAGCAAATGTCAAGGGTGGGGAAAGAGGGGGCTGGGTTTTATAGTAAAGCAATCTGGGGTACTACTGCAAAATGTATAGGCGTCTTTCAACTAAGAGGTTCTTCCTTATGAATAATCCATAGACACCAGCAGACCCTAAGTGCTATCGTGACTTCAGACACTGTTATCTTTTTCAGGACCATATCATCCGTGCCCAGCAGAGTGCCTGACCCATACTAAGTATTGAAAAGACAGGTTCACTACAAGCCTGGCCCACTGACTAAGTGAAGGATGACTAAGGTATGAAGGGAATTAGTACACAGAGGTGAAAAGTGGCCTTGGTTTCATGTTCCGCACACCTAGGGAACAAGGAAGACTACGAGAGCATTCTCTTACGCAGATGGACAATGAAATGATCGGCATCTGGAAGTTCCCGCAGAGCACACTCCCCTCAACCCCCCAGCTCCTTGACTCCTGCCTCTACACTCTTTCTGGCTCTAGTGCTGATCCCTCACTGTGACACACAGCACTGCTTAAAAATAGGTGAAAAGAGAGTCAGGGAAAGGGGCTCCTGTTCCTCCTGTTTTTGTCAAGGGTGTGCGTGCGGCTCGAGTAGGGACCTTCTGTTTCTGACATCACAACCTGCAAGTGGGAACACACATGACTGAAACAATGCTTTACAACAAAACCTATCATACCTGGTTATCATTTTTTGCTCCAGTAGGCTTTTTTGTCCCCTCCAGGTAATCAAATCATATGTTATGTGTTCCAGTAAGAGAGGAGTAAAGGCAGTTTGAGTTGAATCTACTCATAATCTTAGGACTCTTTTTCCACAAAGTCTTGAGATGGGGCGTTAGTTCTTGCAACAGGGTCAGTGTTGCCGACCCTTAACCTTGTGTTAGTTACCCTTCTAGAATGTTCTAGAATGAAGAAGGTACACAACATCCCTGACTGTTGGCAGCTGCCACTAGGTAACTGTAAATCAGTCAACTGACTGTAAAGGAAACATTCTCAGAGCTCCAGACGACCGAGCCCAGGGCCTTTTGCCCAGTAGGCACCCATAAACATTTGCCAAATGGCTAATTAAAATCAAATTAGACCACCTCACACCCATTAGGATGGCTACTATTAAAAAAAAAAAGAAAACAGAAAATAACAACTATTGGCAAGGATGTGGAGAAACTGGACCCCTTGTGTACTGTTACTGGGAATATAAAATGGTTACAGCTGCTATAGAAAACAGTATGGTAGTCCTTCAAATAATTGAAAATAGATTTGCCATATGATGTGCAAGTCCCACTCCTGAGTATATACCTAAAATAACTGAAAGCAGGGTTTCGAAGACATATTTGTACACCCATGTTCATAGCAGCATTATTCACAACAGCCAAAAGGTGGAAACACCCTGGTGTCAAGAGACACATGAACAGGTAAACAAATGCGGTGCGCACAGACGGTGGGATACTACTCAGCCGCAGACAGGAAGGCAATTCTAACTCTACATGGATAAATTTTGAGCACATGATGCTAAGTGAAATAAGCCTGTCATAAAGACAAACACTGTGTCATTCCACTTATATGAGGTACCTAGAACAGTCAAACATACAGAGACAGAAAGTAAAATAGTGGTCGCTGAGGGCCTGGGGGAGAAAGCAATCGGACCCGCCTGTGGGTATAACGTTTCAGTTTCTCATGAGAAGAGTTCTAGACATTGGTGCCAAACAATGTGAATGCACTTAGCACTCCTGCACTCTACACTTAAAAATGTTTAAGATGGTGACATTTATGTTTCTGTATTTTGCCACAATTAAAAAAATAAAGTCCTTAGAAACAAACAAAAAGGATATCAATAATATCTAAAGACATGGAGTTCCTTAACATCATCAAATATCTATCAGTAACCAAATGTTCAATTGTCCCATAAATACAGTGAATGTTTGAAATATAGCTGTTCTTTAAAAAACAGAATTATAATATTCCTGATCTGTTGCCAGCAATATTGTTGTCTACGAAAGAGTTAGTAACTAGACAAGCTTAAAAATGATACACATTCCTTGACCACAACACTATAAAGGACTTGAAGGCAGAGGCTGTATCTTATTTACTCCATGTCCCCAAAGCCTAAGAAACAATGCTGAATAAATGACCAGATCATGCACTCTCATTCAGTTTAACTACTGTTGAAACAAGACAAGTCCAAAGAAACACGGAGAGAAAATGTTCATTTTCCTTTGCAACAATTCATATGTCAGAAGCTAGATGCTTGCTATTCAGCCTGCGGCTAAAATGATAAAACTCTATGCCTTTCTAGGACTAAAAATATTTTAAGCCCCTATCAGGAACTTTGTAAAATAGCTGGTATGCTTACAGTATAGCAAACATTGACTTGGTATTCCTTCTAATCTCTGCAATAGTGAAACGGCAGTAGGCATTTAAATCCTGAGAAGCTAACTTTATAGGTGAAATAAGGAGATAAAGAGTGACGTCATTAACACGCTTAGTGTCCCTGCCGCTCTGCTCCTGTTGCGGTGATGCGGTTACTGATGTTAAGCTAATGGATTCTTTGGATTGCTGGAAACACACGAATACGTCCCACAGTGCTCCTGAATATTTCCAAAACCACCTCTCCTGGAATGTTCCTCTCTGATAGTGCTCTGTTTCTAGAAGTTCCTGTACTATGGAAACCAACCCAATGTGGAAGCCCATTTGCGCAAGCAGAAGGGCCTGTGAGGAACCATCAGTCATTTTGGGACTCATTTCAGAGATGAGGGATATTGAACTTCAGCCTAAGAGGATCTGAAGTTGCCCAAACAACATTTTCAAAGCCAGCAGCCCATCTCAAGTACTTCAGTGAGTTTTTGTTGTTTTGTTCCTCCCAGCAGGTAAATTCACATTTGGCTTGGTACAGAATTCTTTCAAAGGGTCCTGAATTTGAATTAGCATTTTGGAGACTCCACCATAAAACGTACAGGCCTTTCGCTTCCCCTCTTTTTTATCTGATTTAGAACACACACAGCAGTCAGCTCAGTTGGGCTTATGGTGGAATTATCTGTCTAATAGTGGAAATGGTGGGGTGTCACTCTGGTTGGACGGGAGCCCCAAATGTGGGGCAACAGTCAGGTGGAAGCTGGCAGTGCAGGTGGTGACAGAATTCACCTGAGGCAGAACAAAGGAGATAGAAGTTCACTGGATAAAGCACGAGGGAACGGGGGGCAGGACAGCAAGGCAGAGACTGTCTGCAAGGAGGCTGTTTTTAACAGGGAAAGATGAGGAGGTATGAGGACATATGGAATTCTCCCTCTGTTGGTACCTGTGCCTGGTGGTAAGCAGCCCATTGGTCATTTAGGGCCTCTGGATATTTTGAGGTGGGTCGCCTGAGGGGCCTGTCTGTATTCAGCCAGGGGGGTCACTGTGGGCCCTCACCACCCTCCATCACTCAAGCCTGTTGCCTAAAAACAGCCTCTCCAAATGGGTTGTGTTCATTCCTTCCCAATTTCTAGCCCATGCTCCCTTGTAACCAATGAAAGATACTTAGGCTCTGTGTCAAAATCCTAGCTCCTCATAGAAATGGAGATGGAGAGAAGGATTGTCATTAAAAGATTTAGGAAAAGAAAGGACATAGGGAAAAAGAAAAACAAAATTCTCTTTTTTTTAACCTCAACATCAGCATACCATGCCCAGCATATACTCAGTGCGAATAAGCTTGCAGTGACCTACTTACTATACGTGCTCCTCTGAGGTTTAAAGGTCAAGTTCAAATCTTCCTCCCAAGAAGCCTCTACCACTTTCTCACTTTGAATTAGTCTGTCCCTCCTTCATACTCCTACAGTACACTGTTTATATTCTGGTTATACCACTATGGGTAAATTCCCTGAATTAAAAACAAATTCTTTACGTGGCGGCCTTCATGTCGAAACACTGGAATCATACATAACACCTGAATCATTGTAGCTGTTTAAAGAATACGTGTTGAAATGATGTTAAATGGCACCAAAACACCATGATGAAGGAAAAGGTGAGGTTCCATAGGGAGAGAAGTTTGTTCCAACTTAAAAAGCTTCTGGAATTTAATTTGGGATAGACAGGAGCATCTAGGCATCCATTTATATTGGTCTGAGGTAGCAGGCTGGTATTCCATGTGCTTGCTGATGGCACATGATTGATTTCCTGTATTTAAGCATCCTTTTTTATGACAAACGGTGCTTAATATAGAAGTAGACAGCAGCCTCACAATACGAATAGCCTCAATTAGGCTTCAGTTATACGTGTCACATCTTTGTTACTGAGATCTGAGGGGAAGGAACACCGTTATGTGACCAGAGAGAGAGAGAAACCACCAAAAGTCATTCGGAAAGATAAACTTACTCGGATAAAGCAAATATGATATAACCACTCTGCTGAGCAAATGAGCAGGTTTAGGCTTAAGTAAGCAACACGAATAAATTAGGAGAAAATTGTGCCTCGATGATGTGTATTTGCACATGGAGGGGGAGAGTCAGGACTTGGTATCTAGAGACAGGAATGTGCCATACTTCTTCATACCTGAATCAACTCATCCAGTGAAAACATACGGGTGCCTATAAGCGCTAGTTATATGACTTCGACAAAACTTTCAATGGTCAAGGAGAAGTGCTCTAGGAAACAAATCTGTGGTGGGGAATGCAACTGTCCACGACTATCTCTTTTCCTCTTCCACAGTAATGGAAAATCACGGCCACTCAGCTGGAAACCACATACATTTCTCAGCCTCCTTCGCAGCTGGATATGGTGAGGACAGCCCAGTGGGAGGCAAATTCCAGATCATCCCCAATGTTAAAAAAAAAAAATCAAGCCATATGTCCTGGAGTTCCTGTCTTTCCGTTTTCAGTGAGTTGGAACATGGACATGCCTAAGACTTTGCTTTAACCATGGAGATAAAGCACATACCCACGGAGATGGTGGGTCATAAGATGGAAAATTCCCAGTTCACGATGTATTACACAGAACAGAGCCACCCCATCTACCTGGACTGTCACCTCAACCCCGTTACATTAAAGAGAAATCCTCTGCCTTCCTTATGCCACTGCACTTGGGAGTTTCTTTGTTATGACAGCTTAATTTGTATCCTAACTAATATAATTCCTCATTAACTCCCTAATATGCATCGCTCTAGAACTATTGGAAGGTAGCCGCATTTAGTCTTTCCATCAGGACTCAGAACGGGGACCAAGTTATGCTCATGTTTTATGGGAAATGCGCCAAATACTATTTGTTCTTCTTTAGATCTTCGTCCACCTTTACCCAAACTCATCTGGTAGATGTTGCAAAAAAGAATAACTGATATCTTTCCCATCCCACTGATGGGGACCAGTGACTTGCTGAATGGTCTGGAACAAGTCTCTTAAACCTTTTCATCTGTGACAGAATACATACCCATGTTCCTCAATAAAGGGCTTTGTTAATTAATGTTGGTAGAGCAGAAAGTGTTCCAAAGCAGGACTGTTACTGTAAGCCTCCTTCACTCGAACTGCATAAGCAACATTGGAACTAATCACTCAGGAAGTAAAATCAGTAGGAAGTTGTCAAGAGGGTCAGCCTGTAATTAATCAATGAGGTCACTGCCAATAACAATAGTACATGTGTAACTGGACTTAATGGATGTACCGCACTAGCAAGTTACTGGAAAAAGAAAACATTTCATCTTTGTCCTGGAACAGCATCTTGTGGCAAAAAAGCAAATGAAAAATCTGTGAGTCTTAAAAAGGAGTTAAGAGACTTGTTTGAAAATGACATTAAAAAATAGCAACAGAGGCCAGCCTTAGAAACATTTTATTCTAAAAATGGACTCAAGGTAAATAGTGAAAAAAAGGACACTACTGTGAACATATGCATGTTCTCGAAGTCTCGAGTACAGATCTACTGGAAAAGATCAGAACACGGAGATCCTTAGACCTCGATGGTCATCCTTTTGAGGATGAAGCAAAGTGGGAAGCCGACTGCCAAAGTCCTGGAAATCTTTAGGTGACTCAGAGAAGTAGCGAGGGATTTTACAACAGACTTTGAGTAAGTGGAGGGTTGGTAGTCAGTGCTGCTGGCCAACCCTGCTCCAATTCCAATGTTGGGGAAAAGAGAAATTTGTCCCTTATTGAGATTCGGCTTTAGAGAGAGCTAGGTAAAGGCTTACAATGGAAAGGGGGCAATTTGGCCTCTAATTTTTGGCCTATAACTAAAAGAGCAAAAAAGCAAGCAATTGGCAAGAAGTGCCAAGTGTTTCTTAAAGGAAGGAGAATCGAATCCACATGAGCCCTCCGGGGCCCTCTTCAGGGGTCAGAGCCTAAACTCCCAACTTCTCTGAAGCCTGCCCAGGAATGAGGAGTTCTGTTCTCTAGCACCGTGATGTGATCTGGGTCACCAGACTCCCCATTCTAAGAACATAATGGAACATTCAAAATCAAGGTTTTATTTCAGTCAGTTAAATATGCTACACTTTAGCATTTTTGATATTGAAAACACAGAAATAGCTAATCTCAATGGGGCTATTTTAGTTTGCATGACTACAAAGAATTTTGCAACATTTATCAAAGGCCTCAAACACGTGCATTTCTTTGACCTGCAGGTCTCTTTCTAGGAATTTATTCTAAAGGGAAAATAAAAACAGATTAGTTTACAAAGATGATATCACAGCACCTTTTTAATAAGAAATTAGGGTGTCTGGGTGGTTCAGTGGGTTGAGGGTCTGACTCTTGACTTCAGCTCAGGTCATGATCTCAGCGTGGTGAGACTGAGCTCTGTGTTGGGCTCTGTCTGCACTGGGCTTGGAGCCTGCTTAAGATTCTCTCTCTCCCTCTGCCTCCCCTGCTCTTGCTCACTTCTCCTCTCCAAAATAAAATAAAATAAAAAATAAAATAAATAAAATAAAATAAATTTTTAAATAGCAAAAAATTTTAAAAAGAAACAGAACCACCCTGGCTTTGGATACAATGGAAAAGGTGATACATGGAATCTGCTGTAATAAAATTCTACAATAACCAGTTTAGTATAATTAAACATTCCACTCTCTGCAGATCAAGGCCCCTGTCTTGAGGATCCTAAATATAATATAATGAATTCACTTGAATTTGAGAGGATTGTAAAAGTGAGCCCAATGTAACATCAAATAAAAAGATCCTTAGAAAATATTTTCCCATCTCTGGAAGAAAGTGAAGTAAAGAAAAGAGAATCAGTTGTAAGATTCTCGTAGCTACTAATCCAGGTAAACATATACTAATAGGAAATCAGTTGTGTAGCTTAGTACAAGTACAATTTGCTTCTGCCATACCTCTTATATTTGAAAATATTCTAAGACAAGGAAAACACCTTTCCCTTAATTACCTGGAGCCTCTGTTATAAAAATTCTCTGGTTAGTATCATTAAGAAACATGTTTTTACAAAAGCGATTCAGGGAAAGAAGTTGCTGAAATGCAGCCCATTTCTTAAAAGCACGATATTTCAGTGAATCAAAGTATATGCCCAAAAAAGAGCATATAAAAATATTGCCATTTTCAGACTCGTTATTTTTAATTAACAGAAACTCTTTGTAATCCACAATTAGTGGAGTTTAATAATCTCTGATTCTGGGGACTTGGTTAAGATCCAAAATTTTAAATTTACTGACGTAAAGAACTAGAAGGTAACAACTATTATCCTGGCCATTATACTTGCTTTCCTTCTTTCAATTTTTATTTCAAAATTATTTCTAATTTACAGAAGAGCAGCAAGAAGAATACAAAGAACTCTCACGTATCCTTCATTTAGCGACCCCATTCAAATTTGACTAGTTGTCCTAATTATTTCCTTTACAGGAAAAGGATCCAATCCAGGATTATATGTGGCACTTACTGGCCATGACTCCTTCGTCTTCTTCAATCAGGAAGACATTCTTCAGTCCTTCTTGACCTTCATGACCTTATCCTTTTTGATGATGTAGGCTGGGCTCTGGTATGCTTAATGCTACAGAGATGTTCCTCCTCCCAAGTTTTTTGTGTTTTTTTTTTTTTTTTTTACTGGACAGAACTAAGAAATTATCTGGACAAATATACATATACACATCCTTGCATCTGTATTTATTTCTATAAGTAACTATATACCTTGAAAACGTACTGATACCTCTCACTGCAACCCAACATCATAGTCAGTCTAGCCCTCTTCTTCTCTTATTTGCAACATCTTCTCCTCTGACAGTAAAAAAACAAACACAAAAGAAACAAACAACAACACAAAACAAAACTGGCTTCCATTATCCACTTCCTTATTTGTTCAATAACCCAATACGTCACCAATCTCATCTACTACTGACTTGACCAACCACTGACTTTCTCAGCTCCTTCCTCCTTCCATCTTTGATCCCTGTGGGGCATCTTGCTCAGGAACCTTCCTTGAGTGAGCCCAGCCCCACCCAGTCACCTCCCTTCAGAGAGGCCTGCTTGTTTTTAACTGAAATAGAAAGGAGAAAAAGAGGGAGGGAAGGAGGGAGGGAAGAAAGAAGGAAGGAAAAAGGAAGGAGGGAAGGAAAAAAGGGAGGGAGGAAGGAAGGAAAGAAGAAAGGAAGGAAGGAAAGAACAAAAGAAGGAGGGAAGGAAAAAAGGAAAGAAGGAAGAAAAAAATGGTAGCAGTAGGAAAGGTGCATTTAATGGGGGAAGAAAAGGAAAAGAATAAAGAAGTTGAGGAAGAGAAAAGAGGCAGCACAGAATATTGACTAAGAGCATGGGCTCTGGAATCAACTTTCCTGGGCCCGAATTTTGAATTTGCTACTTATTAGCTATAAAAATGTGGGCAATTAACTTTGCCTCTTTGAGCCTCTGTTTTTCCTTATCCTTAAAACACAAATCATGTACCTATTTTAGAAGACTAATGTGTTCTATATGTAAAGCATTTAGAACAGTATCTGGCACTTTGTAAGAACAATTGAACACTGACAATTTTATTACTTATCTATAGAAGTTCATAATTTCTGTCCTTAAGTAGTACTATAAAAGATATCACTCACTGTGAGACAACCGTTTTTAGACACAAATTAGTTCCACCAAGCTTCCTACTGTAAGATGTCCTGGCAAGAGTGCTGCTGCTGAGAACCACGGAAAGACAGTGCAAAATCAAATTTACAGTCACCAGAATTTGAGACCCTGGAAATGAAACTCATTATCCTATCCATCCCTAACTCCTTGTTCTCCAAACTCTCATGTCTATAGAATGTCCATAGAGACAGAGTCTGGCTTATCTAGGTTATCAAAGATTTGCTACTATTAATTACCCTCCCAATAACTTCCCTGTCAATGACTGCTCTTACCATTTGCATCATTGTCTTTTCTACAGGATAAGGTCTATTTCAATAGTGAGCATTCCTAAGATGGAAAACCTCCACATAAATACAAAGGAGCATCATTTTAAATTACAAATCTCTAGCTCAAATAATCTAAGTAAATTCCACAGACTATTCACAACACAGCTCAAGGCAAAATACCATCCTCCAGCTGAGATAATGACTTCATTTTCCAAGCAGTCTTTTTTTCCTCCCCCTATCTACTGAAACTATTCCTTAGCATGTTTAAAAAATGAAGTGGTCCCTAGAGAAATAGTCTAATCTAGAAACAGTTACCACACACACCTCTGTGAGGATCACGGACTATCAAAGACCCAAAATACATATGTTCCCACGCCTTTCTAACATTTCCCTTTTTACCATCCTCACCACCATGCCGGCAGCTTGTTGAAGACCTGTTTCAGCTTCTAGTTCATATTCCTGGACAAAACTGCTTCACACAGCCATGGCACCAGCATGCCCACAGAATAGAACACTAACCCAGCATACGCTCTCACCTTCTGCTCTCCAGATGCGCTCAGGGCCTGCTACTGACTGAATGTTTGTGTGCCCCCTAAATTCATATGTTGAAACCTACTCCCTCAGTGTGTTGGTGTTCAGTTTGGTTGGCAATGAGGTCATGTGGGCAGAGTCTCATGAAAGGGATTAGTGACCAAATAGAAAGAGATACAAGAGATGCTTTGTGAGTTCAAGGCGAGAAGATGGCTGTCTAAGAGGAAATGGGCTCTCACCGGACACTGAATCCACTGGCCCCATGACCTTGGAACTTCCATATTTTTTTTTCCTCCAACTGTGAGAAATAAATATCTGTTGTTTATAAGTCACCCAGTTCATTGTATTCCATTAGAGCAGCCCAAGGAGACTAGGACAAGCACATTCAGGTGATAAAATGATGAGGCAAAAAAGCCCCTAAATGTATTGCTTAGCCTTCAGAACTAGACTTAGCTACACGTCAAGTGGCAAAAGGGCTTTCTATACCATAAAAATGACATCAATAAATTCCACAAATCACAGTTAAATCAATTTTTTAAAACGATTGAAAATACAAAGACTGGGTCTTTGCAGAATCCAAGGACCACCACCGCCATGATCACCAATGTCGTGAAAGGAACGTAGCTGGGTCCTGGGAGGGAGGAGACGAAGCTGCGGCTGCTGAGGTGAATGGCATCCCACATAATGAATACGATAATGATAGCTATTATTTATGAGAGGCAAAACTCACCGAGCCATATAATTTCCTTTAATATTCTCAGAACTACAGAAAGGCAGCTGCATTGCATCATAATTTTTTAGACAAGGAAAAGGAGAATCAAAGAGTTTATAAAAATTGCCTGAGGCCACCCAGACAGCATGGGGCAGAGCCGGAATTCAAACCCTTTTTTATCTAAGGGTGATCCTAACAAGAACTGCATTTTCCCTTGCCTCATACTAGTAAGAACTTTGTCTAACCTTGATGTCTCAATTAAAATATTTCATCTACTGACTCTCTGGTTTTCAGTATGCTGTTTGAAACCATATTCTGTAGGCAAGTAGTGTCAGGTAACCTCAGTTCCAAAATTCGTTCCAATGAAAATGAAAAGAGAAGAGAAGAGAAGAGAAGAGAAGAGAAGAGAAGAGAAGAGAAGAGAAGAAAGAAAAAGAAAGAAGAGGGAGGAAGGAAGGAGGGAGGGAGGGAGGGGGAGACTTCAGGTGCTGAACTGCCTGGGATTAATTAAAATTTCAGACAAATGAAACAGAATATCAGCTTCAAATATGTCCGATGACAGTGATAATGGGGGTGTGGTCTGAGTTTGTACAGTCCATGAGGTCCTTTTGGAGCTTTAGAGACAGGTCTGGGTAAATTGGGTAACTTTCCAAACCAAAGGTCATCACCAGAACTGCTGACAAGAAGAGGGGCAAAGAAGGGAGAAAGACTCAGAAGAGGACGAAGAAGGCCACCAAGACGTATCAGTTTTCATTTTTGTTAAAGAGTCTAAAGGCAGACTACGTGTCAGATGAGCGTCACCTTAGATTGGTCACACCTGAGCTAATATATGAGTGTCTTAGTTTCAGGGGCTCCTGATCTCCCGTTCTGTAGACCAGCCCAGAGCAAAGCCTTCCACCAAATGCCTACCTTTCAGTCAACAGAAAAGAGGGAAAGACAAAGAAAGGAGAAGACTTATCTTGTAAAGCTCCATCGACTTTTCCCTTGTTCTTCTTTGTTAACAGAGAAAAGAGTTTCTCTATTTAAGGGGAATGTTCTAAGCCCCCTCCATTAATGGGAAAGGTCTATGTAATGGTAATTAGACCCACTAAATGCAAAGATATTTTCTTTTAGACAGGGGAACCAGAATTAAATTTAATATAATGTAATTGTAGAAGATGGCTGGTTTTTAAAAAAATATTTTGCAAAGCGCTAACGTGATTTCACTGTAATAACAGTCTAATAAGGAAGCCGGTATTTACAGGAAATATATTAAGTGAAACACAAAATTGTTAGAGAGTATTTAAAAGGTGCCTTGTTATAAACAATATATTTTATCTCCACTGCTTTCTATGGTACCTATTGTGGCTAAGTTTTGGACCTAGGTTTTGCTTTCATGCTCACAAGAGGTCCATTCCAATGTTAAAAATAATATTTAGAGAAATTAATTTTCCAACTACTGAATAGGCCTGTAATCTTTGCAACAGAAGATCTGAAGATGATTCAGACCTTATATAATTCATTCCTTTAAAACAAAGTGGAATTTAGGTTATCCTGAAGGGTGTCATGTCATTTTATGCACCATCATATTACTTCCCATTTACTAAGCTAAGAATAACACTTAAAGAACACATGCCTTTGTAGCCAACAGATTTCACCTGAAATCTAGCTCTGGGCAAATTACTAAATGTCACTGAGCCTCAATTTCCTCATTTACTAAATAATGGATGTGATAAATACTGATCTTTTAGGTATGTGTGTAGAGGGTTGCTCGATTTAGCAAACTAGAATACAGGGCGCTCAGTTAAAATTGAATATCAGATAAGCAACAAATAATATTTGAGATAGTCATTTAGTATATTACAGATTTTAATATTTGTATCCTATATTTTATCTGGCAACCCTAGTGGTGTAGTTTAAGATAAATAATTCATGCAGAACATCTAGAATCATGCAGAAGGTACAATGGGAAGTTCAGTGCATCATCTCTCCCTTGGGAGACTTCATAAATGAGCTGGTAAGATGAGATACCCATTCCTGAAACAAACATAGGATGACAAATCAGTCAAGGCCAAAATCATAAATGCGATGTGCGGGTGAGAATGGGGGAAAATCAGATGGCCTGAATTGCTGGACAAAAAAATCATAGAGAGATCTGGAATTGAGTCCTAAAAGAATTGTTATGAAAAAAGGAGAGTAAGGAGGAGAGTGTTCTAGGGTGTTCAAGACCATCTCAGTGTAAGCAACTGCCCCAAGGGGTAATGAGGCTGCCATCCTCAAGGGTCACCAGAACAGCCCAGCTGAGAGGAGGGGGCTATTTGACAGGACATGGCAGAGAAGCTTCCACAGATAGGGTGAGAGCCGGTTATACAGGGTTTTGGAGGCCAATGTGTAAGGAGCTGATTGCTAGGTCTGTGGAGGCCATAATTCCCCTTCCCGTAAGAAGGACAGTCAACCTTGGTGCCCCTGCTAGGACCTGGGGAATGCTGGATGGTGACTTGCACTTGGGCTGAAACAAATGCAGGGGAAGTAGAGCCAAGAGCAGTTGCAGGGCAGAACTGAAATGGAAACCAGAGCCAAGGGCGGTCTGGCAACAGCAATGACATGACGGAATCAGCTGGTGGGGCCAAGCTGAAGCGTGTGCCAACAGGTTAGCAACTAGGAACCTCAAAACAAACGTGGGAAGATGGAATGGAGTGAAGGAGGCAATGGTTGGAAAAGTTCCCCGAGCTACTAAATTGTAACTGTGGGGTTTTGATGGGCTCCCAAAGTTTAGCAGGAGGGCGAGACTGCCAGGGAATCCAAACATGCTCAGGTGAGGTAACTGGGGCAGGAATCCATCTGTGAATCACCAAGAGAAGCCTAGAGCACAATCGTAAAAGTGAGAACGGGCAGAAGACACACAGTTGGCAGGCATAAAGAACAGGACTGTAGAGACAGTGGGTAAAGAGGAAGCAGGAGGAGAAGCACATTCAACAGATAGGCAGTGACCCATTATGTACAAGATAATGTTCCCGGCTTTGCAGAGAAGGCAAGGATAAGTAAGACATTGATGCCTTCCAAATGCTCCGGGTCATAAGGAGAAAGACTGAGGGTAAGATCGAGAACAGTCAAGAGCCAGATTCTGATAAGGCCAGGAGAGGGCATGAGCTATGTACCATGGATGCATCCAAGGCAGGAAACTATCTTAACCAAGTTGGGGGTGAGAAGGAAACTAGAGAAAGGTTTTTTGAGGTAGATCTGAAAGATGGAGTAAAATCTTAAAAAGATTTTAATCGGTGCAGCTGGTGCTGGGGGAAGGGCATTTCAAACAAAGGTGACATCAAAAAGTCATGGTAGTGTCTGTGGATGAAATGGCACATTTCAGGATATACTGAGGCATCTAAGTAAGGGTGCTCTGGAATTGGCTAGAAAGACAAAACTAGAGCTAAGAAGAGAAGCAGAAACCTCAGCGAGAGCGATGAATCATTATTCAGCCTG
>NC_048225.1:37889854-37900035 GCF_002007445.2 Ailuropoda melanoleuca
AATTTCCTTTAATATTCTCAGAACTACAGAAAGGCAGCTGCATTGCATCATAATTTTTTAGACAAGGAAAAGGAGAATCAAAGAGTTTGTAAAAATTGCCTGAGGCCACCCAGACAGCATGGGGCAGAGCCGGAATTCAAACCCTTTTTTATCTAAGGGTGATCCTAACAAGAACTGCATTTTCCCTTGCCTCATACTAGTAAGAACTTTGTCTAACCTTGATGTCTCAATTAAAATATTTCATCTACTGACTCTCTGGTTTTCAGTATGCTGTTTGAAACCATATTCTGTAGGCAAGTAGTGTCAGGTAACCTCAGCTCCAAAATTCGTTCCAATGAAAATGAAAAGAGGAGAGAAGAGAAGAGAAGAGAAGAGAAGAGAAGAGAAGAGAAGAGAAGAAAGAAAAAGAAAGAAGAGGGAGGAAGGAAGGAGGGAGGGAGGGAGGGGGAGACTTCAGGTGCTGAACTGCCTGGGATTAATTAAAATTTCAGACAAATGAAACAGAATATCAGCTTCAAATATGTCCGATGACAGTGATAATGGGGGTGTGGTCTGAGTTTGTACAGTCCATGAGGTCCTTTTGGAGCTTTAGAGACAGGTCTGGGTAAATTGGGTAACTTTCCAAACCAAAGGTCATCACCAGAACTGCTGACAAGAAGAGGGGCAAAGAAGGGAGAAAGACTCAGAAGAGGACGAAGAAGGCCACCAAGACGTATCAGTTTTCATTTTTGTTAAAGAGTCTAAAGGCAGACTACGTGTCAGATGAGCGTCACCTTAGATTGGTCACACCTGAGCTAATATATGAGTGTCTTAGTTTCAGGGGCTCCTGATCTCCCGTTCTGTAGACCAGCCCAGAGCAAAGCCTTCCGCCAAATGCCTACCTTTCAGTCAACAGAAAAGAGGGAAAGACAAAGAAAGGAGAAGACTATCTTGTAAAGCTCCCTCGACTTTTCCCTTGTTCTTCTTTGTTAACAGAGAAAAGAGTTTCTCTATTTAAGGGGAATGTTCTAAGCCCCCTCCATTAATGGGAAAGGTCTATGTAATGGTAATTAGACCCACTAAATGCAAAGATATTTTCTTTTAGACAGGGGAACCAGAATTAAATTTAATATAATGTAATTGTAGAAGATGGCTGGTTTTTAAAAAAATATTTTGCAAAGCGCTAACGTGATTTCACTGTAATAACAGTCTAATAAGGAAGCCGATATTTACAGGAAATATATTAAGTGAAACACAAAATTGTTAGAGAGTATTTAAAAGGTGCCTTGTTATAAACAATATATTTTATCTCCACTGCTTTCTATGGTACCTATTGTGGCTAAGTTTTGGACCTAGGTTTTGCTTTCATGCTCACAAGAGGTCCATTCCAATGTTAAAAATAATATTTAGAGAAATTAATTTTCCAACTACTGAATAGGCCTGTAATCTTTGCAACAGAAGATCTGAAGATGATTCAGACCTTATATAATTCATCCCTTTAAAACAAAGTGGAATTTAGGTTATCCTGAAGGGTGTCATGTCATTTTATGCACCATCATATTACTTCCCATTTACTAAGCTAAGAATAACACTTAAAGAACACATGCCTTTGTAGCCAACAGATTTCACCTGAAATCTAGCTCTGGGCAAATTACTAAATGTCACTGAGCCTCAATTTCCTCATTTACTAAATAATGGATGTGATAAATACTGATCTTTTAGGTATGTGTGTAGAGGGTTGCTTGATTTAGCAAACTAGAATACAGGGCGCTCAGTTAAAATTGAATATCAGATAAGCAACAAATAATATTTGAGATAGTCATTTAGTATATTACAGATTTTAATATTTGTATCCTATATTTTATCTGGCAACCCTAGTGGTGTAGTTTAAGATAAATAATTCATGCAGAACATCTAGAATCATGCAGAAGGTACAATGGGAAGTTCAGTGCATCATCTCTCCCTTGGGAGACTTCATAAATGAGCTGGTAAGATGAGATACCCATTCCTGAAACAAACATAGGATGACAAATCAGTCAAGGCCAAAATCATAAATGCGATGTGCGGGTGAGAATGGGGGAAAATCAGATGGCCTGAATTGCTGGACAAAAAAATCATAGAGAGATCTGGAATTGAGTCCTAAAAGAATTGTTATGAAAAAAGGAGAGTAAGGAGGAGAGTGTTCTAGGGTGTTCAAGACCATCTCAGTGTAAGCTACTGCCCCAAGGGGTAATGAGGCTGCCATCCTCAAGGGTCACCAGAACAGCCCAGCTGAGAGGAGGGGGCTATTTGACAGGACATGGCAGAGAAGCTTCCACAGATAGGGTGAGAGCCGGTTATACAGGGTTTTGGAGGCCAATGTGTAAGGAGCTGATTGCTAGGTCTGTGGAGGCCATAATTCCCCTTCCCGTAAGAAGGACAGTCAACCTTGGTGCCCCTGCTAGGACCTGGGGAATGCTGGATGGTGACTTGCACTTGGGCTGAAACAAATGCAGGGGAAGTACAGCCAAGAGCAGTTGCAGGGCAGAACTGAAATGGAAACCAGAGCCAAGGGCGGTCTGGCAACAGCAATGACATGACGGAATCAGCTGGTGGGGCCAAGCTGAAGCGTGTGCCAACAGGTTAGCAACTAGGAACCTCAAAACAAACGTGGGAAGATGGAATGGAGTGAAGGAGGCAATGGTTGGAAAAGTTCCCTGAGCTACTAAATTGTAACTGTGGGGTTTTGATGGGCTCCCAAAGTTTAGCAGGAGGGCGAGACTGCCAGGGAATCCAAACATGCTCAGGTGAGGTAACTGGGGCAGGAATCCATCTGTGAATCACCAAGAGAAGCCTAGAGCACAATCGTAAAAGTGAGAACGGGCAGAAGACACACAGTTGGCAGGCATAAAGAACAGGACTGTAGAGACAGTGGGTAAAGAGGAAGCAGGAGGAGAAGCACATTCAACAGATAGGCAGTGACCCATTATGTACAAGATAATATTCCCGGCTTTGCAGAGAAGGCAAGGATAAGTAAGACATTGATGCCTTCCAAATGCTCCGGGTCATAAGGAGAAAGACTGAGGGTAAGATCGAGAACAGTCAAGAGCCAGATTCTGATAAGGCCAGGAGAGGGCATGAGCTATGTACCATGGATGCATCCAAGGCAGGAAACTATCTTAACCAAGTTGGGGGTGAGGAGGAAACTAGAGAAAGGTTTTTTGAGGTAGATCTGAAAGATGGAGTAAAATCTTAAAAAGATTTTAATCGGTGCAGCTGGTGCTGGGGGAAGGGCATTTCAAACAAAGGTGACATCAAAAAGTCATGGTAGTGTCTGTGGATGAAATGGCACATTTCAGGATATACTGAGGCATCTAAGTAAGGGTGCTCTGGAATTGGCTAGAAAGACAAAACTAGAGCTAAGAAGAGAAGCAGAAACCTCAGTGAGAGCGATGAATCATTATTCAGCCTGACCTAATCTTTTTCTTAACACAAGCATAAAGTTTATATATATTTTTTTCCATGCTAACTTAACAAAAATAACAAAAATAAGATTACAACCCAGGCTGCTTCGAATGCCTCAAGCAATTCAAGCAGTTATTGGGCATATAATGTACCCTGAATAATTATGCTTATGTAATAGTCTAGTCTATGCCAAATTATTTGTTTACCCTAACTATGGGTGCATTTAAAGCATATTAATTATATTGAAATATTCTGAGATTATATAATTACTGCTTTTTATAAACTTGTGATGATTTTCAAAGGCGGCATCCAAAACTCTTTGCCATATGAAGTACAAAGTTATTTCATAAAATGATACCATACAACCAGTCCCCAGTATCTTTTCATAACAGGTGTTTATCACAGGGGGACTTTTCTGGAGCCATTGCTAACATAGTCAGAATTCTGTAGCTATGAGAAAGAGTAACTGTATTATCTTTTTTTGAAAATGGAGCATAGATCTTTACTTAATTAACGCTGAGTAGTATTTGATTGGGGTCCTGAAATCCTGCAGCTCTTCTAGTGACAGAATCCACGTACGGAAGCACTCTGGCCCCAAATTTAATTATCTTAGTGCATAACCACACTCCATGATAGAACGTACTCTCTTATCCATATTCTCTAGCAATGTGCTGAGATGGAAAGGTGGTCTGTTATTAAATACATCTCCAGAAAAAAAAAAAAGATTCCATGAATTCAATCAATAGTACATTCCAGTAGCTTACAATGTTCAGAGGCACTGGGCTTTCCCCTGGGCACTAGCTATAATCCTCTGGTCATAATTTACACCAACTTCTTTTCATTCTGTCCTCCCATCACCATCTGCCTCTCATATTTCTCTCATCCTTCAGCCTTGTCTTCTGTTTTATTCTCTCCTTCCAACCTTTCCCTAAGAATCTGCTTCCTCATTCTGGAATCATTTTCACTGATCTATTCCTGACCTTTTCCAAATATTTCATTTGTTGTAGGGTCCCGACATAGTAATTTAATAAGACCAGAGCACTGATCTGTAGGTTACAGATCTGACTCCCAGATTAGTCTGGATTTTAGCCTGCAACACAATTAATGGAACTACATATACTCATCGGGTTTTTAATAAAGACCTGTCTTAGGGAACCCAGGGCTCAGAAATGCCCTTATAAGGTAATAACCGCTCCAGTCACCAAGATAACTATTTTTATTTTCATCAGTTTTTCATTCCTTTCAACTGTTCTGTCAAAGCCACATACTTAATTACCTTTCCAGCATTGGTTTTTATGACATATTAGACGATGACAGTGAAAAATGTTACTTCACCATGTACTTTTCTTCTAAAGAACATAAAGCTTCTCTCATAAGTGATCTAATGTGTCCTTATAACACTCATCCTTGAGAGATGGAAGGTTTTATTACTCCTTATTTTATAAACAGGGAAAGTGAGGCCTCAGAAGATTACATGATTAAGGTTTGACAGACTGCTAAAACAGGGGCAAGAATTGGGGTGCTCTTGCCTAATGCAGCTGGAGGATAGCACTGTGTAATAACTCTCTCAAATTTGCAGTCCATTATCAAAATAGGAAATACTGTGTCACTGGTGCTGGCAACATTGCCTGGTGGAAAGCCCATGTGGTCTGTAATCTAAAGACCCTGGTCAACACTTCTTAGATGTGTGACTTCCATCACTTCTGTTTTCTGGGTTTTTGTTTTGCAAAACAGTCTTGATAACAATCTGTGACCCACAGGGCAAATCAGGGAGTACCTATCAACACTTTCCAACTGGGAGCAGGAGTTATCCCTACCAATAAGCCTCAACCACCCCCAAACCTTTGAATGGTTAATGCACTGTATGATTAAAGTTACTCAGCACACACAAAATCTGTTAATAATGAGAACCAAGTAATTCTGTGAATACTACTCGTCATGTTGGTGACGTAATCCTGTGAACAGCTGCGACTAGTCGGTGTTGGTCAAATTACCATTGTTTTCTTATCCCTGACATTTAATATTCAAATCGTTATTTTCTGGCAACAATTTCGGCATCTCTGAGTCAATAGTTTATTAGCCTGCACGTAATTTTTAAATGCAAAGCTTAGAGTTTGCAAACTAGCTATTTGTCTCATCATCCTCTGTATCCTCTAAGTGTTACCATCAGCATCTGTTGGCTTAATTTCTAACACATACATTATTTGGGAGAGGTTTAATTTTCAGTGTGTGTTCTCTAGCTCTGTGTTCTCTCTTCTCTCTCTCTAAATCTCAATTTCTTTCTCTCCAGCTTTCCCACAAGACACAACTGAAGGAAATAAAACAAGCCAAAAAGGGTATCACAAAAAGAAAAAACTGTATATCGCAAATAGATCTGCGTTTTCCTTTGTAAATGACTGGTTATCTCCCAATATTCTGATGCCCTATGAATTTCTTTGTTGAGTTTGAGGCAGCCCGCCTCCAGGAATATTAATTTTTGTGCCACGATATTAATTTCTATTAATATTAAAATTAATTTTTGTGCCATGGTATTAATTTTTTTCTAAAGCACCTTGTCTTTCTTGAGGAAGTTAAACATTTTATCGTAATGAGTGTACTGCTTGTTTTTCTTCTGGGTGGTTATCAAAAGCAAAATCTATGTTAGAAAAAAAAGCTTTTCTTTTTTTAAGCTTTTCTTTTTTTTTTTACCCTGTGCAGAAAGGTGTACTGTTTCCCATTTTTCTCCCTTCTCCACATAACAAAGACTCAACTGACTGGCACTTTTGAAGCTACTGCCAACTTTCGGAGGAGGTAGTCGTCAGAGTATGTAAGCTGCTTGTGCTTTGCCCAAATCTGCAACTTTTAGCACTCGATCTCAGAGGCTAGAATTTGGGTGGACTATCCCAATGGCCTAAAAGTGTTTTGCAAACTGTACTTCACTGACCTAAGAACAGCGACTCCGTCCTTCTTGAGAATACACACGTGATCTGTAACACAGAAATATGACCTCTCCTCTCGGGCTGAAGATTTATAAATTGACTAGTGACACAATCCACCTGTTTGTACAAATGTCCCCAAGAATTCACCGCAGGAGGCAAGGTCACTATAGGGTTGAGACCAACAAGTAAGTGATCCTAACCGGGTAACTAAATATTCTCCAGGAATTCGCTGTAGGGAGTCCCCAGTCACAGAGGAGTGGCTGCAGCTCTGGGACAAAGCTGCCACCTGGGAGGAGAGCTGCCTCCCTCCTCACCACTTCAGGACCTCAAGTCCTTCTGTTAGAAACTACTCCTGCTAATTTGCATGAGCTGCGGGATCCAATGCCAGGTCTAAGCAATTACCTACATTGGCAGACATGGTACTTAGGATCAGCGCACATTTTTAAAATCCCAATTAATAATTCATTTTATGACAGCTAATTATTAGACTAAAGTAATTAGTACGTAAACCTCAAACTAAGTATGGCCCATTTTAGTACAACCTAAAAGGCAAGATCTCGGATTCTTTTAAGTATCTTTCTTTTATTCCAACTTTAAGTTTTCACTTCTCGTCTCAAAAACCTGCTAATAGTCCTGAAGAAAAGCCTTCTTCCTTCTGTTTATTTGAATTAAAAACAATTAATTCTTTAATTTTCTTTAATCGCCGTGTTTAATTGTTGCGGGGGAGGAGGAGTGGAAGGGTAGGAGAAACTCTCAGGAAGGAGAGAGGCAAGTAAGGTTTATCCATATTGTTTATAAAACTGTACTATTTAGAAGCACCCAGCAAGGAGTTAGCATATGCTCTTAGCACTGGATTGTAATAACAACTCTGTGGAGTAGTTATTATCAACCCCATTTTATGGATTGGAAACTGAGGCCTAACAATGGAAGAGAAATGTTAATACTGCCAAAGAGAAAACCCCTCCACCTACACTATAAAAAAAAAAAATTTTTTTTTTTGCAAGGTCTTTAGAAGGGTCTTTGTATTTTATATTTAGATAATTAAGTTGTATGAGAGACAAAATACAGAAATAGTATTAAATGTAAATTTGATTCATTTTAGGACATCTAATTACAGACTCACACACAATGTGTCATTATTATTATTGTTTCTGCCACATCATGTGCAATCAAATCAATGTATCCTGTTGCCTGAGAAGTGAAGAAGAAACTGAACGGGGGGAAAGGGAGGCACAGAATGGGAAACCAAAGGAATAGCGTTTATCATGTGCCTTTAATGTGCTAGAAACTGGGTTAGAGCTGCCCTGTATTATCTCAAGTAATCTTTACATCACCTGTATTAGTCTTATATGTTGTCCCTCAAAATTCATGAAGTAGCTCAAAGATATACATGGAAGACAACAGTGGAAACAATTAATAGATGAGAAACATCAAGGTACAAAGATAGCAATGATGGGCCAGTTTCTAGAAAGCAAGTCGTAGGCATCATCATCATCTGTTTCTTGTGGCTGGAAGCTTGTGGGCTGAAGCCACCAGACTGGAACCCAAGGGCAGGCCAGCAACTCCATTCCCTTCATGGGGGTGGGATCTGGAGTTAATGACAGAAGAGGCACAAAGCCTCTTCCGCGAAGTGGAGAGGACGACAAGAGCATCACTTCCCCACTCCGGGCTGCTAGAAGATATAAAATCAAGAATATATATTAAATACCTAGCAGAGTGCCCAAAATGAAGCAATGCTCCACAAACCCCAGCCATCAATGCTAAAAAGAGTGCACAAGGCACAGGACACAAAGAGGTACGTGCCAAAGACCCAGCACATTGACTAGGAGCTCGCCGTGATTTGGCTCAGTCTCAAACCCATTAAAGTAAGAGGAAAAGAGATCTGCTTCAAGATTTACAGGTTGTATTAGAAAACAAACAAGTCAACCATTGAGGAGCAATATGGCTGCCTTCCCCTCCTGTTACATAGGCTGGTGAGCAACATTTCCTGGGGTGGGCATTATAATCCCCATTTTATTGACAAAGCAGCGAAGCCCTGCAAAGTTAAACTCCAGGTTCAGAGGCACCAATGACAGGCTGACCAGGCCAAGGACTCGTTCCATTTGAGCCCACAGCCAGCGGAAGACACTTAGAGGCCATGGAGAGATTTAGGGGCACGTCATCACGGGAGCAGAGACTTCTGTCATCTCTGGCTGGCGTGCACCGTGAATGCATTTCAAATTCTCCTTGAACTTTGAGGTGGGAATGGGGAGTTTGGAGCGGGATTTTTATCTCCTGTTTCTCTGTTAAGACAGTGTCATCTCAGATATTTCGGTTGCACTTTGGTCGTCTGAGACCGTAACACTTTGAAACAGGTGTAGGCGATGCTCTGTGACAGCCGGCCTCCCCCACCGCCACACCGTTGTCAACCCCCACGGAGACATAAATCAAACTTCTCTTTCCTCCAAAGGCCCTTGGGATATCTCGAGGCATGTCAGCCTGGTAAACAAGCGTTTGCTCTTTTATTAAAATTGCCTTGAGAGGAATGTTCCATTTATGTCATGGCTGCACAGAGAACTTCCATTGCAGATGATTTCAATTTTCTTTATTAGTTTTTTTAATTGACCCGTGTGTTCATTTCGTGGGGCTGCTGCGACCTGGTACCACAAACTTGGAGGCTTAAATCAACCGAAATGTATTCTCTCACAGATCCAGAGGCTAAGTTCCAAAATCAAGGTGTGGGCGGGGTTGGTTTCCTTTGGAGGCTCTGAGGGAGAATTTGTTCTGTGCCTCTCTCCTACCTTCCGGCGGCTGCTGGCAGCCCTTGGCATTCACGGGTTTGGCACTGCATCAACTTCAGTCTCTGCCTCTGTCTTCACATGGCCTTCTCTCTGGATGTTTCTGTGCTTTCTCCTTTTCTATCTCTCTTAAGAATATTCCACTGGACTTAGAGCCCACCGTAAATCCAGGATGATCTCATCTCAAAGTCCTTAATTTAATTTTATCTGCAAAATCTCTATCTCCAAATAAAGTCACATTTGTAGGTACTAGGGGTTAGGACTTGGACATATCGTTTTGGGGACTACTATGCAATCCACAACAACCAGTAATGATTGTGGCTGTCGGTGTTTACTTCCAGTAAACAGAAAGCAGAGGGATACTTCCAGGAGTCCTGGAGAATCTCCCTGCTAGGATAAGGTGTAATTTCTTTGGGAAACTTCTATTTACCACTACCAGTATAGTCACCCTGAGGGGTCAGGGAGGAAAGGCAGAGTTAGCCACTCCTTCAGGGATCCCGCACGGCACAGGTGTTTAAACATCAATGACCCAGCTAGTGTTGGGGCTGCTGCTTCCCCACGAGTCTGTGGGCCGATGACAAACGGGAGCGTTCTTTTTCATCTTTGTAACTTTACTACCTGCATAGGTCCTGGAACATAATAATTAACACAGTTAAGCTACAGAGAAGGTGGGGAAAAGTTAAAGGAACTGGAATAAAAGACAGAAGAAGATAAAATAGCTTCAATTTGTACGATTCATTGTTGCCAAAACTAAGTCATGGCATTTCTCAATTTTGACATGAATTAATTTTCAACAACCTGCCTTTTCTTTTTCACTACATTATAGAGACTTTTACATGGCATCAGTTTCTTAATTAGGTTAGCAAGACACTGTATGCTTATCGGTTAACTCACGAGAAAATCGAATGTTTAAATTATAGGTACTGAAAACTCAATGTATATTAGTGAAGATGAAGAGTTCTGTTGTCATGGTAACAGAATAGGCTGAACAAGGACAACCCACCCATTCAGCAATTAACTACTTCAGTTACTAGTTAACTAGTTAAAAGCACCTCAATGTACA
>NC_048225.1:37900258-37920430 GCF_002007445.2 Ailuropoda melanoleuca
TTTTGGGGACTACTATGCAATCCACAACAACCAGTAATGATTGTGGCTGTCGGTGTTTACTTCCAGTAAACAGAAAGCAGAGGGATACTTCCAGGAGTCCTGGAGGATCTCCCTGCTAGGATAAGGTGTAATTTCTTTGGGAAACTTCTATTTACCACTACCAGTATAGTCACCCTGAGGGGTCAGGGAGGAAAGGCAGAGTTAGCCACTCCTTCAGGGATCCCGCACGGCACAGGTGTTTAAACATCAATGACCCAACTAGTGTTGGGGCTGCTGCTTCCCCACGAGTCTGTGGGCCGATGACACACGGGAGCGTTCTTTTTCATCTTTGTAACTTTACTACCTGCATAGGTCCTGGAACATAATAATTAACACAGTTAAGCTACAGAGAAGGTGGGGAAAAGTTAAAGGAACTGGAATAAAAGACAGAAGAAGATAAAATAGCTTCAATTTGTACGATTCATTGTTGCCAAAACTAAGTCATGGCATTTCTCAATTTTGACATGAATTAATTTTCAACAACCTGCCTTTTCTTTTTCACTACATTATAGAGACTTTTACATGGCATCAGTTTCTTAATTAGGTTAGCAAGACACTGTATGCTTATCGGTTAACTCATGAGAAAATCGAATGTTTAAATTATAGGTACTGAAAACTCAATGTATATTAGTGAAGATGAAGAGTTCTGTTGTCATGGTAACAGAATAGGCTGAACAAGGACAACCCACCCATTCAGCAATTAACTACTTCAGTTACTAGTTAACTAGTTAAAAGCACCTCAATGTACACAGTCATTTTAATTCTTTCGTTCCTGTGAGATCTTTAATTTTTAGACCTCTCCTGACATGTCAGTACTTACAACGATGTGTTGCCAANAACGATGTGTTGCCACGCGCTGTCGTTCATTTAACTGTATTATTAAGGTTGCGATATTGACAGATTTTTAAAAACCATGGTCAGATTTCAATACTCTGCTCTACCAGCACAGAGAGCCGTACTCTTGAAAATATCCCTTGACATTTAGTGCATGGATGAGAAAATGCGGAACTGTCTGTAGGGCTTTATTTCATTTTATTTTCATCGTCAGATGTTCAGGGTTATCATTTCATCCTGACTGGCTTCAGGCTGAATCTCATTTCAGAATCTATCAGCTTTTGGCCCATAAAAATTACCCATGAAACTTGTCAATAGAATGATACAGTAACTTAAGTAAACAATATCCTTAAAATTGTAGACCTCCGGGATGAGCATTCAATTTAAATTTTACAATGAATGATGTCTTTTGGGGGCATGCTGTTTCACCGTAGGACGCACTGGGTGGTGAGCTCCATAGGGTAGGGGCTGCGTATCCTTCATGCCATCCGTACGAGTCTCCAGTGCCAGGGACACAGGAGACACTCAGTCAACGCTGAACGAACAAGGGAATTTATGGTCAGGTACCTCTTAGGGTCGTAAGAGCCAAGCATCAATTTAAGCCTGAGACTTCAAGCTCTCCTTCCACCCCAAATATATGACAGGCAATGCTGACATTTTCAGACATTTTCAGACATGCAAAAATGCTCATCCCTGAATGTGTTCATACAGTCATCCAAGATAAAAGCCAGGAGGAAGAGGGACAGTGAGAGAAAAGAAAGAAATTAAATGTGGAAGCAAGTTAAAATGGGGAAGGAGCAACAAAAGAAAAGTGAGATTTAGAGAAAGAAAACCAAGGACCTGAAAAGAAGAGCTAGGTACTGAAGGAGAAGAAGAGAGAGAAATGGAGGTGGGAGGGATGACAGAGGCAATGTGCTCTTCTGACCAAGCTGGGCTGAAAGACACGTGAGGGAGTTTGCAACAGTATCACATATTCCAATTTGCAACAGTATCACATATTCCAATTTCAAACGTGATATTTCACAAAATTTATCTTAAGTCGTGTTGAAAACCGCAAAGAGGAACAAGATGCTACTGAATAGTGGTGTTATTCACTCCATGAAAGGGTAACCTTTATTTTCAGGCTCCGCAGGATGAGCTGAACTCCATCAGAGTAGCAAGGCACCTGCTAATGGTTAGTTAGGTTTTGGGTACAGGTCCTGCAGGCAGTAGCTGGCCCTTGTCAGTGACTGTCAGAGCCATTGGCTATCTGTGCCTCTTAGCCCTGACTGCCTGTGTCCCAGAATTGAGCAGCACAGGCTTAGAGGAGGACGCCTCATCCTTAAGGAACAGCAGAGGGAATCCTTCAGGAGCCTCCTTCCAACCACATCCTAGCTTGTTCATCCAGTTCCCTTTTCTCTGCTCCAGGTCATTATCTCTTTCCTGTCCTTTCAGTCTTCCCGTCTAGGCTTTCTTGCTAGAATCCAAAAGATCTAATTTTCTAGCTATAGAGTTTTAGAAAGGGCTAAGAAGCTTGCTTTTAAATCTCAGCACCCGGTACTGCCCTTGGCACAGAATAATTATAAATCAAATATCTTTATTGACCACTCAGAGAATGAATGAATGAACAAATTAATGAGCTTCCAGGCTCTGACACTGAAATTATACCTTGCTGGTCGTTGAATCCCACTAGCTCTTCAACAATGAGAATCCTGAGAAACCCTGGAAAAGACTGGTTCTGTCTGGTCAAACAGGGATCAAATAGACAGGAATTGTACCTCTATGAATCAGTGCCATTGAAATGCCACACAGAGCTTGCTCTTGGCAAATATCCCTTGAAAGCTGACAATGCAAAATAAGTTGTGTGTTTATTTAATTTAATAAATTATCTGCACGTAAGTGTCAGAATCTTTCCTATATGCTTTCTGCAAAATAGTCTGATGGGAGAAAGGAATGCTAGCGGTATAGATAAAAGCAGATTAGCCAAGGGTTGATGGCTGCTGACGCTGGATGATGGGTATACAGGAGTTCATTATATTATTCTCTTTCCTTTTGTGCATGCTTGCCAATTTTCATAATCAAAACTTTATGAAAATTTCCCAAGATAAATCACTAATTACTATCCAACACCATGCTCATGGAGTCCATCATCAGACATTTATGGAAGGGTAATATACGCTGAAACTGTTTTATGTTCAAGGCTGAGGCTGACCAAGGATCCGGCCTGCCTACGGGGGAGCTTACAATCTAGAGGAGAGATACAACACCTGCATCTATGATTATGATTACATGGCAGAAGCTGAAAAGTGCTGCCAGTGAACATGGGGCGAACGAGTGAATGCAACTTAAATCAATTACACTTTTTAACTCCAGCCAACTACTGCAAATTCACTTTGTCCTTTACTCAACAGCCAGAACCCAATTTTACTATGTGATGCCAAAACACCCGATAAGGACACCCCAACCACACGCCTATCACCAACGGAAATGACAGATTTCAGATACCTGGCTGCCGGCGACATTAAAGGAACATATATAGTCAGACAAAAGACAGCAATAGCACATCACGGAGCTGCTGGGGAGGCCCGTGGTGAGATGAAATGCTCAGTCATGGCTCCAGAAAGCAGGAGCTGTTGGAAATCACTTTTCCAACCAATTACCGCGATGAACCACTGAGATGGTAAAGGCCTGCGATTCCCACAGCATACACCAGGCTCCTGATGAAGCAGCGAGAATTCTAGCTATATTAAATATGCAAAATGATCAAATGAAAGGGGGGACTTTAATTGAGCAGGGATGTGTCCACTAAATTTCTCAGGAAGACAACAGCAAAGTTAACCATCACAACAACTGTGACAACAAATGTTACATGAGCAGCCGTGTTTTAGCTAAACTTCCCACCGGTACAACAGGAAAATGGGGGCAATCATGTTTTTGGGGTCCCAGTCTCACATTTCTTTACTCTTCTTCTTGTGGTTGACATTCCATCCCTCTTTATTTAAAACAAGCAAGAACATACTGACATCAATGCTATGTCATTTACACTTTGACTGACTGCTAAGTAGACTGGCTTAGACTTTGCATTTTAACAAGAGTAGTTACATTTAGGGGCGCCTGGGTGGCTCAGTCCGTTAAGCGTCTCCCTAAGGCTAGGGTTGGGATTGAGCTCCATGTGGGGCTCCCTGTTCAGTGGGTAGCCTGTTTCTCCATCTGCCCCTTCCCCCACATGTGCTCGCTCTCTCTCAAATAAATAAGTAAAATCTTTTTAAAAATAGTAGTTACATTTATTGAATGTTCTAGNCCATGTGGGGCTCCCTGTTCAGTGGGTAGCCTGTTTCTCCATCTGCCCCTTCCCCCACATGTGCTCGCTCTCAAATAAATAAGTAAAATCTTTTAAAAATAGTAGTTACATTTATTGAATGTTCTAAGAGCTTTGCCTTTCATATCACATTCCTCCTCCCAAATACAGCACTATAAAATAGGTATGCCTGTTATGTTCATTTTACAGAAAAGGAAACTGAGGCATATAGAAGTTAAGAAACATAAGATCACAGGGGCGCCTGGGTGGCACAGCGGTTAGGCGTCTGCCTTCGGCTCAGGGCGTGATCCCGGCATTATGGGATCGAACCCCACATCAGGCTCCTCCGTTATGAGGCTGCTTCTTCCTCTCCCACTCCCCCTGCTTGTGTTCCCTCTCTCGCTGGCTGTCTCTATCTCCGTCAAATAAATAAATAAAATCTTAAAAAAAAAAAAAAGAAACATAAGATCACAGAGTAGTTAAGAGGGAGAGCTAGGATCCTTCCCAGACTGACTAACATCCCCCACCACTCCACCCTCCCTTAGCTCCTGACTGTACTGCCTCCATTAGAAGCTTCTACTTTATTTGCAAACAGAGGGCTTGGATATCTGCTCAGTGAACCTCAGCCAAGTGACAGCTGATGGGGAAGACACACTCGGGGGAGTTAGAAAGACCTTTTAACTCTTGAAAATCAGGCTATCTCCGGAATGCCTCCCCAAGCAAGACTACGTTAGTTTTCCTGTGAAGAGGCTGGCACCACTCGTTCACAGTTGAGCAAGGGGGAAAAAAAAAAAGATCCCTAGAATACAGGGACCTAAGGGTTGACAGGCCTCTGGGTGGAGATCCCGCTGGAGGTCAGAGCACAGTGTGAGGAACGGTCTGAAGTGTCTGAGATGACGTCACAGAGGTGACAATCTTTCCACAGAGTTTTGAAGGACAACACGGAAACCTTCGGGTCAACAGGGTGAGGATGACATTCAAGCCATGTACAAGTGTGAAAAAATAGCTAACAAGACTAAAAAGCAGGCAGAGGCCAGAGGGTGAAGTTTCCTGGACGCCAGGCCAAGGAGCATAGATAATATCCTATTAGCATCGGACAGCGACTCAGGGCTTTAAGGACTACGTTATCCTCAGTCTGGCTGCAAGGATTGGACCGTCCTAAGATTCTGTTATAGTTTTGTGTATGTGGGCCTGCAAAGGACACATTTTCTGTGCTTTGCATCACTGGCATTAATCCAAACTAAGCATCCTCACATACATTCTTGGCTCGCTCTAAAGCATATGCATATATAGAAACTGCACCATAGTCCACTTCCTCAGCATCCCAGGATGCCTTCGGGATGCTGTGACCACTACTCCTGGCAGGTCATCACCCTACTTGTGCATAGGGAGTGGTGCCAAGGTTAATCTGCATATTAAATATCAGTAAAATTTCAATTCTTTTGATCTGGGGTGCCTGGGTGCCAAAGTCAGTGAAGCATTCAACTATTTGATTCCGGCTCAGGTCATGATCTCGGGGTCCGGGGATCGAGTCCTGCATCAGGCTCCATGCTCAACGGGGAATGTGCTTGAGATTCTCTCTCTCCCTCTGTCCCTCCCCACCTCTAAAATAAATAAATAAATCTTTAAAACAAAATAAAGTAAATTCTTCTGATCTTGGGGGGCATTAAAATAAATGCATTTGGAAATTACAAAATGCATTTTTTTTGCCCCGCCCTGTTGCTCCAGTACTAACTGGCTGATTTGCCTAAGGACAGATATCGTATTTATTTGTTCCTTGCTGTATTCTCAGTGCCAAGAATAGTGACAAATGGCCACGTAGACATTTAATAATATTTTGTATTGACCAAATGGGCTGAATTTTAAGCTGCATTTCAGAGTAGGTTAGGTTGAGGGTAAGTCAGTCTCAAGAATTTCTTCAATTTCTCAGTTAAAATTAGAAATTTATCATGATGCCTATCCTTGTTCATATCTCTTGGCTGAAACTTAGAGAATACTGAGACTTCTATTACTGTTAATAATAAAAGAAAAAAAAACAATGAATTTGGTTAACCCTTTAGTTTTTGAAGGTGGTAGGCATGTTTTCAGCCAATTACAAAATACTGGGGTGCCTGCTCCAAACATTTACTGAGAGGAGTACATGATCAAAACTTAGAAGACCCATCATGTTAGTAACTCATGATGATTACTTCCAGTCCCTCCCTCCGTCTCACAGATTTTCTGTTGCTTCTCTAGAGCCAGTATTATGAACAGAGGATTATTCTTATATTCAGAGAATAAAGTAAACTCCAAGAAAGCCATCAGAAAATGCCTTCTGGGCAATTACTCTGCAGATGACATTGGACTTGGGAGAGAAGGATCTATGGGTGGAAGACAGCAGAGACAGAACCTACAAGAAACTAGAGGCAGAAGACCCATTCTTCAAGCTCTTTCCAGGCATAGCTCAGGCATCAAAGCTGTTCACAGGAATTCTCTCAGTTTAGACTCAGTATAGCACTGGAGTAACTGAGAGAGCAGGAAGTATATATTTATCTCACATAGGATGCAGCCATATATACACATTCCATATGAATATAAATATCCAAGAACTAACTCATATACGTAATGTTAGCCGACAAAAGGCTGAAAAGTAATAATCATAGGCAAACATATCCAGGTAGGGACCAGCTGAAACTGCTAGGGGGAGGTGAAAGCATGCAGATGACAGGAAAGATGGGTAGAAGGTGACAACTACCCTGAACAGGGGATTTAATGACCCAACTTAGTAATGAATATAGACACTATGAAATCAGCATCCCCAAATACTCTTCCCTCATGGGCAAGAGATATTTAAAATTATCAAATGGTTGATGCCAATTGGAAACAAATTTACTACTCCCTCTGAGAAAACCAAAGAACAAAGTTATGGGAACTCTGAAAGACAAGATCTTTTATGGAGTTGGATAAAGTCCTACATGGGAAGAAATATACTCCAATACTCTAAGATACTTTAAACTGTACAGATTTTGGTGAAATTTTGGGAATATTAAACAAATAAATAATCGACTTTCCCTGTGTAAATGCCACACTTTCCTTCAAAGAGCTCTCAGAACATTATTAATACATAAGGCAGATAACGTTATTAATAAATATAAGGCAGATAAAGTGTCATGATGGAAACAAACACGAAATAGAAGGATCTGAAAACCTATCAATACGAAGGAGTATAGCTATAAAAGTGTCAGCCACACTGTATACACTAGGGTACTACGATGACAAAAAACCTCTGTGAAACTTGGGAGAATTTTCCTTACAAGTACCTCAGATAGGCTATTAAGGAACTGAAAGAGAAATTTTCTTTCCTACTGATAAGTGCTGCCTAACTAGTCTTAAATCACCTTTTAAGTATTCTGTCAAGAAAGTTGACAATATAAGAAGGTAGCACATTGATAGGTATTCTTCCTTTCCTAAAAGCTTCTTTCAGAATTTTTAAAGCATGAAAACTTTTTTCAGTAAATACTCTCATATTTCTGCAGAAGTTTTTATAAGGTAAGGCCCATCTGTGAGAGCAACAGAATAATGGCAAACACACAACATAAACATAGATAAAACACAGAAGCTAAAATAATAACTCATTCACAAACAGACCAATGAACAGCAGCCAAAACCCCGACCAGAGGATTCCTGGCCCATATAAAGAACCAAAGTGATGCTTGCCTGGGAGCAAAGAGACTTTTAGAAAGCCCAAGGCCAAAGTTGGAGAACAGAAGTTTCTATGGTCATGCATAACAGAACAGTATTTTAAAGCAAATTCCAGTATTCCAGAACCAGGTCATATACCCCGTCAAAAAATATGTTTTAGAGCAATAAAAGTAAGTAGGAAAACATAGGAGTAAATTTTTGCGACCTTGGATTTGGCAATGGGGCTCTTAGATATGACACCAATAAAGTGGGCAAAGGGCCTGAATAACCATCTCTAAAGAAGATATACAAATAGGCAAGCAGCACATGAGAAGATGCTCAACACCATTAGCCATTAAGCAAATGTAAATCAAAACCACAATGAGATACCACTTAATACCCAGCTGGACGGCCAAACACAAAACAATACTAATAAGTATTGACGGGGATGTGGAGATATTGGCACTTACGCTGCTGGTGGGAATGTGAAATGGTGCAGCCATTTTGGGAAAGAATAGGGCATTCTTCAAGGAGTTCAATATAGAGTAACCATATGACCTAGCAATTCCACTCCTAGGTATATTCTTAAGAGAGTGAAAATATTATATATTGATGCAAAAATGTGTACATCGAGAGTAGCATTGTTCAGAATGGCCAGAGCAACATAAATGTTCATCCGCTGACAAATGGATACACAAAATGTAGTGTATGCATATAATATTCAGCCAAAAAAGACACAAAATGCCCGTACAGATGACATTAATGAACCTTGAAAACATTAGCTCAGTGAAAAAAGTTCATCACAAAAGACCATACATGATATGATTTAACTTAAATGAAATGTCCAGAATACACAAATACATAGAGACAAAGTAGGTCAGTTGTTGCTTAGAGGTGGGTGCACGAAGGGATGGGGGGTGGGGGTGACAGCTACAAGGCACAGGGTTTCTTCATGAGGTGATGTAAATGTACTAAAATTGATTGTGGTGATAGCTGGGTGACTCTGAGAATACATCAAAAACACTGATTGTACACAACAACAGAAGTGACTTCCCTAGTATTGTTAGGAAGATTAAATAAGATGAATGGAAAGAATGGAGCACAACATCTAGCATGCAATCCCATTTTGAAAGATTTCTTTTAATCACTGGCAGAAGCCAGAAAATTGTGCTAGGAAATGAAGACTCTGATTCACTGTTACTATGCACCAAAGACTACTCTCTGATATGTGTTTTAATGCTCTCTGAAATCCTCCTTGACCCACATTAAAGGGGGCTTGGAGGTGTGTGAAGGTGAAGGAACAGACACTGGAAGGGTTCCAAAAGTTAGCTCTTTGTCATCGAGGAGAGGAGATTTCCAGCCAGGTGCAAAGCAGCTATTTGGAAAGCCTCCTAAAAAATTCTTCCTTGGGTAATCAAAGATATAAAAACACCACACAGACAATTTTGTCCCTGTATTATTAATTACCTTTTGGGACAGAAATAAAACAAAACAAATTACCCCTGCTGAGTAGCGTGATAACCAGAGACGGCACCAGATGATCTAAGCCTGTTTCATGCCAGAGACAAATAGGGCTTGCTCAGTGCCAGAGATAAATTGGAAAGGCTCATCTTCTCCTAGAAACAACCCTCAAAATACAAAAGCAGGTTTAAGCACTTAGCAGCTTAGACACACACATACACACACACACGCACGCACACACACAGCACCTGCACATATGAACCCATTGCACTGCATTCACACTTTGGCTTCTGATAGACCATTTGAAATGTAATTTAATGCTGGTTAGTCAAGAGCTTATCTCCAGGAAAAGAAAATTCCCTCTTACCTAAACAAACATTTTCTGGAGTTATTAAAATAAATTCCTATCAGTGGTTAGTAATTATGCTTCCTGGAATAAGCACCCTGACAACCAGTGCCTCTGAAAGGACAGAGAATATCCCCCTCTCTTCCAGAGATCCAAGTCTTATGCATACCCCTGCAAGCCCAGGCCTGTCTTAGAGAATGATAGCACTTTACGGGAGGCTTTATATCTTAAACAATTTCTCACAAGCCAGAGGCCGGCAGCAAATGCTTGATATGACAGCATGAGACATCTACCCTGGCCAAATAAAAGAAGCCATTCCAAAATAAGTCCCATAAAATATATGGTAAGAGCCTTCAAGCCTATGAAACTTTCACATTTTGTCAAAGGCAATCCTGGAGAATCTTCACCCCAAAATAAGTCACCCCTCAGGAATAGAGGATAAGCTTTTTTATTTTCTGCATTAAATTCAGAACATTTCTAGTTTCTTAACACATCAGAGGCCAAGATTTCAAGCCCTCTTAAGTCATCATATGATTCTATTTTCTTCCCTTCCAAACAAGACGGCCTTACCAAAGCACAAGTTTTATCACCCCCTGCACAGCTCAGGAATTTACAAAGGTTTTCTGCAGTCTGACTGGGGCAGCGAGCTGCAGACTTTCACCACACCACAGCTGGATTCAGGGCAGGTCTGACATCAACCCTGGAGTTGATCAAGAATGAACCAATCCCATTTTGGCAAGTTTAGGGCAGTGGAGATAAGGGAGCTGGGGTTAAACAGGAGAGAAGTCAGGACAGACTTCTGGCTTAAGCGTTGGTCACAAGGCCCAAACCAGGCAGTGAAGATGCAGAGATTCAAAGTGCGAACCCACAGTGCCAACTTTAGTTGCTTTAAGGTCAATACTCTGGACAGCAACTTGGGAAGTAAATCAAACAGTTAAATGCAACAAATTTCCTTTTCTTATATTTAAACTCAATTGATTAACATATAGTGTATTATTAGTTTCAGAGGTAGAGTTTAGTGATTCATCAGTTGTCTATAATACTGACCTAAGCACATCAGAACGCGTAAGTAGAAGGGAGTCCTGGGAGAAGGGACCCCACAATCCCTCCCACTGCATCTCATAGTAAGTGGTAGTGGGGTGCAGTACAGGTAGAAGCAACTTAAAGGAACATTGAGGGAACTCCCATAAGTGATATAAACGCCCTTGATAAAATATGAGCCACACTCCTCTGCAGAAATTGAGATGGAGGAGTGCAGAGTGCAGGGCAGTGGAAAAGTCTGAAAGCAAACGAGGAGGAATGTGAAAGAGAGTAAAAGAAAAATAAGAAATGCAAAAAATGGATTTGCCAAGCAGCTGTTAGAGACTAGTTACAAAGTTGAAAGTGAGGAATGCATTAATCGGCATGAATTCAACAAATATTAATTGAATCCCTACTTTAAGCCAGATTTGGCTCAGGGGCACAGAGACATATGAAACAGTATATGGAGCTCTGAGTTTAGTTGGGAGACAGATAAGTAAATAGAAAGTTACAATTCAGTGCGAGGTGAGTGCTCTGATGGTGCCAAGCACTGGGCATTTGTGAATAACGATCTGTAATGGAGCTTATTAGCAACTCTCTGAATTTCCCCTTCCCCTAATGGGGCTTGGAAGCCTAAAAGTAGCAGACAAAACTGACAGCTTCAGTGAATCAGAGTTATAAATTGAAAAACTGGACATGGAAACAGTGTGTTCATGGAATAATCATATTGTTCCTTGTAGAGTTTCAGCACCTTGGAGAGCACCAGGCTCACTGTATGGCCTCCATGCTTTACTTTTGTTTATTTGGTTTTGGAATTAGAAGGTGAAAAGATGAATTAAGTAATAAACCACCACAGCTTTTCACAGAGTAGGAAGGCATGTGAACAGAGAAAGCTGACCCAAGGATTAAGAGAATTCAGTTTCAGGGGTAGGACTTGATGAAAACACATTAGCTCTGCCATGTAAATGAGCTAAAAAGAATAGAGGAGTGTTTTCATTTGAAATGATGAACTTTCTATTATCATCCATGAAGATATTGTAGGCCCTGAGAGTAATGGTGGGGGCAAGGATAGAGAAGATGATGGTAAGCTAGGTATACAGCGCACGATTTGTACATCTGTGAGGCTGAGAGACAACAGCTTAAAAAAAAAAAAAGGCTGTTTTGGGCAAAAGACTTAATACAAGTTACCTTCAATCCTCCTCTATGTTATGGAGTATGGGAGAATAACCTCTACATGAGATGGTTTCCAGAAAAGTGAAGTCCTCTCCAGTGAGCTGAGCTGCCTATGGCTAAACTCATAAAAACAGCAATAATCATAGCTAACATTTGTTTAATATTTACTACATCCCAGGTGTCAAATTAATCACTACTGATGCATTACCCCACTTAATCCTCACCATAACCCAGCATGGACAATATTATTATTAACCTCATTGTTAAATGAGCAGACTGAGGTTCTCAGCGTTTCTGTTTAACTTGCCTGGTCACAAGCCAGTAGTAGCAGAACCAGATTGTCCACACAAAGTGCAAACTGCTAACCAACAGGCTATAGAAAAGATGATAAAATGTTGGGTTTTAGGGGTGTGGCAATTTATTTGTGTTTGTGAGCTTTTGATTAAAAACACAAAATGGCATAAACTTCTCAAATGAATCTGTGAATACTGCTGACTCTGCCAATGACTGAGCTGAGTTACGCTCTGGACCAGTCTTGAGGAGGACGAGAGGCTGCCAGGATTAGTCAACACAGGCCACTGCTCTCCCTTTCTGCTCAGAAAACAAGGCACAAAGGGCCAGCGATAAGGGAGAAGCTTCCCCGCTCCACTGGGCTCTGGGTGTTTGTTAGCTGAGAATGAACTGACCAGCAGGTGGCCTAGACACGCCTGAATGAACAAAGCAATACAAGCCTTAAAGAAAAAACAAATTTGTCCCAGGAGTTAAAGGTACACAAACTGTTATCCCAGAAGGCACTTGGCTTAATAATAAAGGAAAACATCTTCAAACAACCACAGCTTTCCATTTCCATTTAAAACTAATTTTATGGCATGCAGTTCAAGTTATTTCCAATGTAAAGTTGAGCTAGAATATTATTCCTAACTATAAAAAGGAAACCTATTTTTTTCATTTCACACTCAGCTACTTAAATCTTTAATGCAGCAGTACAAGCCCTGTTTCATTGTGGTAGTGACAATCACAGAATCTCAAAATCATCTCATCAAGCCGTCTTGTTTTCCAGGTAGAGACAATGTGTCTGGGTGGGTGGTATCTGCAAATTTTCACTATAAAGAAACAACTACTTCTAGAAATCATGGGAAAAAATTAAAATGATAATTATTTAGTCTCAAAGCTTCTGTTATGATCATACAATTAGAAACATGCCTCTGGTTATCAGATACTCTCTTTCTAAGATACTAGTGAATTGACATGGCCAAGTGAATGAATGAAAAGGTGCTACCAGCTCTATAACCCCCCAGTGGCATCATTCCCCCCAATTATGAGCCTCTGTGCAACAGACATACCAAATCAGAAAGTTCAGAGAAGATGTTTCACTCTTTCTCGTGTCAGCCGTGGAAGTACACACAGCCAGCAAAATACACCATGACACATACAGCACATGGTTCCTCTTGAGGAAAGGGGACTTCTTGCCTTGTAACCAGCTCACTAGGGCCATAGGAAATATAAGGTCTGACAGGGCCTAGGAGGACATCCTTCTGGACTTGTAGCTTACATTCAGTGGAGGTGGAATTAGAGTTAGGCTGTAGATGAGCACTGATATCGTTCGCTAAGCCAGTGGTTGCTTCCTTCTGCTCGCACCGGACTGCCTCTTCTAGCTATGGGTTTGAAGTAAACAATGCTGCCAAGTCCTCCACTTCCTTTCTTTCCCAAACCAAATCTTATCACACCCTGCCTTTCACAACAGTAAGGAAATGGTGGATTCTAGAATTGATGTCCTCAGTGTCTCCATCAGTGTCCCTTGAGGGCTTAGATCTGCTCCTCGGGTGGCAAAAAGCCCAGCTTCATTCATTGTTTTGCACATAAACCTCTGGTTTTCATGTGTAATATCAGCTTTCCCACATTCTAAAGCTGAATGGATGCCTGGTAACTCTCAGAGTATTCCTGCTGTGAATTCCTTCTTTCTGGAAAAATCAACCTCTTCAAATTCTCAGTTCTTTGAAGGCAGTACTTGTGTCTCATTCATCTTTGTAAATTCACAAAGCTCTTGGCACAAAGTAGGAAGTCCACAAACATTATTATTTCAAAAAGAAAAGGTGGAAAACATCTGGTATATGAGCAAGATATAGTCTTTGACCTAAGTATAAAGAGGTGATGCTCATAGCTGCAAAAGTACAGCAGGAATGTTAATTTTTAGCAATAATATTATAAAAAGCCATAAAGTGGTAATTGAAGACTTTTTTTTTCTATTTCTTTCTCTTTCTGTTTCCACCTTCTTTTATGCCCGCCCATGTTTCCAATTCTTTTCTTTATCAGTAAACTTTTATTAAGACATTAAGAGCAGAGGTGCCTGGGTAACTCAGTCGGTTAAGGGTCCTGGGATTGAGCCCAGTGTTGGGCTCCCTGCTCAGGAGGAAGTCGGCTTGTCGCTCTCCCTCTGCCTCTTTCCCCACTCACGCACATGTTCTCTCTCTCTAATAAATAAATAAATAAATAAATAAATAAATAAATAAATAAAATCTTTAAAAAGAAAAAAGCCATTAGGAGGAGGGTGTTAAGCACCACATTAGATATTGTTAAAAGAAAACAGTAGCCAGCGCAGCAAAACACCAACAGATCCTGAGACTTCGAGATTAAGGGATTTACTCTAAGTTATTCATCATAAATAGCAGACCTTGAATTTGAATCCAGAACCCATTCATCTAAAACCTGAGCTTATTTCACCATATGATTCTGTTTCTCCCTCTCTCTCAACAAGAAATGAAGTGCATTCCTTATATTTATTGACAAGAATAAATGAGAGTTCTGCCTTTCATTTTGAAAGGAGGGGCACCAGCTGGCTCAGTCGGTACAACACGTGACTCTCAATCTCAGGGTTGTAAGTTCGAGCCCCATGTTGCGTGTAGAGATTACTTAAAAATAAAATCTTTTAAAAAAAGAATCTTAAAGTGAGCTGGTATTTACTAATGCGATTCTTAAATTTGATTTCTTCCAGTTGAGCATGTGCCTTGTTAAAAAAATTATTTAAAATTACTGGTTTTAATTAGTTACAAACACGTCACATTTTTATGTTAAAGAAAGAAACAGTGTTCCTTTAAGTGGTTTTGCTATGATTTTCTACTACAATTCAATAACTGCTTAGTGCTGAGGAGGCTGAAGTTTTCATTTAAATTTTTATATTTAAATTTTTACATCACTGACTACAACACCAGGGTATGGGCAATTTGTAATGTTAGCAATTCTTTAGATGCTGAATGTTAAAATCTACTTCTGTATTTCAAGGGTTATTTCTAATTACATGCACAATTGCTGATCCATCTGCCTACTACATTGATGTCTGTAGTTATATATGCTTGAATAATTACTGAAAATTAAATAACATCATAAACAGTCAAATTAATTTCTTTGCGCATACCAAAGGCAGGGAGGCTACACTTAGACAAAATATGATTTGCCCTGAGAAGCAAAAACGGCCTCTCTTATTCCTCACTAAATTTGTCAGGTTCTATTCTGACTCGATAGAGTTTAAGAAAAATCCTAAACTTTGAAACAAGGAGCACCTGAGAAGTATTAATGAACAACAACAAACCTTAGCTGCATGAGTAATTTAAACTTTTAGTCCAAAGATGCCTCACTGTCAAAACAACGAGCCCATCATGTGCTTCCTGTAATCACATGACCAAGCGTAGCAGTTTCACTAAGAAATGGTTTCCTTGAGTGTGCCGACATAGTACAAAACTGTAAAAGAAAAATGCCCAGCTGGCCTTGCTTCTGCAATATCGGGCAGTCACTGTAAAATATGGAAAAATATGGGAGGCTGGACTGCAGGGTCTTTGAAAATTATCTTTATCTAAATTAAAGTGGAGAGGTTGAGAAGTTTGCTGCTGAGAACACACACACACACACATATATACATACACACACATACATACATACACACACACACATATACACACACATACATATACACACATACGNATTATCTTTATCTAAATTAAAGTGGAGAGGTTGAGAAGTTTGCTGCTGAGAACACACACACACACACATATACATACACACACATATACATACACACATATACACACACACATATACACACACATACATATACACACACACATACATACACACACATATACATACACACACACACACATACATACACACACACACATAGGACAGGACAAAGATCACCTAGACAAGTGGCAGTAATCAAACAGGTCAGGTGGAAGGAAACCAAAGGAATAGGATCCTTGTTTAAATATGGATGGCAGGGGAGAACTGGATCTCATGTTTTAGGGGGTTGGTATCGACAGAACAGTTTTCCTATAGTAGAGTGATTGGAAAATCTCAATGAACACAAATTTGAACCTTGTATTTCAACTACAGGTCCTTTCAGAGGGTGACCCCCAGACGGAACCCAGACATTTCCTGAAGCTGGCCTCCATTTGGTCTGTAGAAACCACTGGGGCTTGGCCCTGTCCCCGACGATTCAGTTGGAGACACAGATAGTGAATAATGAGTGGACAGGAAAATATACTTTGTCTGAGGTTCAGCGCTATCTGTGCCTTGGAATTTGAGAATCTGGAGGCCAGGTGGGGTACAAAGATGGAGGCTGGTACACTTCCCAGAGCGGGAAGGGGCAGAGGTCAGATCAAAGTGGTAGCTCAGCGAGCGGGAAAAGAGCAGGAAAGAAACGCTGGTTCATGGGGCAGGTGGCAAGCAATCAAGGAGGATGGGTACAGACCTCAGCACTATAGAATCAGGTTAGCTGAAATGCCAGCAAGGGAGGTCAGAAGGGCAAGCAGAGGCTACCAGTGCTCAAGGGCGCTCTCCAGCTGGGGCCAAAACAACTGTCTCCTGGATCATCTAGGGTCTCGGATACCCCAAGATGTGTCGTAGACACATCATCATATCAAGCCATGTTTAAAACCTCATTTCAAATGTTCACTAAAAGCCTTTTCCATAGGGGTTTCTTAAGGGTACAACTCTCCATCACGCAGACCGAAGACAGCATCTTGCCCCTCCATTTGCTGGCCATGTAACCTTGGGCAAGTCAGTTGACTTTAGTTAACCATACACATACCACTTAACATTGTTGTGCGAATTAAAACAGATACCGTATGGAAAGGGTTTAGCACAGTGTCCAACACATAGCTCTTCCCCAGACATTTAATGCTCTTTCTCTCTCTGCTGGCTCTCTCCTAGAACATCTTCCATCACACCTCCATCGGTTTATATGCAACTCACCCCCAGCCCCTTGGAATCTGGATTCACTGCCCCCCAACCCTGCAGTTGCACAGAACCCTGTCTCGTCAGAGTACCCATCACACTGTGCTGCTTCTCCCCGTCTAGCTGTGTGCCCCTCTGGACCTCGGGCTACATAACAGCAGCAACCACAGGTACCTTTCAGCTGGGCAACCCCAAATCTGGGAAGTGCCTGGCACATGGCAAGCATTTGGTACCTCCTCGTGAATTAATAAATGATGGAATGAGTTCAGGTTCTAGACCTTCCATGGTCTCTCAGACCATGAGCTCTCCTTTTCTCAATTAAATTAACTATTATCCATCATAATATTTATTTCTTCTTTTTTTTGTAAGATGTTATTTATTTATTTGTTTGTTTATTTATTTGACAGAGAGAGAGAGAGAGTGCACAAGCAGGGGAGTGGCAGGCAGAGGGAGAGGAAGAAGCAGGCTCTCTGCAGAGCAGTGGGAGCTTGATGTGGGACTCCAACCCAGGACCCCAGGATCATGACCTGAGCCGAAGGCAGTTGCTTAACCAACTGAACCACCCAGGCGCCCCATCATAGTATCTCTTAATTAAACCCAGATTTATACTATTATTTCTGTCCTGAACGTATATAGGTATACCACATGCAAAATATTTTTAATTTTTTATTGCTTTGATGCTACTCCCTTCCACACATAGCAGGGAGTCAATGAACAACCAGTGAATTAAATTAGGGTCATGACTTTTAGGGGACCGGTTAAACTTTGTGTATCTCAGTTTCCTTCTCCATGACATGGGGAGGCTATGTTACATAAGCTCTGAATACCTTTAATTCTGTGCTTGAACTACAAGGAAAAATCAAGTATGATTTAGCACTCAACATGTTGAGTGGAACCACATAGACAATCTATCTTCTTATCATTTTCAATTAAGGCACCAATAAAGTATCAAAAAGCAAGGACTCCCAAATCAAATCCCATACCCAAGGAAAGAACTGCATTTTGATATGGAAGGGCACTCATTTTTCTAAGCGTCTGTAAGACCCAAATCTGCCTGTGCCAAGGACAGTTACAGCATGAAAGATACAAAGTAACATACTTGCACACACAAAGCCTACTTTTTTAAAAGAGAGAAATGTGGCAACCAGGTGAAAGGAACAAGGTAATTGCAAAAGTCCTAGCTTTCTCTTGGCAGGGGATTTGGGTAATCGCTTGCCAATTGCTGGTTACTACTGCCAAGGACCAGGACTGCTGTGTTAAAAATTGCTGGCAATGGCCACCTATTGTTTGTGAATTTCTGTCTTAGCAGGGACTCTGCGGAGAGGCTACTCAGGTCAGCAGGGAAGCAGATTTGGCCAATACTCCCAGTGGTCATCACTGCTTAATGCAGAGAAATCACACGAGAGCAACATGAGAAAGAGGACACCCATGAAAATTTTCCTGAAAAACTTCCTGAATCTTTAGCCAGTATGTGTGTGTGTAGATAGATAGATAGATCCTCCGAAAAATGAATCATAAAATACTATTAATACTTACCCACTCTCATCACTGAACATTTACAAAACCACAGTATGCAGTCTACTGGCTCGTCTTGCCTGGCGGGCAGTCTATCCATTTAAGCTGGGTGGTCATACACCGACCGCACAATAGCTCGCACAACTAGATAAAAGGACCCATTGGGAAATTTGGGTTTGGTGAGCTCAAACACAAACACTTTGGCATCTCTCTTATGGCTTAATTCCCTAGTGTTATCCACTAAATACCCTCGAAAGTGATTTAAAACAAAAATTGGCTTTTAATTCTTGAAGGTTTTTCCACTTTCTGGTCAAAAGGCAAAGCAATCCAGAGGCTCTGGGGTACATCCCAGCTCCTGAATTTACAAGCTGTATGATTTGGGCACGTTTGTAAAACTCTCTGAGCTTCAGTGTCCTCATCTACAGAAAGCAGCTAATCATAATACGCTTCTCTGGCTTGTTGGAATTAAATGAAATGAGAGCATATGTGTAAAGCAGTTCTTATTACTAAAAAACGTTGGCTGTCATTTATCTCTCTGTCCATGGTGTATTGGACAAAAAACACAGACTCTGGAGGCAGTGAATCTGACCTTGAGTCCTGATCCTGCTGTTTACGAGCTCAGTGACTCTGGTGAGGTAGATTCCTGAACATCATTTTCTTCAGTGATAAACTGAGAATGATAATACTAATATCACAAACTGGAGTGTGCTATTGTGCGTCTGAAATGACTGCTGCTAAGTATGCTTGGCAAAGATATACCAAATATAAATTGCTGTACCATCATCATCACGATCATCAACCTATATTTTCATTAAATCCCCAAATCACAACATTCTCATACATCTTCTTCTCCCATTAGCTGCGATTCACAACATAATCCATCTTCCAACCCACTGGAGCCATGTAACTAACGGAGAGAGAACGGCACTTCAATGATAGGCTGATGGTGGGTGAAAAATTCTTAATCTCTAATATAATCAAACTAAATGGTTTCTCTACAATTAAAGAAGCAAAACACATTTTGAACTGATTTCTTGGTTTGAAATATTCTTATATACAACTAGATGTCCTGCTTGTATCAAAATATGGTGCATTGCATGTCCTAAATCAAAATGTCCTGATAGGGGAACAATGCTTAAGGATAAGAAAAATGTGAATGAGTCTATGAGGAAGTGGGTAACCAACAATATCTATTACTTTTCCGAGATGAAAAGGCAATGATGATATTTTTAGGCATTTACGACTACTCTGTACATAAAAGAAGTGTTCTCTAATGGGGTTTCAGGAAGATACGGCCTTAGAACCAGACAGTTAGCATTATGATCTTGGCAGGCTAATCAGCCAGACTTTCCTTTTTAAGCAATTGACTTAATATACTACATAAAAGAGAATATAAGCTTGATGCCAACACTCACTGGCCATTGTTGTTGGTCAATGGAAGCTGCCAATGCCAATTTCTCTCACTTCAGTAATAAATTCTAAATTCCACACACAAGTAGCCCGTCTTACACTTTAAGAAAAGCTTTGGTTTAAATTGTGCTTAAAATATTTCCCTTTTAGTAAAGAAATGTTTTCTCCTTCTCTTCTCTCCTTTCTTCCTAAAACAAAACAAAAACAA
>NC_048225.1:37920980-37929105 GCF_002007445.2 Ailuropoda melanoleuca
CTTCTTATCATTTTCAATTAAGGCACCAATAAAGTATCAAAAAGCAAGGACTCCCAAATCAAATCCCATACCCAAGGAAAGAACTGCATTTTGATATGGAAGGGCACTCATTTTTCTAAGCGTCTGTAAGACCCAAATCTGCCTGTGCCAAGGACAGTTACAGCATGAAAGATACAAAGTAACATACTTGCACACACAAAGCCTACTTTTTTAAAAGAGAGAAATGTGGCAACCAGGTGAAAGGAACAAGGTAATTGCAAAAGTCCTAGCTTTCTCTTGGCAGGGGATTTGGGTAATCGCTTGCCAATTGCTGGTTACTACTGCCAAGGACCAGGACTGCTGTGTTAAAAATTGCTGGCAATGGCCACCTATTGTTTGTGAATTTCTGTCTTAGCAGGGACTCTGAGGAGAGGCTACTCAGGTTAGCAGGGAAGCAGATTTGGCCCATACTCCCAGTGGTCATCACTGCTTAATGCAGAGAAATCACACGAGAGCAACATGAGAAAGAGGACACCCATGAAAATTTTCCTGAAAAACTTCCTGAATCTTTAGCCAGTATGTGTGTGTGTAGATAGATAGATAGATCCTCCGAAAAATGAATCATAAAATACTATTAATACTTACCCACTCTCATCACTGAACATTTACAAAACCACAGTATGCAGTCTACTGGCTCGTCTTGCCTGGCGGGCAGTCTATCCATTTAAGCTGGGTGGTCATACACCGACCGCACAATAGCTCGCACAACTAGATAAAAGGACCCATTGGGAAATTTGGGTTTGGTGAGCTCAAACACAAACACTTTGGCATCTCTCTTATGGCTTAATTCCCTAGTGTTATCCACTAAATACCCTCGAAAGTGATTTAAAACAAAAATTGGCTTTTAATTCTTGAAGGTTTTTCCACTTTCTGGTCAAAAGGCAAAGCAATCCAGAGGCTCTGGGGTACATCCCAGCTCCTGAATTTACAAGCTGTATGATTTGGGCACGTTTGTAAAACTCTCTGAGCTTCAGTGTCCTCATCTACAGAAAGCAGCTAATCATAATACGCTTCTCTGGCTTGTTGGAATTAAATGAAATGAGAGCATATGTGTAAAGCAGTTCTTATTACTAAAAAACGTTGGCTGTCATTTATCTCTCTGTCCATGGTGTATTGGACAAAAAACACAGACTCTGGAGGCAGTGAATCTGACCTTGAGTCCTGATCCTGCTGTTTACGAGCTCAGTGACTCTGGTGAGGTAGATTCCTGAACATCATTTTCTTCAGTGATAAACTGAGAATGATAATACTAATATCACAAACTGGAGTGTGCTATTGTGCGTCTGAAATGACTGCTGCTAAGTATGCTTGGCAAAGATATACCAAATATAAATTGCTGTACCATCATCATCACGATCATCAACCTATATTTTCATTAAATCCCCAAATCACAACATTCTCATACATCTTCTTCTCCCATTAGCTGCGATTCACAACATAATCCATCTTCCAACCCACTGGAGCCATGTAACTAACGGAGAGAGAACGGCACTTCAATGATAGGCTGATGGTGGGTGAAAAATTCTTAATCTCTAATATAATCAAACTAAATGGTTTCTCTACAATTAAAGAAGCAAAACACATTTTGAACTGATTTCTTGGTTTGAAATATTCTTATATACAACTAGATGTCCTGCTTGTATCAAAATATGGTGCATTGCATGTCCTAAATCAAAATGTCCTGATAGGGGAACAATGCTTAAGGATAAGAAAAATGTGAATGAGTCTATGAGGAAGTGGGTAACCAACAATATCTATTACTTTTCCGAGATGAAAAGGCAATGATGATATTTTTAGGCATTTACGACTACTCTGCACATAAAAGAAGTGTTCTCTAATGGGGTTTCAGGAGGATACGGCCTTAGAACCAGACAGTTAGCATTATGATCTTGGCAGGCTAATCAGCCAGACTTTCCTTTTTAAGCAATTGACTTAATATACTACATAAAAGAGAATATAAGCTTGATGCCAACACTCACTGGCCATTGTTGTTGGTCAATGGAAGCTGCCAATGCCAATTTCTCTCACTTCAGTAATAAATTCTAAATTCCACACACAAGTAGCCCGTCTTACACTTTAAGAAAAGCTTTGGTTTAAATTGTGCTTAAAATATTTCCCTTTTAGTAAAGAAATGTTTTCTCCTTCTCTTCTCTCCTTTCTTCCTAAAACAAAACAAAAACAAAAACGCTGTCTTTGAAAAAAAACTCTTACTGAAGTGATTCCAAAAAGTTACCTGAGTATAAGTTTCCAGGGAAATTTAGGCAAGAATCTACCGGCCATGTCTTGTGAACAAATTAATTTTAGAAATTACACATAGCTTTGAAAATAAAGACCCTAAAAACTGAAGTTATCACCATCAGATTCAGAAAGAAGACGTGAACTTTTTCAAGTTTAAACAACACTGTCATGGTAATTCCCTTCCTCTGTTCTTTTTCTGATGGAAAAGCAAAAGATAATTCAAGAACTAGGAAGGCAGGCTAAGATCGTCCTTGTATTTAACCAGAAGAGCATAAGCAAACAACTGTAATGGAGAGGGAGTTCCACGAAATCTATATTCCCCAGGGTGGGTGTTCTGTTCGGATGAACTGATACCCAAAGGTCATAACGACCATCGATTAGAAAAGCCCTTGGTCTGCCTGAATAAAATGTATTTCATCTCCATTTTCCTGAGGAGCAAACCGGGGCTGAGTTACATATCACAGATTCACAAGTGTTTGGACATGGGATTAGATTCAGATATATCCGAAATGTCTAACTAAAAAAAAACCCTGTGATTCAAGAGGAACATGCACTGTCCCTCATAGCACGGGACTCATACGGTGATCTCTAAGATCTCATCGGGAGCAAACAGTCTATAAATCAAGGGCCCTAACACTCCCTTTGATCCCAGCCACCAAGGCCTCCCCCACAACAATGCAGAAGACACCCTTGGCCCTCCTTCTGCTGTGCCTCTCCCTACGAGGCTGGTAGACTGAGGAGTCAAGGGGGCGTGCCCACTTGGTGTCTGCACATGGCCATCCACACACATTCTAAATTCGAGATTCTAGAACAAGCACCAGCTCTAGACATTCTGGAATTCTCTGCCCAGATGACCACTTGGCCTGTTTCTAGTGAGTGTCTTTGCTGGATCCATTCTCGCTAGGACAGGCCTTGCCTTCCCAGAGCTCAAGACTGGGGACTGGTTAAGGCGAAGCTGTTCACAGAGGGGTGGAGGGTGGGGGAGTAGGAGACCAGAGCTTGGCCATGAGGCCTAGAATGTCCACACACACGCATATGGGAGAGAGCAGGGGGTGTGAAGAGAAGCTGGGCAGGAGTAGTGGGGGTAGGCAGGGCCTGCCCTCCCCACTCGCCTCATCTGGTACTTACAGGACTTAGAGAACTCTAGTTTCAAATCTGGCCTTTCAGATTTGAGTATTTGTCGGAGTGGAGGATGGACCACATTTTATTAAGAGTTTTGTTAACTTGACTTCTTAGTTCTTAATATTTATACTTGTATGTGGCTTCTATTTGTTCTTGATCTCAGATCTGTGAACGTGAATGCCATATGCATGTTTCATTGGGCTGGTGCAAAGGATTGCTGCTTTTAGGTTTGAACTAACACCCTGTAACCATCAGGGGATTTTGCATGAAAACAGTAATTTGTAGCCTCTCTTGAAGGAAGAGATCTGGCCCTTCCAGGACAACGTTCTGGACTCAGTCATCCTTTGGGATTAAACAGCAGTAGCCCCCTTTTAAAATAGGGAGGGAATACCCACTTGGTCATCTTTGGTGGTTGAAGAGAAAACTACCTGCATAGCCAATGTCCTATTTTCCACACGGTCCTTTGACTAGGGCCCATTTCACTCCTTTACATTAGCTATCTGCCCATGTAGACTTCTGAGCACCAGACCTCTGATCTGAGGAAACCTTCAGGTATTAGCTGAATCACCTCATGTACCAGGATCATCCGGGGAAATTAATCTAATTGAGCTGGTTTTGTGACCAAGTCAGTGTCATTTGGCGTGACTGAGGATCTAACCCAAGCGCCCACGACTCTCTCATTAAGACAAGAACATGCGGTAATCACTTGAATTGGGAGGGAAGTCTCTTTAACTATCTGTCTTTCTTCAGTTCAGGGCATGCCAGACAAGCAGTTAGTGAAGGGAGTCCTTCCTGACGGTGCTCACAGAAAATTACCCCCTTAAAAATCTTTGTGGAAAAATAATGAAACCAAACAATGAGAATATCATTTGTATCCTCCTGTCGAAATGTGAATCTTTAAAGGAAGGGCAATGCTATTTGTGCCTCCCTGTGTACAATCATTTTTTTTTCTTAATATTGAAAACTCTACGGTGACTCTAATTTCAGTTAAGATCAGAAAGCACAAGCATATGGTGTCTGAAAACAAAATTAATTATGGCCTCAACATCTCTTCTGAGTTCCTTCTCTTCATCATGTATTAATCTTCCGGGTACTGTTCTACATGTTAAAATACGGAGAATGAATTGCTGTTAATATGCTGTTGCCAGGTTAAAGTACTAGAGAATGTGAAGATGTCAGAAAACAAATCCCAGAGAGGAATGAAACACTGTTTTCCTTAGCTTATGATTACCATACAAATAGACTCCTTCTGAATTTAAATTAAAACGACAAAAAAAAAAAAGAAAGAAAGAAAGAAAACCCTTTACATTCACTTACACACACTGACAAGGACAGAAGGGCCAAGGCTCTGCACACCACAGCTCCTGGGGTTCTTTCAACCAAGGCTAGGGTTTCCCATGCAAAAACACAATCCGACAACACACTCTTCACTTGGAAACTTGGAAAGTATCTTGTTGTACAACATTACAGCAGATGACATTTCTTGAATTAAAAGCAAAAATCTGTTATCTCCAACCACAGAGAAAAGTTATTATAAACAACGTATGGAAAAATCTAACAGGCACGTGGAAAGAGGAGCAGAAAAAAAAAATATCAATTTCTCTAAGTAGAGCTGTGACTGTTCCCAAGATGGAAAGCTTAATTTGGGAAATGCCTGGTCCCATTCAACTATCAGTTCTAATCTCAAGATGGAAAGGTTATTTTCTAAGCCACAACACGTCCAGAGCTGGCTCTGTAATGATTTGCTCTATGGCGATGGAATGCCCATGACTGAGCGGGCTGTCTTTATACAGAGGCTTGGCAAGGCAAATTCCCAAAGCAACCCAAGACAGCAGAGAAAAGCACGTGCCTGGCTGCCTCTGCTCCCACACCTTGTGCGTACCTTGTATTTTCTCTCCTGACCAACTTGCTAACATCTACACAATGTTCAAGACTGAGTCTCAGGTCATAGTCTTACCCATGCCTTGGCCTCTTGGTTTGGAATGTTAATATATAGCTTCTACACAGAGTGAGTCAAATTTGGACACCATTGCCAGTAATCTCTGAGGGGGAATTCTGGCAAATTGATTCTTTCACTAGTTCATCCATCCATTCAGGTATTTATTCAATGAATACTAGCTAAATTCCTATTACTTGCCAGTCCCTGTTCAAGGAAGAATATACAACAAAAGACAAAATTCCTGTATTCATGGAGATTCCAATCTAGTGGGGGAAATAAAGAGCCAGATGAATAAACAATCACAGATATACTTTGTTAGTTAGGGATCAGTGCTAAAGAGAGAACTAAAGCAAGAGAGGAGCACCAAAGAACTGGGAATTGCAGTAGCACATGGGGCGACCAGGAAAGGCTGTGTGGGAGGGTGACACACAAGGAAGGCCCCGAAGGGAGCTAGCAATCCAGTCACATGGGGAAAGAGGGGAAGAGCGTTCCAGGCAGCAGAGCCAGCAGGAGCCAAAGCCCAGAATGTGCCCCAGGGCTCAGCTGACATAAGGGGGGTGGTGAAGAGTGAGATGTGAAAGGGGCAAAGAGGGAGCAGATCAGACCTGTCCCAAGCAGTTGAGGGAAGAACTTGGGCTTTGCCAGAGTGAGACCCAACTTCTTTGAGTATCTGTAGAACTCTAAACATTCATTATAGTGCATGCCTCTGACAGTTGTGAAGACTGGTTACGATCTTGGTAAAGTATGTGGCACGTATCAGTCTCAAAACCAATCAGGAGAGCCTAACTACGTGGATGGCCATCCGCTCTTGACCAGGAGCTCCCCGAGTGCTGACACAGCTGGTTAGTCCCTCCTGCACTAACAGGACAGTACTGTGCCCTGGAAGCACCCAGAGTCTTTGCCAATCCTAAAAGCTTTCCTGGTTGAGGACGGGCCTCCAAGTACCTCTACTAAGGGAGAGACTCTTTTTTTTTTTTTTTTTTTGACAGAGATAGAGACAGCCAGCAAGAGAGGGAACACAAGCAGGGGGAGTGGGAGAGGAAGAAGCAGGCTCATAGTGGAAGAGCCTGATGTGGGGCTTGATCCCAGAACGCTGGGATCACGTTCTGAGCCGAAGGCAGACGCCTAACCGCTGTGCCACCCAGGCACCCCAAGGGCGAGACTCTTAAAAGTCTAGCTCTCACAATGCGATTTACTTCCTAAGTTGGGGGAGGCAGGTCAGATGATGACAGGCACCATCTGTCCTTGTAATGTTTGACTGACACTTAGATTGATGGTTCCACATTTATTTTTGAAAAGAAACCCTGTGTCTCCCCACCACCATCCTTGGAGGAATGTGTACATTTTAATGTTTAACTGGGCACTGTGTACCCTGAAACAGAGCCATGTGAGATTCTTCTCCTCAAAAAAGGGCTAACAATGGGGTTCACACACAGAGGAGGCTCCCCAAGTACATCATAATGTTGGCTTATGATCCTTCTTGTCTTGACAAAGAACCTAGGATGCAGGGGATATTAAAGCCAAAAAGGGTAAGGAGGCATTTGTTCAGTGTGAATAAAAAAAAAAATGAGATGAGGTACCTCAAAAACTGTACCGAAAGTTCACAGGAAGCGAGCTGTGACGGACAGACCCTGCCTACCTTGACATACGATGTGTTCCTGCTCTTGTCCTCCCAGCACCTAGCCCAGGACCCTATGCAGAGTTTTTCACACATGTTTGTTGAATCAATTAGTTTGTAATTAATACATAAGACAAGACACGATCTCATCAACTCACTAAAGGCCAGAGAATGTTGAATTTATTGACGATGAGTTCATGATACAGACTGAGTTCACAAGCACACAACCCACTACTTCAAACATTTTGTTCTTAATAAGGTTTACAGACATCTGGCCCTACTTTTACCCCTTCCTTTATTTTAACTATCAATACAGTGGTTGGCCTTCCTTAAAACAAAGGATCTAAGCAGGGTAGTTTCATAACCTCGATTTGCCTCTTGTGTCTCACTCTGAGATTACAAAATTCTAATTCTAGAGAACGTTTCTACAGGTTCCCTAGGTAGACTTTCAGCTTGTAAAAGACATTATTCTAGAGCTATCACAGATAAAGTCTGTGAGAGTTTTAATATTGTGCAGTATCACATAAATTCAGATTACGATCGCAATTATTATTTTGACATCTATTAGCAAGGATCAACTCCCATGTTTTTCCTGTTTATGAAAGTAGAAGGCGTTTCGCCAATACTTGCCTGCTTTCTCCCCCACAAATCAAATTACATTAATACCAAACATCATAGAAGGACAGCGGCAAGGTGGTAGAAGGTCACTGTGACATTGTTTTAACCATGCCCACACCTTTAACCATTTCAGTTGATGTTACGTAACTTGGCCCAGAATTGATGCTGTCATACCCAAAGTGCTTTCATAACTTAGGATAAGCTGATTTAAAAAGCGAATAATGACCCCTTCATTTTCCTTTATGAACAATTAGGAAATTTCCAGTACTGTGTACATTCTGACAACTTGCAGACTATGTCAATATAAAATCTGTTTTAATTCCTCAGAGGCATGTAGATCCAGAGATGACATTTTGAAAATGGTTCAAATGTCAAATGGGAGTTTAAACAAAAGCAACTAGTCAGGAAAATTTCAGGCATGTTTGGATTTCAGAAAGCTGTAAGTGCTTTTTCGTTACAAAAGGAATTCAGAAATCCCTGTGCAGCATTGATAGGTGACATACATTATCCAAAGCACGTATTCATTCATTCATTCATTCATTCATTCATTC
>NC_048225.1:37932980-37947463 GCF_002007445.2 Ailuropoda melanoleuca
AAAAAAAAAATGAGATGAGGTACCTCAAAAACTGTACCGAAAGTTCACAGGAAGCGAGCTGTGACGGACAGACCCTGCCTACCTTGACATACGATGTGTTCCTGCTCTTGTCCTCCCAGCACCTAGCCCAGGACCCTATGCAGAGTTTTTCACACATGTTTGTTGAATCAATTAGTTTGTAATTAATACATAAGACAAGACACGATCTCATCAACTCACTAAAGGCCAGAGAATGTTGAATTTATTGACGATGAGTTCATGATACAGACTGAGTTCACAAGCACACAACCCACTACTTCAAACATTTTGTTCTTAATAAGGTTTACAGACATCNCATCCATCCATTCAGGTATTTATTCAATGAATACTAGCTAAATTCCTATTACTTGCCAGTCCCTGTTCAAGGAAGAATATACAACAAAAGACAAAATTCCTGTATTCATGGAGATTCCAATCTAGTGGGGGAAATAAAGAGCCAGATGAATAAACAATCACAGATATACTTTGTTAGTTAGGGATCAGTGCTAAAGAGAGAACTAAAGCAAGAGAGGAGCACCAAAGAACTGGGAATTGCAGTAGCACATGGGGCGACCAGGAAAGGCTGTGTGGGAGGGTGACACACAAGGAAGGCCCCGAAGGGAGCTAGCAATCCAGTCACATGGGGAAAGAGGGGAAGAGCGTTCCAGGCAGCAGAGCCAGCAGGAGCCAAAGCCCAGAATGTGCCCCAGGGCTCAGCTGACATAAGGGGGGTGGTGAAGAGTGAGATGTGAAAGGGGCAAAGAGGGAGCAGATCAGACCTGTCCCAAGCAGTTGAGGGAAGAACTTGGGCTTTGCCAGAGTGAGACCCAACTTCTTTGAGTATCTGTAGAACTCTAAACATTCATTATAGTGCATGCCTCTGACAGTTGTGAAGACTGGTTACGATCTTGGTAAAGTATGTGGCACGTATCAGTCTCAAAACCAATCAGGAGAGCCTAACTACGTGGATGGCCATCCGCTCTTGACCAGGAGCTCCCCGAGTGCTGACACAGCTGGTTAGTCCCTCCTGCACTAACAGGACAGTACTGTGCCCTGGAAGCACCCAGAGTCTTTGCCAATCCTAAAAGCTTTCCTGGTTGAGGACGGGCCTCCAAGTACCTCTACTAAGGGAGAGACTCTTTTTTTTTTTTTTTTTTTTTTTGACAGAGATAGAGACAGCCAGCAAGAGAGGGAACACAAGCAGGGGGAGTGGGAGAGGAAGAAGCAGGCTCATAGTGGAAGAGCCTGATGTGGGGCTTGATCCCAGAACGCTGGGATCACGTTCTGAGCCGAAGGCAGACGCCTAACCGCTGTGCCACCCAGGCACCCCAAGGGCGAGACTCTTAAAAGTCTAGCTCTCACAATGCGATTTACTTCCTAAGTTGGGGGAGGCAGGTCAGATGATGACAGGCACCATCTGTCCTTGTAATGTTTGACTGACACTTAGATTGATGGTTCCACATTTATTTTTGAAAAGAAACCCTGTGTCTCCCCACCACCATCCTTGGAGGAATGTGTACATTTTAATGTTTAACTGGGCACTGTGTACCCTGAAACAGAGCCATGTGAGATTCTTCTCCTCAAAAAAGGGCTAACAATGGGGTTCACACACAGAGGAGGCTCCCCAAGTACATCATAATGTTGGCTTATGATCCTTCTTGTCTTGACAAAGAACCTAGGATGCAGGGGATATTAAAGCCAAAAAGGGTAAGGAGGCATTTGTTCAGTGTGAATAAAAAAAAAATGAGATGAGGTACCTCAAAAACTGTACNATTCATTCATTCATTCATTCATTCATTCATTCTTTCCTTAGAGCATTCCTGTGTGGAAAGCATTGTTCTTGCAACGAATAATAATTGCCTTATTCCCCACTGTACCCAAGTGCCTATCTTAGTGCCTGGCACACAGTAAGTGCTCAAGAAACAACGCCAAATGCTGAATACATGAATGAGTAAATAGATGATGAGTTAGTAACAAACTTTTCCCCACTCTGAAGAATCTTATTTTCTTTGAATACAAATGCCAGGACATTCCTATACTATGAATGGCCTAAGAAATAACAAAACGTTTACTTGGTTTTGCTTCCTTTTGCTGCAGGAAGCCTGGATGCTGGAAGGCAGAAAAGTACACCAGATAAATCAATCAATCAATCAATCAATCAATCAATGTCGCGGCGGAGCAAACGTCCACTTTATTTAGCTGATAGGAGTCTAAGGAGATAGTGAAAAATGAAGTTGTGCAATTGTAGAGAAAACCTAGCCACAGTGACCAAGGGTATGCCATGGTTTCTTTCAGGACGAGGGGACGCCCAGTGGGAACATGACCTTGAAAATGCATGAACAATTTGAAGGGACACAAATTATTGGAATCCAAAAGGCTCTCTAAATGGTCAACGATAAAACCTTCACAGCTTATATGAATTACGTCACAGGAATCTTACCAAAAGAAATTTCACTTACCTTCTTACTGTCTAATGATTAATTAAAAAAAAAAAAGTGGGCTTTTTAAATAGTTTGTTTACAGCAATGTTCCTTTAAGGGTAATGGGTCAGATCTGCATCCTCCCCCCCTCCGCCCCCCGCTGCCTGGTGTTTATACAGAGACAGTCTCTTTACCAACACAGTCAGTGCAGAGTAAGAAAACGAGCATAGGACCCCAGAAAAAAAATGCTACAAAGCCTGGTGATTGACTCTGTGGCACTTTCCCTCTGTGGGAGGAGCCTTCAAGGTCACCCTTCAGAGCCTACTGGTTCTCAACCTACTTACTATTCTAATACCTAATTTATATGATGTCTCAGCAGATAAGAAGCAGCAAATTAGAAGGCAGAGCCCTGGAAGAGAGAGGAGTCCTAATAACAGAAGTGAGAGCTAGCAAGGTGAGCGCAAGTAAGGAGACCCACACAGGACTGCATTTGATGGCCCCAGACAGTAATTAACAGTCCAAATGGAAACCCTGTATTCATGACAGGCAACATAATTTGCAGAGCCCAGTGCAAAATGAAAATGCCAAGCCCCTTGTTCAAAAAATTATTGCGAATTTCCAGACAATGACAGCAGAGCATTAAACCAAGCAGGTGGCCCTTCTGAGCACAGGTCTTATATGACTGCAGTGGTAGTGGCCTATGATGCCAGACCAGCTTGTATCATCGTGCTTAGCATGCTAGGCTGGAAAAGTGAAAGACACAGATAATCCACTATGGAAAGTGGCACAGACATATAGGTGCTTTTTTAAACTGTTGTTTTGGCACTTAAAATATTGAATTTCAGTTATCTGGGAAAACCACTCATGTCTAATTCCCGCATCTCGGGAGGTACCAGTTATCATTACAATTTCAACATGCACCTTCAGTGACAAGCTCAGGATCTACCCTTGACCCAGGTTTTGGCTTTGTTGAAGTGTTTTTGTCTTGTAAACAGCCTGTTTGTTCTTCTAGGTCTGAGAAGTTTCCTATTTCCTTATGCTCCTCCCATGCTGATGTGCAGAATCCAAAATCCATAAAGGCTTATTAAATCAGAGAAAGATGAAAGCACAGGATAATTTAAGTCATTCACTAGTCATTATAACCCAGCAATGCATTAATGGAGAGCCACTGAAAACATTTCCAATATTTCTAAACATATGGGTGTAAAATATAAATCCACCAACTCTATTTGATTAAAGTCTAAGAGTGAGACTTGGAGACTCTCATTATCAAAGCCCACGTTACACTGAAAGTCATTTCATTGGGCACTAAAACTACTTAAATACAAAAATTATAGAAATATGTCTAAATCTAGTTTTGTAATAAACCATTTTAATAAATATCCCTATTTCCCGTGCATGAACATCATTTCTTCAAGAGGAAAGCATTTCTCACTATGACAGAAAACAATTTAACTAAGTAAAAAATGAACAATTTTGTATGTACATAGCCAAGATGAAGTATGTCTTTATAAAATGGGGAATTTTACAGAGAAGAGAAATTAACTTAAGTGGTAGGAGGTAAAATTGGATTTGTCTTGCTTAACTGCAATGGCACCATATTTAAAATTGTGCACTGGCAAAGGCTCAGCGTTGTCAGCCTGTAATAGTCTGTTTCTCATGTGATGGATTTATTTTACATCTCCTCACTCATGTTATTAGATGTTTTCCTTCCCAAAACAACCAATAAATATGATAACCATTTATTATTGCCAGAAAAAAGTCCCATAAAGAACCTTAATATTACTTACTTAATCTCTTCATTTTAAAGCTGTGTGACAATAGCAATAAAAAATAGTTGATGGTGACATGATTCTGGACAATGCGATCTTAAAGGGTAGGGTCCTTGTGTTGCCAGCCCTGGACGCTCTCTGCTTAGTACAGTACGTGGTATATAGTAGGCACTCATGAAATGTAAACATGTAATATATATCTGAGACCTCCAACACATTTAATCAGATATATTCTCCACCAAATTTTAAGAAAGTAAATTCTGTTGAAAGGAAACATTTTGAATGCTTTAAATTATAGTTAATAACTATAGTAGTTAATATTTGTTAAACACTTCATACAGACAAGACTAAGCTAAATGCTTTATAAAACACATTAACCCATTTAATCCTCAAACTCAGTTAGTATCCCCATGTTACTGATGGGGAGCCTGAGCCATAAGAAGTTAAAAACCTGTGCACAGCCATATGGTTGGTATGTGAATGAGATGGGGTTCCAACCTAGAAGTAATCCACACTTCTCATGGGTGTACTGAGTGAATTTCACAGAGTGAATTCCTAGAGGACAAGTGGTTACTATGCACATCTTGTTCAGTAGGTTAAGGATAAGCAGAGTTGTCTAAAATAGTATAATTCACTTTTAACAGAATTGTTGGCCAATTTTCCTATGGCATCCTATAGCTAAAATTGAAAACAGTAAATACGTTTCTCAGAACTATTAATAAAGAGAGACAAGGCTTAATCCAAGCACATGCTGGAGACCACAAATATTTTAGGTCACGACCCACAGAATTTCATAAATGAGTGAGAAAAAGTGATGGTCAGTGTTCAGGCTAATGTAGATGAAAAATCCCAGCAATAAGGTTTTTATATATTTGTCTTTATAAGACAAATACCTTTCACTGATCTCCCTCCTACTGACCAAATCTACAGGCCTCTTCTAGTTTTCAACCTTTCTGCAGCAACCATCATTAGAGAACATTTCTTCCTTCTGAGCCTCTCTCCTGACGGGCTTTCTGCAGCAACAGCTTCTTACGGCCCTTTTTACATAAAGAGAAACCCATTTCAAGCTTTGATCGCAGAGTTATGTGTTATTACTACAAGGTATGCTAGAACACCTAAGGCAAAGAGCATAGCTGAGTCTCACTCACGCCAGAACCAGCCACTGAACAGTCTGCAGGATCAAGCCCATCAGAGCCAATCTGTCTGTCTGTCTGTGTCTCAGCTGTTTCATGCACACAGCCACCGTCTTAGTCCATTCAGGCTGTTATAACAAAATACCATAGACTGGGTGGCTCGTAAGCAACGGAATTTTATTTCTCCTAGCTCTGGAGTCTGGAAGTCCAAGGTCAAGATGCCAGCAGATTTGGTGTCTAGTGAAGGCCCATCTCCTCGGTTGAAGACTGATCTTCCAGCAGTGCAATTGTGGGGCAGAAAGGGAGAGGAATCCCTCTGGAGTCTCTTTTATAAGGCGGTCAAGCCTATTCCTGAGGGAAGGGCTCCACCCTGGTGACTTAATGATTTCCCAAAGGCCCCACATTCAAATGCCATCACTTTGGGGATTTCGTTTCAACATGAATTTTGGAGGGACAGATTCACCTACAGTTCTCAAGTCCACCACAACCAGAGATTATCTCTGAATCCCGACAACAAACTCATGGAAGAGAGAATCTTGATCCTAGTGTCAAGGAAAGAAGGACTGCGGGTTAATGCTCAGAGAAAAGGGATGACGTGGTAGGGTGGTCGGATATCTCCAAAGTTAATTACAACAACGTATCTACTCCGTGAAGACTATCTTCACCTCTCAAGTTCTCAGAGTCACCAAGTCCTGGGTAATTATTTCTATACAGTCTCTCACATTAGCACCCTCTTTCCTTTTCTACAGTGCCATGGTCCTCGATAGACTCCAGGACTTAGTTTGAGGTAGAGAGTAGAGACAGTTTCAGGGAACTCAACAGCAAATAAATATCCTTTCTCATACCAGCTCCCCATCAGTGTTAGTTTGAAATTGGATACCAAGTGTGGGCATAATACAAAGGGCTGTTATCACCGATTAATGATGTCTGTGATGGGAAAAAACAGTAACAGCATGTGAGTCAGGTGTTGATGCTTTTGACTCTTGTTCCAACTCTTTGATTTATAAGTGAGGATTCTGAGGCCTCTAGCATGAGGTAAACTCGTTATCAGAGGAGTTAATGGCAAAAAATCTGGATAACCCAACTACTGCTACTCGTGCTCTTTCCAAGGTTTCTTGTTATTTTATTTTTGGAAAGTAGACATATCTAAAATAGGGAGAGAGGCTTCTAGGAGCTTAAGAGAGCCCCATTGCAGCCCACTTTTCAGCCACAAGTTTGATAGTCACATATACGGAAGTCAACAGGGCAGAGAGACACAGCCTCACAAGATGAAACTTCCTGAATCTATAGGTAAAGCATTATCTGTGCTTGGAAAAATACCAACTGCCTAAGGACTTCATCATACAACGTGCATGACGACTTAGCTAAAAAACTCTATGCATGAAAACAACATCGTTCAACGTTTATTGAGAGCTTACTACATGCTGAGTACTTTTTAAACTACTTTACATATATTAACTCATGTAATCTTGGTGGCAAGCCAATTCATGAGTTGCTAGAAGTACTCCCACTTTCACAGAGAAGGAAACTGAAGCTCGGAGAGGTTATATAACTCGCCCAACATCACGTTGCTAAGAAGTGGCTGAGCTAGGATTCAGATGCAAAGACATCTGATTCTAGTGTCCAGGCTCTTGAGCACCACTCCACTTGGCTTCTCTCCTCCCCAGCATTATAGTGAAGCCTAACTCTGACTACGCATGGTGAAGTGCTCAGCAAACACTGTCAGTTTGTTACAACCTAATAAGACTGCTATCAATAACTTAGTACATGTTGGTTTCAGAATTTTGTTAGACTTCCGTGTGCTTTCCTAGAATAATCCACCTCTAGGTGAATAAAATTTATAGATTTCTGGAACACATATACCATTTTGTAAGAATGTCAAGAAGCTAGGAACGAAATCATACAAAGATGACAGAAAATGACAAGACCAGAATATAAAGTAGTAACAATACTAAAACTGGACTTTCGGCTCTCAAGGTTAATGGTGAGACTACATTTCATCTGGTAGTAACTTTGCACGTGGAAACTTTCAGTTCTTTGAAAGAACCACGCTTCCAGAGAAACAGCTTTAAAAGACTGAGAAATGACAAAATGAATAGACTGATGATATCCCGATTTGTGAGGGACACTGAATGCCAGTCAACAGTAACTTCCAGGCAGTCCCATGGGCTCCAAGGAGCATGTAAGCATCATCACAAGATGATCTTCCAGAAGTCCTGAAATGCTTAGAGTGATGTAATGTCACACCAGTCTCATCAAAACCCCTATCTCTTTCAGAACTACCCAAATAAACTTAACTAGATCACAAGTACTGCACAGCAAACCAAAAACAAACTATCTAACTAAAGCCAAGCTTGACTAGCATAAAAAATGCTAGAAATCTTAACATTTGGTCTAGTAAGCAGAGTACTGCAGTAGGAATCCCTGACCCTTGGGTCTGTGTACTACCCTCACCCCCTTAGGAGAGCTCAATGTTCCCATCCGTACCTAGAGACTGTATGTTATAGCAGTTTCCTAGGGCTGTTGTAACAAAGTGCCACAAACTGGATGGCTTTAAACAGTAGAAATTTATTCACCTACAGCTATGGAAGCTGGAAGTCCAAAATTAGGGTGTAGGCAGGATTACGCTCCCTCTGAAGGCTCTAGGCAGGGATCCTTCCTTGTCTTTCCCTAGTTTCTGGTGGTTGCTGGAAGTCCTTCACATCACATGGTTTGTGGCATCATTACTCCTACATCACCATCTTCACACGGCTGTCTTCTGCATTAGTGTCTCTGTGTCCAGATTTGCCTCTCCTAATAAAGACACTAGGAACTGCATGAGGGTCCACCTTAATCCAGTATGACGAATTTTAACTTGATTATATCTACAAAGACCCTATTTCCAAATAAGATCCCATTCATGAGCACAGGGAAATTAGGACTTCAACACCTTTGGGGGGGGGCACAATTCAACCCGTAGTACACCTGTTTTGACAGTATCTATACAATCATCTGAAAAATTTCACAGATCCAAAGTTCTAGGCTCATTAAAGTGTTTATTGAATTTGCTCCCATTTTTTCAAATCAGATAGCCTTTGTCTTTAGCATTAGGGTTCATTAATCAGACAAACCCTAGCTCTGCGCCAACCAGCTGGGTGACCCTGACAAACTGCCTGGGAGCCCAGAGCCCCAGTTTCTTTCCAGGATTGCAGTGCAAGCTCAAGGAGAAAACACCAGCATGGCTGGGGCACAGAGCAGCCCTATGCTCTGGGTGAAGGTTCCTCTTCCCACCTTCCTGCCATACCTGGGAGAGAAAGGCACAGGCCCAGGCAGTATCCAGGGGTCTCCCTAAGGATCACAGGGAAGAATGTAGAGAAGCAAGCAGTGGTTTCAATTAAAATTCACTGTTTCTCTCAGAACAGAAGAAAGTAATAAACCAATGCAGTAAATTAGTGCTGTGGAATTAATGCCCAGATAGAAGAAATAAAAGAGAAATTTGTGACCTTAATCAATCTCTCTCTCTCTCTCTCTCTCTCTCTATATATATATATATGACTGCATCATCTGCTTTATTTACACCCTCCCAAATAATTCTCAGTAATTTTCAGCAGCAGCTATGCCAGCAGCTGAGCCCAGGGGCAGGCTAGATAGCTAGAAGCACCACCCCTCCTCCCCACCCCTCCTCGGTGGGTTAGCAAGACAGGGGAGCAGTACAGAAGGCTAAGCACCAGCCACATGGAATGATCAGCACCCTGTCCCTTGGGAGGCAGCTCTGAGCCACCTACACAGCTGGTGGGTCCCCAGCCAGGCACCGGCATCATTCCCTTCCTTCCAGGGGTGCCTGCTCAGTCCTTTCTCCCTTTTGCCAAAATTCCCCATTCCTGACTGTCATTATAAAATCTCTTTTCCAAGTAATAGTTGTATTAACGCAAAGATCCGAATCTCATAAATGGATAGAAACACATACTGTTGCCTAACTAGCAGTCCTGTCCATTGCAACTTGACTGAATTTGGGGGCGGGGTTCAAGGATTTCCTTCCTGTTACTGATGGGGTCACCAGTTCCCACTTGGCGAAGTCTTTCCCATCCTATGTAGTATCTAAAGATGGTGAGCTGGGCACCAGTCTAAGTCCCCACAAATCTACCAGTCGGTTGGGGCTTGTGAATGAACACTGCATACTTACCAGGGATGCCAACGACCTCAGAGAGCCTTCATCTAAGTACATGACTACAGAATCCTCAGTGGAGGTCAAAAGGATTTTTTTTTTTCTTTTTCGTCCACCTTTATTCCAGGGAAGGAACAAACCCTGTATTTATCCATCAGAAGGCTGACATGAAGCAGAAACAGGGTTTGGAGCTATGTAAGCATTTCAAGGGGATAAACCTGGGAACCCTCAAAAATAATCTATTCATGCCGTCTTCTGAAGAACACTGTTCAAAACTGACTCTAATGACAACTCTGTTACAGCCAAATCCTCTCCAAATACTAAGAGAAGGGAAGAGGATAACTTTATCTACATTCATTCTGCTTGAAGTTTTGTTATTATTTTGTTCTTCTTTTCCTAATGGATTTGATTTCAAGTATTCACAGAGCCTTTAAAATACAAAGAACCTAGAGTCACAGGGAAGTGCTAAGCAGCTCTAGATTTCTTCCCATTTTTGTTTTAGTTCATTTTATTACTGATATACATATGTATGCATATATATTTACATATGTAGATATAGGTAGAGATGCACACATTTTTCTTTCTTTCTTTCTGTCTTTTTTTTTTTTTTGGTTAACAATTCATCACACCTTCATAACCAGTCATTCATTTTGTACAGGATGCTTTGGTAAGGCCCATATGGAAAAGAGTCCTACAAAATATTCCATATTCATTCATTGGTTTTCAAGGGGGGGNTTTTTGGTTAACAATTCATCACACCTTCATAACCAGTCATTCATTTTGTACAGGATGCTTTGGTAAGGCCCATATGGAAAAGAGTCCTACAAAATATTCCATATTCATTCATTGGTTTTCAAGGGGGGGGGTAATTTTACCCCCAGGAGACATTCAACAATGCCAGGAGGTATTTTGACTGTCACAACTCTTCCCCTACTCAGTAATGCATAGGGCAGCCCCCACCATGAGACTGTCCAGTCCAAAATGTTAATAGTACTGAGGTTGAGAAACTCTGAAATTAGCATTTATAATCATAACCAGCATGCAGACAATTTCGAGCCACAGGAAGGAGAGCCACAGGCCACAACAGGAAAGAGTATAATCTCCCTTGCGATGGCCAAGCCCTCTACCCCCTCAGGAGCCCACACCCATGCCTCCAGCCCATAGTCCTGAGTTGATCAAACGGGGAAACCCACAGCTTCCCCGGGAACATAATGACAGTGCAGAAAAGTTCCCTTTGTCCTTGTTCATTTGGAGCGCATTCACAGGGATGCAAAGGTCACTGCTGAATTTAAATAACCCCCCTGTGATAAATCTGCATGAGCCCCTTTTGTTCTACTGGACTCGTTGGATTAAATGAACACAATTTAATGTTCTATAGGACAAGGCCTCCTTTCATGGCTGAAAGAAGGAGCGAGGGTGATTTACAGTTTCATACATACTCATTCGCTACATTATCTGTTTTGTGCCTGTACTTACGAATATCAGCTCATCGTCTAGAGGCCATTTCTACCCATTCAGGAGAATTTAGCTTTCCATTAGGAAGGAATAAGGAATAAGAGACAGTAACAAGAGGTTTCCACAGCTTTCATGCTGAAGAAAAAGCACCAATATTTGTACCCTTGTCCCTCACCTTGTGTGTTTTTTCTTTTTAAGCTCTGGTTTTATACAAACAAGGCTTCCTTCTGGTTTCCAGGAAAAGGTAGTTTCCTAAGCAGATTATCACCAAACAGGGCTGTGCATAAACATAAGGATTAGGTTACTGAAGATACGAAATNGGCTGAAAGAAGGAGCAAGGGTGATTTACAGTTTCATACATACTCATTCGCTACATTATCTGTTTTGTGCCTGTACTTACGAATATCAGCTCATCGTCTAGCGGCCATTTCTACCCATTCAGGAGAATTTAGCTTTCCATTAGGAAGGAATAAGGAATAAGAGACGGTAACAAGAGGTTTCCACAGCGTTCATGCTGAAGAAAAAGCACCAATATTTGTACCGTTGTCCCTCACCTTGTGTGTTTTTTCTTTTTAAGCTCTGGTTTTACACAAACAAGGCTTCCTTCTGGTTTCCAGGAAAAGGTAGTTTCCTAAGCAGATTATCACCAAACAGGGCTGTGCATAAACATAAGGATTAGGTTACTGAAGATACGAAATTATTTGTGAGTACCACTATCTTACGAACTAACCCTTTTTTATGATGACATACTAATATCAAATGTTCGCTTATTCATTAAAGTAGGCCTGACCTTCACTTAGTAACAGCTTCCCCTTCTTTCCATATATTTGGATATAATACAAGTGCATCCAAACATTATATAACCCAGATTTTTATTAACCACAGTCTTAGGAATCAGTGATGTTTTCCTCATGGATGATTAAAGAGACTAGATTTTCATTTGTCTCCATTTCATAAAACACAAAGTATAAGCAAGGTTATGAGAGCTGATTTTGGGGGTGGGTAAAGAGAGCACTTTGAATTCATAGTCACACCTCAAAAATCCCGCACTGTGAGGGAAGAGTGCATGGATAAATTATAAGGTGTGCTACCTTGTCCTCAGTTGCTTGTCTCAGCACCATGTTACCTCTCTCTTTTGTTTCCTGGGGGTACTAAAGTCTAGAGCCTTGCTAAGGAGGCTCTCTGGGGAAGCAACATCAGCCTCCCCTGGGAACTTGCTAGAAATGTAAGTTATCAGGCTCTACCTCAGCAATTTGCCGCCTAATAAAGACCACCAGGTGACTATTATCATGCTGAAGTGTGGTCTCAACTTTTCCCTCTGTTACCCCTCCTGCTGACTAAACACTATGTCTTATACCATTCACCAAAAGGCATGTTAATAGTATCTGGAGTTGATTAAAAAACAGAGGACATCCAGTATTCTAATAAGCTACCCCTCCCATTTTAATAGGGAAAAAAATGTCTAAATCCAAAGATACCAATGGATGAAGGTAGAATTTGAGATGTCCCTGCAACAGACATACATTTGAAGAGGATCTCTGCCTCTCCACCCACCTGGTGGGCAGGGCAGCTGGTCTACCCACACATAATGCATCTATTGGTCAGGTTTATCCCAAGATGTTCACAGAAAGTAAAAGAGAGTTCAGATTCGTCACCCACTCAAACACAGGTGGAGATGCCAGTGACTAAAGCGTGGGTCAAAGGGAGACATCACAATTGCAGGAGGGAATTCAGAAAGCCTATGCCTTAAATAATCGACCAGCAGAAGCTGTAGAAGGAGCAAGGGTCACTTTCACAGACACGGGCTCTCAATGCACCATACGCCAATCCTGGTTGTATGTTTAACAGAGGCAAAGGGAAATGATGTATGTTTTGTCCCCTCTGAAAATATTATTTTAAGTTGGCCTCTCAAAAGAAAGAGATACAATCCAAGACTTTTAAAAATCCAAAATCACCAAAAAAACCAAACAAACAAGCCAAAACAAAACAAAACACACAAAAAACCCATGAAAGAGAAGAGATACACATATTTGTTACTTCTAATATCTTCCAACACTCCAGACATTTATGAGTCTTTTAAAATTCCTTTCCTAATGGTATAATGCCTCTCAAACTAGCTTAAGTTGCAGCAGATGGGCTTTCAAGGTCAGCTTAACTTGTTTATATTTCCTGGGTAGTTTTCTGGCTCACTCTCTGCAGATGGACCCATTCTTCAGGGCCCACTTCAGATTTGGGAAGTCCTTGCCCCAGCCCCCCTCTGACATATTACCCTGTTCACAGCTTATATTCCACAGAGTTTGACCACTTATTTCTTATAAGCTGCCTTACGCTCTTTGCTAAAAGTACATTGTATGTCCTATTTTCCCCATGAGAATAAATTCCCTGAAAGCAGAAACTGTCTCATGCTTCTGTTCTGCCTGCCGTCCTATAACACCTGGGGTCTAAAACAGCAGTGGTAGACAATAGTGCATAATATACATTATAAACCTGAATGGAAGGTTCCAGGGCTATACACCATGTGGTGAGGAAAAACACAGCTGCCTTTCAAGTACACCTTCCCCCAAAGACAGTGCTCTTAAGACTATGCGTGCAACTTACAGAAACTTTATTCTAGAGGGGACTCCAGGATGACGAATAACAGTAGCAACAACAGCTAACATCTACTGAGTGCTCTACTGAACGCTGGCATGCTTGCACTCTGCTAAGTGCTTCCCATGCTATAGATACAACCAAAATAAACATTCTAACACCCTAGAGGAACTTCTCACACCTGTTCCCCAATTGAGACTGGATGACTAATCCATAGCCAGCTTGGATTTTGTTACAAGGGCTGGAAGCAAGCATTTGAGTACCTGCTCACCCAAAGAGGCAAGTGAACACCAGCCCATTGGGTGACTCCGGCTCAGAATGCAGGGGTGGGGCTCCGGTTATCACAAGCTGAGGCAGACATCCACAAAGATGCTTCGCTGGATGGAATTCAACTGCTCAGACTGGAGTTAATCAAGGGTTTTCTGTACAGGTCAGAAAGGACCTCAGAGGTACAGTTTTTGTTTTTACTCTTAAGCCACAGAAATGATTGGAGAAGGTCTCCAGACTATTGATTTTATGTGATTTTAGGTCCGGTAGGAAAAAAAAATGGCATTTTGGGTAGAGAACACTGTTCAACAGAGAAATTTCTCTCCCTTCTTGGGTCTGGGACATCTGTTATCTGCTGCAAGCTGTGGACCATAAGCACTGACATTATTTGAGCATGCATTAATCATTTAAATCTTATTTATTATGGAGCACATTGCCAAAACAAAACTCTATGAACTTCAGCTCCACCACAAAGGAAGGAATGAAAGGTCAGTTTACTAGAGTCTACATCCAGCTGGAAAAAAATCTAAAGCAAAGATCTTTAATAAATATACTGATGATTTCTCTCATCTATGGAACATAAGAACTAGGAGGATCGGTAGGGGAAGAAAGGGATAAAGAAAGGGGGGGTAATCAGAAGGGGGAATGAAACATGAGAGACTATGGACTATGAGAAACAAACTGA
>NC_048225.1:37948342-37955882 GCF_002007445.2 Ailuropoda melanoleuca
AAATCACAAAAAAAAAAAAAAAAAAGAATTACCCCAGGCTTGCAGGTCTGTGAATCTCCATGGAAAGAAGTAGAGTGATAGCATGATTCTTACAGAGCTTTGGAGTTTACCAACAACTTTCAAACACATCACAACTTTCAGCCTTCATGAGCAACCCCCCAATGAAGTAAGTAATGTCATTTTCATTTTACAGATAAGAACGCGAGGTCCAAGAAGAGTGAATGATGTGTCTGCAATTGGAGGTAAGGCAGTCAGGATAGGGTATCACCTCTTGTTGCAGTTTCAATGTTCCAGGCACTGTGCTAAGCATTTCACAGAGGACTCCTATATTCCTTGCAACAATCCTGAATCAGTAAAAACTAAAAATTTCAGAGAGGTTCCACAATTTTTCCAAGTTCGCAAAAACTGGTGAGGTCAGGAGCGTCTGATGGGTTTATGTTTCCCCCTGGTGTGGTCAGTGGTGTTTCCTAGTGAGGAAGTGAAGCACAGGGACTTTAAAACCAGGACTTCTAATCCCAAATGTTACCTCCTCCATGAAGCACTCCCTGACCATCACTCTCACCAAGGCCATGTTGAGTGAAATTCCCCCACCATAATCAATTATTGAACTCTTTCACTGTGTAATAAACATGAGTTATTTTGTTAATTTCATGTACCTTTGGGTCCCAGGAAGGTTTAGACCATATCTTAAGTTTATAACTGTTACTAGATTTTGTTTGGAAACTAGTAGGCACAATAATAAATGGTAAGTGAGTAAGTGAATCAATAAAATCCAGTGTTTTCTTATCATGTGCTTGAGAATTACAAAGTAATGCTCTACATTTTTTTTAAACAATTAGAAAAGTAAGTCTAAAATGCCATTCCTGGCACAAATGGCTTTTTAAGATCTATGGCAAGGACAGAGAAATTACAAATATAATTAAAGCTCTTATTATGCATTATAGGCTAAATTGTGACAATACAAGAGTTTCTGAAAATTCATGGAAACTTCTAAAGTCTGCCTAAAAGACAACTTTAGTGACATGAGCTTTAGTGACATGTTGTTCTCTGCATATAATATACAGCCTACGTTCTTCACATCCAACCCAAATCCTTCCCTGTGACTTCATTCTAAAATATTTGCAGTCATCAGAGGAGAGAGAGAAGAGTTGAAAATGCCCTTCTGTAATGCCTTTTAACTTCTCAAAAAGGTGATGGGCTCACTCTGAATGACTCAAGTGGCAATGGAATTACAAAGAAGGCTGAAGGTGACTAGGGGTGTTTCATATTCCCCAGGGACTGTGAAATGTGAAGGTATCTGTGTCCTCGACGTCTTTACTATGATATTTGGGGGGGGGGGGTCTGTGTCCTTTCTTTCTCTCTCTCTCTCTTTTTCTCTCCCCCTCTCGCTCCCTTGTAAAGTATCTGAATTCATTTTTTCTGTCACCATATTCCAGAGCCCTTAGTTCCAGTGGGAAAGTGAATCAGGAGGGGTTTCTAGCACAGGTAAGGGGTCCCTCAGGGTCCTCAAGCAGTTTCCCCTATGTAACATGGCTCTGAAAGGTTGAGCTAGCCTCCCGATCTCTGATTCTTCTCTTTCAAGTTCCAGCAGGCTTCACTCAGACACTGATCGAAGACGACCACTCTTTGTCTAATAATGAAATGCAAGTGAAATCCTGACTCAACACTGTTAGCACATGAGACTCTACCTAGCAAGAGGACTGACCCACTTATAATTACAGAAAATCAGTTATTTCCAAAAAACATGGCATTCTCTCTCAAGTACGTTCATAGGAATCTGACATTTATAAAATACATGCGGTCAGCTGTATGTTTCCTCTTTAACAAACACGGAAGGAGAAATAACTATCGACTCCATCAGTAGTTTGTTATGAAAACTGAGTATGTCCACACCAGCAAATATCAACTAGCCTAACTTGTCGATTCACTTGCCCGGGGTGAAACAACAATAATATCTTTTTACATTTTTCTAACTTTCAATTAATTCAAACTATAACCATCACAACTCTCACTGATGGTTTGACTCTCTTGTTCAGATCTAAACAAGGCAAATCACAAGAAAGCAAGGAACCTCTGAGATCTTCCAGTGTATGTACCTGTCTCAGAATGCAGTCTACCAAACTCCACATCTGCCCCTCCTGAGCCTTACCCAACAAACTGTCAGAACAATCTCTAGAAATTTTTTTAAGCAAAAGACCTGAAAATTTAAAGGTGGTACATTTTATGTAAAAATCAAGACACTGGAAGTCCCTCTAAACGTTGACACTATGCTCAAGGATACTACAGGAATCACAAAAAATCTGGGCCTTAAATTTAAGGCTTAAAGGAGATCATTTACAATAAGCTAGATGGTCAAGCAAAGGAGAAGCTCCTAGAAATACAGGTGTCACAAAGCCAGCTTACCCACAGAACCCAGCATCGGCCAGGTTACTCCCTTCTCAAGAAAGACAAAGAGGGCAGCTGCCTTCTGAGTGGTTTGGGAACCACTTTTTATTATTATGAGAAAAGCAAATCTAAAGCTTTCTGGGAAAGCCTCTAATTTCTATTAGATCACTTCACCTTGGTTCAGCTGAAGTTAAAACATTCCAATCAGGATATACCACGTAGAATGCTCACCTTTTCAGAAACTACCCCAGAGGAAAAAAAAAAAAAAGAATGTTGTCCTCCACACTGTAAAATAAGTCAGGGAAAAAATAAAATAATATAAATAAGCAGGTGTCAGGCTGATGGATTTAAAAGCTGGACAACCAATGAAAAAAGAGTCATGTGAGCATTCCCTTACCTGTTTTGGTATTGATGGCAAAAAAATTCTGGGGATTCCCACTTGTAATCCTGTATGTCAGTTTCTCATTGGAACTGGAGTCGGGATCCTCAGCCTGGATCTGAATGACAGATACATCCTTTGGAGAGTTTTCCATGACAACAGGATAATAAATAGGCTCCGAGGTCAGGGGGGCATTGTCATTCACATCTTCAATTTCAATGTAGACCTCAATAGTGGAATAAAGTGGAACAACGCCCCGGTCTGTGGCATACACGGTCAGCCAGTAGGACCCCGTTGTCTCTCGATCAAGAATGTCTGCAGTAGAGATGACTCCTAAAAGAAAAGCAGAGAGAACATGACTGCTACAGCAAAACTGGAAGACATTAAGTAACTGTCCTCAATTTAGGGGGGTTATGCTAAGTAATCTTGGCATATAAAAAAAATCCTTAATACAAATTCAATTAAGATGTTTTTCTTTACGTAAGAAAATTATTTTCTGAAAACCATATTAAATAGCTCTCCTACCATTTAAGAAGTATAATGACATTCACAAATACTTTATTTGAATTTTGGGGAAAAGACATACCTCAACACACGTACACATACACATGCACGTGGACACACACACACATACACAGAAGAAGACAATAGGGAGCAATGGGAAGAGAGTTGGACAGAGGTCAAAACACTTCCCAAGACGCATGGGAAATCAGGGCAATGTCAGGTCAGTATCTCCATTTGACCTGATACTGAGTTCATTTCATATGCAAAAGAAAGCTCTCCTAGGGTAAATTATTTTATTTGTTCATTCACAAAAATGAAAAAGACCTTTCAAATGTTCTTTTGCCAGTTAGGTTGGAAAACATTTTGCATGCAGAGATGTAAGCTTCCTTTACACTGTATCCCTGAAAATCCAATGTCACAGTTATTCCAAAAGAATGAGAGAAGGAGCCATATCAACATGGTTTCTGAATGATCTTTACCCCATCAAGAACCCTACAGAGGGCTCTAAATAAATGCTGAGCCACTCTGAGAGCTACTCATGGACAATCATTTTAAATTAGGAGCAGAAAAATGCCCGATCTCCTCCCTTCCCCTTTCCCATTTCATGGCCGAAACAAGTGCCAACCAGGAAATCTGATGTCTGCCAGAAAAGCCAGAGAGGAAATACACAGCTCTAGAATATCTTCACAGCCCTCGCCCAAACACCCCAGGCTACAGAAACTTGCTGCGGGAGCTCCTAAGCATTTTCACTGCGGTGGGAAAACTTGGGCTTAGCTTATAAAATCTCTTACAGGAGTCAGGATACTTGTGGAATGCATGCAATTTGTTTAAATCCTTATACCCCAAAAACACCCTTGGAAAAATTAAAAAAATAGCTCTCCATTTCTGGACTGAATTCTCTATCCTCTGCATTCCCATCAGACTTTGGACTGTATTAGGCACATAGTTTGGCCTACAGACCCTGGATAAGCAAAATGCCAAGTACAGCAACTGGAAGGGAGGAGGGCATTATCTATCCAGAAACAGGCTAGAACACTCAAAGTTGCCTCAAATTCAGAATGGCGAATATTCTAAGGGAAGGAACCAACTGAGGGTGAAGTTCCAGCTCTAAAGTTATCCAGCAAAGAACCCTGCATAGTGTTACGCAATGGGACAAAAGATAATCTTTTTTTTTTCTTTTTTAAAGATTTTAATTTAAAATAATCTCTACACCCAACATGTGGCTCAAACTACACAACCCTGAGATCAGGAGTCACATGCTTTACCGACTGAGCCAGCCAGGCGCCCCAACAGAAGATAGTCTTAAATATTCTCAATGGAAATATGTAAAATATGATGGATTTCTTGTAGATCCACAGGTGTTATCTAGAAGTCAAAATAGAGATGCCAATACGGCATTAGAAGAATAGATAGCAGATAGCAGGGTAGGAGGAAAACAGGAAGAGCAAAACAAAGTGATTAAAAACATACTGCTATGTGTCCATTGACTAAATGAGTAATAGATACCCTTAAAACTGGGCTGAGACACAGTAGGATGTCCACATGACATTAAAGTCTAGAGAGGCTGGAGGGCCAGAGACCTAGTCAGGTGAGAGCACATCCACAGGGCACAGGGAAATCACAGACAAGATGGCCAGTTTTCTGGAATACTCAGCAGTAAAAGCCATGAGCCACCATACAGACATGGGTGGCACTGGCACCCAGGGGAATTAGAGCTCTTTACATCAGAGGATGGTCAACTGACATGAAACCAAGCAGTTTCTGGAATGAAGACAAAGAGTAGGCTGGCAGGATCTGGGACGCAGGGTATGGGTTGCGAATAATGCTCTAGAGATGCTGGGAAGCACATCTTGCATGAGACCTGTCAGTTCAATTCATAAGCATCTACTGGTCCTTGTGCTGGACGCTGCAGGAATAGTAAAGAGCTGAGAGAAGATCTGTGTCTTCAGGGGACTCAAAGTCTTGCTGAGAAGCCAGATCACTAATGAAATCAGCTCTGAGGGGAAAACTAAACGTCCAATAGCCAGGGGGACTCAGTCGGATCTGGTTTGGGCTGATACAGTAGGAAGGGCAAAGAACCCAGTAGAAGAGGGTGGGAGGCAAGTGAAATAGCACTGACCGAGCATTTATAATGTGCAACACAACTCTCTATAATACGAGCTTTATAATTCTCTTCTACAGATGAGCCATTAAGTCTCAATATGAGTAGGTAACTTGCCCAAGGTCGCATGGCTAACTGTAAAGGAACTTAATCCTGTCTGCCTAAATGCCCCAATTTCAAATCCAGATGCCATTACTTAGACAAGGTGTTTAAATGAAGCTAGCCTAGTTTTATCTCAGTGTTGTGGTGATCATGTTGTTAAATATATGTCAAGAGCTTAGTATTTAGATACTTGCAACACAGTAGATGTTGAGCGTATGTTCTATCGGTGTGAATCAAAGGCAACACCAAAAGCCATGTAAAGAGTCACCACATTCCTCTATGGACTCTGAGAAACAAACTGAGGGCTTCAGAGGTGAGGAGGGGTGGGGGAAAGGGATAGGCTGGTGATGGGTAGTAAGGAGGGCACGTATTGCATGGTGCACTGGGTGTTATACGCAACTAGAATCATCGAACTTTACATCAAAAACCAGGGGGGCACCTGGGTGGCACAGCGCTTAAGCGTCTGCCTTCGGCTCAGGGCGTGATCCCGGCGTTGCGGGATCGAGCCCCACATCAGGCTCCTCTGCTATGAGCCTGCTTCTTCCTCTCCCACTCCCCCTGCTTGTGTTCCCTCTCTCGCTGGCTATCTCTCTCTGTCAAATAAATAAATAAATAAAATCTTAAAAAAAAAAAACAGGGATGTACTGTATGGTGACTAATATAATATAATAAAAAAATATTGTTATAAAAAAAAAGAAACAAATCTTACCCTGGAGGGGGAAATAAAAATAAAATTATTTCATTACCATAAAAAAAAAAGAGTCACCACATTCCTAAGCAAGGGACAATTTTGAGAGGAGAGAAGTTTGGGATGGACTACTGTGTTATTTTTTTCTCCTCTCTGGTTGTGTGGCATTCCTGCACCGTCTTTGTGACTTGCTCATGACATACCCTTATGTGACAATAACTGGCCTATTCAGGAAACAGCAAAATAAGTCCACTAAAAAGAGAACATAACATAATAAGCAACCAAATCAAAGAAGCTGGGCAGCTTTGTTTATACCTTGCCTGACAGCCTACCACGCAAGCACTCATTGCACTCACATGCACCCATGAGCACGTGTGCATGTGCGTACACACACACACATACACACACACACACACACACAAAGACACACACAGATTTGCAGAATTGCTTTGTGGTCCCTGGAAGTCACTTAATTCCCTTTTCTTGCACCTGTCAAACTGGAAGATGGTATATTACAGGCTTTGGACCTTAAATGATTTTGAGAAGTCCTTGGATGAAAGGCATCCACTAATGCCAATTAAAATATATGAGTGGAATTTTACTCTATTTTTAAATAAAGGATCAGACATGTCCCTGGAAATTAGAATTCTTTCTTATTAAAATAAAATGTTTTTGGCTATATTTACTCACTAACTAGAAGTACGAATGAGTATCTTGGAACATAGTGTTCAGATATCAGTCTCATGGTCCAAAACTGTGAGGACAAAACTAAAGCATGTGTTAACAATCACCCTAAGATTCATCCAAGGCTCCATATTAATCAAACTAATATAACCAATGCCCATGACAACATTTCCTTCCTTCCTACTATGCTCTCATAGCTAATTATGACCTATATGGTCATAACTAAAAATGTAAACCCACATGACCTTTTCTATTAAGCAAAAGCTCATTTTGGAGGTTGCCCAAAGATCACCAAAACCATGTCGTGACCCCTTAGTGCTGTGACAATCATCACACATTACTTTTTAAAAATTGAGATCTAAATGACCAACAGTGAACTACACATATGAAAAGTAAACAATTCGGTAGGTTTTGATACCCATGAAACCATTGCCCCAATTAAGATAACGAACATAATCATCATCCCCCAAAGTATTGTCCTTCCCGTTTTTAATCCCAATTAAAATGTTCCCAATTCTCCCTACATCCAGGCAACCGGATTAGCTTTCTTTCACAACAGATCGATGTGCATTTACTAGAATTCTATGGAAATGGAATCATGGAGTATGTACTCTTTTGAATGGCTTCTTTCACTCAGAATAATTATTTTGGGATTCATCCATGTTGGATTACACACACACACACACACACACACACA
>NC_048225.1:37956303-38139749 GCF_002007445.2 Ailuropoda melanoleuca
AAAAAAAAAAACAGGGATGTACTGTATGGTGACTAATATAATATAATAAAAAAATATTGTTATAAAAAAAAAGAAACAAATCTTACCCTGGAGGGGGAAATAAAAATAAAATTATTTCATTACCATAAAAAAAAAAGAGTCACCACATTCCTAAGCAAGGGACAATTTTGAGAGGAGAGAAGTTTGGGATGGACTACTGTGTTATTTTTTTCTCCTCTCTGGTTGTGTGGCATTCCTGCACCGTCTTTGTGACTTGCTCATGACATACCCTTATGTGACAATAACTGGCCTATTCAGGAAACAGCAAAATAAGTCCACTAAAAAGAGAACATAACATAATAAGCAACCAAATCAAAGAAGCTGGGCAGCTTTGTTTATACCTTGCCTGACAGCCTACCACGCAAGCACTCATTGCACTCACATGCACCCATGAGCACGTGTGCATGTGCGTACACACACACACATACACACACACACACACACACAAAGACACACACAGATTTGCAGAATTGCTTTGTGGTCCCTGGAAGTCACTTAATTCCCTTTTCTTGCACCTGTCAAACTGGAAGATGGTATATTACAGGCTTTGGACCTTAAATGATTTTGAGAAGTCCTTGGATGAAAGGCATCCACTAATGCCAATTAAAATATATGAGTGGAATTTTACTCTATTTTTAAATAAAGGATCAGACATGTCCCTGGAAATTAGAATTCTTTCTCATTAAAATAAAATGTTTTTGGCTATATTTACTCACTAACTAGAAGTACGAATGAGTATCTTGGAACATAGTGTTCAGATATCAGTCTCATGGTCCAAAACTGTGAGGACAAAACTAAAGCATGTGTTAACAATCACCCTAAGATTCATCCAAGGCTCCATATTAATCAAACTAATATAACCAATGCCCATGACAACATTTCCTTCCTTCCTACTATGCTCTCATAGCTAATTATGACCTATATGGTCATAACTAAAAATGTAAACCCACATGACCTTTTCTATTAAGCAAAAGCTCATTTTGGAGGTTGCCCAAAGATCACCAAAACCATGTCGTGACCCCTTAGTGCTGTGACAATCATCACACATTACTTTTTAAAAATTGAGATCTAAATGACCAACAGTGAACTACACATATGAAAAGTAAACAATTCGGTAGGTTTTGATACCCATGAAACCATTGCCCCAATTAAGATAACGAACATAATCATCATCCCCCAAAGTATTGTCCTTCCCGTTTTTAATCCCAATTAAAATGTTCCCAATTCTCCCTACATCCAGGCAACCGGATTAGCTTTCTTTCACAACAGATCGATGTGCATTTACTAGAATTCTATGGAAATGGAATCATGGAGTATGTACTCTTTTGAATGGCTTCTTTCACTCAGAATAATTATTTTGGGATTCATCCATGTTGGATTACACACACACACACACACACACACACAATGTATCATTCCTCTTTATTTTTGAGTAGTATTCCATTGAGTATATTTGTTTCAACCATTGACTTGATGGGCATTTCGGCTGCTTTCTGTTTTCAGAAATTACAAATAAAACTGCTAAGAACAGTTATATGCAAGTTTTATGCATAAGTACTGTCATTAGTCTTGAATAATCACCAATGAGTAGAATGGCTATATTACATGGCAGGTATATGAGTGTACCATTTTACATTCCCACTAGCAGTCAATATGGAACATTCCAGTTGCTATACGTCCTCTCTTGTGGCATAGTTGGCATGGTCAGTTGCCTTAATTTTAGACATCCTAATGTGATGTAGTAGTAGCTTGTAGTTCGAATTTGCATCCTTCTGATGATGTTGAGCATCTTTAAAAGTCCTGGTTTTCAATCTGCATGTCTTGTTTGGTTACATGTTCAGATTGTTTATCCATTTTCAGACTGAGGTTTGTTTTCTGATTACTGAGATTAAAGAGTTCTTTATATATAGCTAAAAATCCTTTATCAGACATGTGATTTGTAAATATTTTCTTCCAGGCTGCAGCTTGTCTTTTCATTCTCTTAATTATAGCTTTTGAAGAACAGAAATTTTTAATTTTAATAGTATCCAATTTTTAAATTTTTCTTTTATACATCATGCTTTTGGTGCATGTAAGAAATCAGTGCCTAATCCAAGGTCACAAAGATTTTCTCCTACATTTTCTTCTATAATTTAATAGTCTTAGGTTTTGTATTTACATCTATGATCAGTTTTGTATAAATGCTTGTATATGGTGAAAGGTATGGATCGAAGATTTTTTTTTTGTATGTAGATTTTCACGGTTCCAACGCCATTTGCTGAGAAGATGATCTTTCCTCCACTGAACTGCCTTTGCATCTTTGTCCAAAATCAAATGATCATGTATGTATGAGTCTATGTCTGGACTCTCCATTCTGTTTCATCAATCTACTTTGCTATGTTTGCATCAATTTCACATTGCCTTAATTAATGTAGCTTCATAAGAAGTCTTGAAATTAGGAAGTGTAACTCTTGCAGTTTTGCTTTTCTATTTATTTCAAAGTTGTCTAGGCTATTCCAGATCCTTTGTGTTTCCAAATGAACTGAAGAATCAGCTTTAGAGTCCATATAAAATTTAGGAATACCTATTAGCATTTTAACTAGGATTGTGTTAACTCTATAGATCATTTTGGAAAGAACTGACATCTTAACAACTTTGAGTCCATTGATCCATGAAAATGGCGTAGCTCTCCATTTATATACGTCTTCTTTTATTTTTCTAAACAATGCTTTATAGTTCCAGTATAGAGAAATTGTATGTGTCTTGCCAAACTTATCCCTGGGCATTTCATATTTTTTATCGCTATTGTAATGATATTATTATTTTAATTTCAATTTCAATTGTTTGTTGTTTGTATATAAAATATGATTGATTTTTTATGTTGATCTTATATCCTGCAGCCTTGTTAAACTCACTTATTAGTTGTAACTGGAGTTTTTACAAATTCCACAGAGTTTTCTACATAGATGATCAGATTATCTCCAAATAGGAACAGTTTCACAACCACTGTCATCACAACCAACACCTCCATACCCATCACTATTTAACCATGGTGTGCCTGGTACTAAGACAAGTACAATAAATGCATTCTTTACTAGCATTTCTAAATGCTTTCATTCATTCCGCAACTATTTATTAGTGCCAAGCACTCATGAAGTCGTTACCATTTTTATCCCCTTATTACAGATAAGGAAGCATATTTAGGTTAAGTTACTTGCCAGTGGTCGCTCAGCCAGTAAATAGAAAATCTAGTTCTCCAACCTTGGTCTGTCAAACTCGAGACCAGTTGTTAACCAAAACATTATATTGTCTTCTTAGTTCATATAGATATCAAATCCACATGGTATTCCATGCCCAAACATTTTTCCCTCAGAGTTATTAATTGAGTAAACAATATTAAGTTAATATTATACTTTTCTATTTGACTTCTCCGTATTGATTGTAAAAAAAACAATAAATGCTTCTTGGTCTATCCTTTTAGAATATTAAAAAAAAACACACAACAAAACAGTATTGATTCTCACAAAGAGAGTCTGTTTTGATGTATAAAAATATGCATATTGTTAGTCCATTAGCTAACACAGTTCTGGAGTACTGATCTCCAGAAAGGAGCCTCCTTCCATCTGCCCATTACAGAAAAGAGGCTCTGTACTAAGTAGAGTCTCTACCTGGCTGCTCACCTGCTGTATAGTCTCTCTGCCCACCCCAGGGCCTGGCATATAATAGGCACACAATAAATATGTGTTCATGAAGGCATTTAGTCCCTGACACCAAATCAACAGTAAGTTAGCTTACCTATGGAGGAGTTAAGTCAGCCTCACTTGATCAGACCCAAAAGGGACTTCAAAGACCACTAGGTATTACTGACCACTAGTGAGAACAGCCTTCCCACAACATATCTGACCCAGCACCCAACCTCTGCTTGGAATCTGGTAACAGGGCTCTCGTTGTTTACTAGGGAGTTTCAGGTAATAGGAAGTTCTTCACACTGAGGCAAAAGTCCGATCTAGTTTTGAATGCGCTTTCTACCTGCACCCCTGCTCACATCTCAGAATACAACAGAACAAGACTGCAAACCACCATTCACCTGTGGTGGGTCTTCAGATAGTAGAAGATGACCCTCTCTTTCCAGGGTTCTTCCTCTCCAGTCTAAGAATTCTTTCCTCATGTATCATGTAGGCTTCTGGTCCTTTCTTCCTCCCCATCTCTGCCTCTAAATCAAGAGGGCATGGAGCTCCGTCCATTCACAAATGTATATTGAGTGGGGGTAGAAATGGGTGAATAATAAATCTTATTTAGAAGAATAACCATCCACAGTGAGCTTTTAGTGTATTCCAGGTAGTGGAAAGGACTCAGTGGAAAGGACTCAGGTAAAATATTCCAAATGGGAACACATCTTATCCCTCATGTTTTCGTCTACCGTGGAAATGCTCCAAGTAGATGCAATTGAGATGCTCGCATTTTATGCTGACATTTCTGAAAACATCATTTAAAAGAGTCTTTAAAAATACAGTTGAGGGGTGCCTGGATGGTTCAGTTGCTTAAGCTTAGGACTCTTGATTTCGGCTCAGGTTATGATCTTGGTTGTGAGGTTGAGCTCGGTGTCAGGTTCTGAGCTCAGACTGCTTGAGATTCTTTCCCTCTCCCTCTGCCCCTCCCCTCCGTGCTCACTATCTCTTTCTCTCAAATAAAATAAATCAAATCTTTAAAAAAAATACAGGTGGGATTTTTAAATGGTTTTTTATTTTTGAGATATGCTTATGTTTATACATTTTTTCTTTCCATTTCATCTTTATTTGCTGTATAATAAAGGCAATGGAGGACTGGAATTCTTTGGGCAAATTAATATTTAATTGTATAGACGGAAACACAAACAGTAATTAATTGCTACAGAACCATGTACAGCTTAGACTGGAATTAGTTAACCCCAGCATGAAGCACACGTTAGCTCTAATTGTTCCTTCTTAGTCACAAATATCAGAAAAAGCTCTCAATACTTGATATGAAAGGAAAAATGGAGTGTAGCTGTTCATAATCAGGTGAGCCTTACCAGCTCGGTTACTCATTCTATTGACTTTCCAGCCATATCCCCCACACACCACAGCACAGGTCTCAAATGACATCTTGCCCCAAAGGAATGACACCCTAACACCCCAAGCTCTAAAACAATGGTCAAATAGTTCAGGGAATGCTCTGGGGGTGGTGAGCTTATCACATGATGAAAATATCCCTACCAAGGTAAGTAATATAGATTCTGAGACAGTTTAAAAAAGAAAAAGAAAAAAAAATCCTGGATGTCTCAGTTGGTTAAGCGGCCAACTCATGGTTTCAGCTCAGGTCATGATCTCAGGGTCCTGGGACTGAGCCCCGGGTTGAGCCCTGCATCTAGCTCTGCCCTCAGCGGGGAGTCTGCTTGAGGATTCTCTCTCCCTCTGCCCCTTCCCCCACTCATGTGCTCTCTCTCTCTCTCTCTCTCTCAAATACATAAATCTTAAAAAAAAAAACCCTGACAGCATATTCATTGTAGATGTCCCTAATAGAGTCTATTTGTGCATATATGTTTAATTATTATTTTTAATTAGTCAAAATATTAACTGCCAGCTCTCAAATGCATTGAAAACTTTTAACTTTATTTTGCAGTAATGATCTATTCACAGGAAGGTGCAAGGAAATGTCCAGGGAGTTCTCATGCACCCTTCAGCCAGCCTCCCTTATTAGCATCTAAAGGCATTTTTAAATTGCTTATTGCTTCAAGAATCAGACTCTCACTAGAGTTATTTCTAGGCACACATGGACTTCCTTCATGGGATCCATAACCACTTTTATCCAACCCTTGCTTGCCTGGAACAGGATCACACAGATACTATTTTCCTTTCTGTTCCTATTCATTCCTGGACTTGAGAAGGCTCTTAATGCCTTACCAGGGATCATTGTTCTGAGCAGACGGTAGTAATAATCAAGGAACAATAGGGATTTCATCCTCATAGGTCCAACCAGGGTCACTCGATGCACTCCCGTGGTTATATCTATAATTGCTACCAGTCTGAAATATACGGCACAACTGCAATGAGCTGACATGGGACGAGACACGATGAACAGAGAAATTGTGAGTGGAGAGAATCTTAACTTCGATGCTTACATGCTTCGAATACATTTTTCATGTGGACATAGTATATGTGCATATATTTTATAACCCTCTATATCACATACTTGATATATAATAGATTTAAACATATACTTTAATGTCCTTTGTAAATTGGAGACTTTAAGTGAATCTCCCAGCTAATCATGTGGCAAAGTCAGGCCTGGAATCTAGACCACTGAATAGGAGTCAAACACTCTTTTCGTTACAGAAGTTGCCCACTGATCTACCCACATGTGTCCCATTATCATGAAAAAGAAGGCAATTCCATGTCCCTGTGCTCCTCACAGTGGGTTGGTAGCAGCTCTTTGGTAATAGCAAATTCAACAGTTTCATTACTTTCCTCAATTTCTAAAAGCTGCAGCAATGTATTATTCAGAATCCATGTTTACGTCTTCGCAGAAGATTCTCGGATGTTGGGCTGGTTTGAGACCAGGCGAATTGGAGGACTGAGTCTTCCTTGAAAGGCCGTCACTCCTTTGCTTTTGTGTGCATCTGCACATGCGTGCTGCACCTTTGGTCCCTGCCTTCACAAAAAGACCTTCTGTTCCTCACCTTTCAAGGAATGTTCAGATTCAGAGAAAACCCCTCACCCTCAGACGGCCAGGGCTGGGACTTACCCGTTTTGCCTCTTCCTTAGCACCTTTTCTTGTCCCTTTATCCTAGGGAACACTATAAATGTTGAGTAAGTAAATGAAGGATAGCATCATAACATTTGGCAAATGCGGGCAAAGTTGGAATATCTAGACAAGCACCCTGAAAAAATACCTACATTACAAACACAGCAACGAGCAAAACCTAAGGCAACTAGATTTTTGCTACCCTGTGATCAGTGGGCAAAATAAAATGGGGGGGGTGCCTGGGTGGCACAGCGGTTAAGCATCTGCCTTCAGCTCAGGGCGTGATCCCGGCGTTATGGGATCGAGTCCCACATCAGGCTCCTCTGCTATGAGCCTACTTCTTCCTCTCCCACTCCCCCTGCTTGTGTTCCCTCTCTCGCTGGCTGTCTCTATCTCTGTCGAATAAAAAAAAAAAAAAACTTAAAATAAAACGGGAATAGATTGGGTTTGTCATCGAGACTTCTCTAACGCATACGTAGAATAATTGATAGTCAACTGATTCCAAAATTCTTTTTTAAAAGACAAATTTTCTTAGAACCTACATCCAGTTTGGAGTTGTCCCTTTGCTACCTAGAATGCAGATGGTGTCATGTTAATATCCTCAAGATTTGAAGCAAAAAGCAAAGCTTGATGAAGACATCAGTTGATTTCATCATGCACTTAAATGCTGCTTTGCTCCCAAGTCCACACTGCAGGCAGTCAGAATCAAAGCCTCGGGCTCCTAGATAAAACACCAGCCAGGCGCTCCCTCTCCGTGGGCTCTCAGCCATGGATTCACATCTACCCTGGACACTTTTGTTCTACTCCGTTCCCTCCTCTTCCCGCCGACTCCTATTGATTAGACATCTTTCATCTTTGCAGGAGGAGAAGAAAAACCCACAACACAGTTGTTGGGAACAATTATGTACGGCAATGCAAGCAGCCTTCACCCCATGTTCTTTCCCAAGCCTGGAAGCTGGAGAGCAGCTCCTAAGATTAAGGCAAAGGGCTGCAGGCTGAATTCAGGCTTTTATTTGGAGTTAATGAAAATGGACAGCTCTCCTTGTCTGTTTGGAACTCAGGAATTCTAAAACGTGGCTGCAAAAGCTTGAAAGTCTTCCTGGCCATGAAGTTCTGGAGGCTCATGTTTGGTACTTGATTTTTTAAAAAAATAAAAACAAACATTTGGGAACCAGTTTTTAATAGACTCAAAATGTATTCCTGTTCTCTCTTCACAGTAACTCTAGGCTGGGTAGCCGGCACCAGACACCAGCAGCCGGAAAACAGGGAGCAGACAGAGCACCAGGCTGTGAGCAACCATCAGCTTGCATTTGTTTTTTGGTTTCTGTTTTTGTTTTGTTTTGTTTTCCTTTCTGTAACCCAGATCATTCCCTGCCTCAAACTCTTTCTGTGGTCTGTGCTAACTGGCATAACCACCACACCCAGTGCAAGGATCTAGATCCTCACGGTTGACTAGGAAGGAAGGTTGAAATCTAAAATGCTCTCAGACAATCTAGGAAATAAAGTCCGGAAGTAGTTTTGTTAAGTGTCTGAAAGCATGGAGGTTATCATATTTACGTGAAGGGCAGCAATTAGCTAGTTCATATTCCTCTAGAACAAAGAAGCCCAAACTTCAGTACAAAGGATTTGGGTTATATATCTAGAACTACTTTCTGTTAACAATGGTAGGCCAACAGGAGAATAGGTATCCGAGGGGAAGTGAAGTTCTTTTCTGTCCTTATGTTTCCCTGATGGATGACAGGTAGGGAGGAAGGGAGGTAGATGGATAGAGGGATCCATAGGAATGGGGGAGGCAGGCAGGGAGGCAGGAAAGAAGGGAGGAAGGATCTTTGGCCTAGCAGAAAGTTTGGGAGCATTCATATTTGGTACTTGGGTCAATCGTTACTTTTTTTAAAAAAAATCCTTAAGACTTCATTAAAGAAGAAATTAGACAATATAAATAAATATTTAAAAATCCCACACATTCGTTCATGGCCTAGAGATAGTAACTATCAATACCCTTAGTGCATTACCTTTGTTCTATATTACTGTCACCTTAAAGCAGCATATTTCTCTGTAATTGTCAATCCTCACTAGCCACTGTTTGCTGAACATCTTTCCACATCGGTAACTGCAGTTCCACGTGACTGGCTTTTAATGACTATGTAGCAGTAATGCCCACTTGCCACTAGGCCGCAAACACAAGAAAATGTAAGTTCCCTAGGTGTGAGGATTTTCTCTGTTACATCATTGTCGCAAACCCTAGTACACACTACATGCTCAAAAAATATTTGTTGAAATGCCCTTATGATGTTGATCCTTTACTCAGTGAAGCCCCCTTGGTAGGTCATTTGTTGGGTTGTACTTTGTTTTTCACTAATAATTCATGCATAGATGAATAACCTTGTAACTCTATCTTTTTTCAATTATTTTTTAGGATAAATTCCTAAAAGCAGAGCTGATGGGACAAAGCATATATATGTTTTTGAAGCATTTAAATCAACTGCCTTCCAGAAAGTTTCTACCAAGTATACTCCCGTGAGCAGTTTCTGATCCACATCTTCAGTTAAATCTTTACAAGATTTCTATTATTGTGGAGAAGAAAAAATAAAAATACTACTATTTTCCATGTATGGAGATAACAGTAGACCTCGTAAATAAAAATCTTTAAACCATTCCTCATTAATGTATTCTAATCGTTTGAGTCAATGACAAAATGCCATGTTATTGTGGTGAGACAAAACACCACGACAGAGAGATGGTGCTGAAAATTCTGCTGAAAAGACAAATTAAGGCATAACTTTAATTAAATTAAAATTTGTCCACAAATCAAATTCTTCAGCCTTGAAAAGTGCTATGGGATTTTTCAATGAAATGTCAGAACACAACCTTTAGCTCTTTGAGTAAGAACATTTTCAGGTGGAGGTGCTGTCAGATACCAGTCATGCTTTAATCCAATATTTAGACTTATTTACTACTAACTCTAATTCAGCACAAAGAGTACTTGGGGTCTTTGAGAAGACGAGCTCTCATGAGCCTTCATTTGGACAGGGAATTTGAGTTTTGTTTGGAAAAGGCTTTTTACCTTCAAAAACTTAGACTCCAGAAAGACTCCCTACGTCAAGCTGAGCTGTGGAGAGCCTGTGTGCCCTCACGGATCCACGAGTCCACATGTTTACTCTGGAAGCAATGTAGGGTGGTACAAAGTCCACTTTTTAAAATGGGATGGGTCCACTGGAATTTCTCTCCTCTTATGCAAAAGTTTTGTAGACATTTTCCTTTTGGGGGAACTTTTCTCCAAGTCAAAGAGAACATTTATTTATTTATTTATTTATTTATTTATTCATTCATTCATTCATTCATTCATTCATTCCATATAAGAATATAAAAACTGAGGAAAGAGGCAACCAGCCAGACAGAAATGTCATACCTACCACCCCAGAAGGAGCAGCAGCCTTCAGAACCTCCTAATAAAATAATGAAAGCATACAGCTCACTTATGCTTTCCTTCAGTGAGTGCACTCTTGACTTTCACAGCTGATTTTATGTTTACCAAGAAGATATTTTTACTGAAGTTACACAGATAACTGCACATCTTATACCAAAATAGCTGAATTTATTCCCTTGGCTAAAACACATTCTAGGTGATAAAAGGGAAACGCACACCAAACAAAGGAACACGGATCTGGGTCTGAGTTTAGTATTGTTTTTCCTATTTGTGAGCTACAAACCCATACTCGCATTTATTATGACAAGTGTGTACAAGCTTATCATGGGAAAAGCACCTTCCAGGACTTCTGTTCTCTTTCACCCTTTCAGGCTAAATCTCACAAAATTGCTTTTTCCTTTGACCAGTGTTGTCAAAATCACGCAGACAATGCCATATGTAGGTAATTAAGTTAGGCTGGTTAGGTTACAGAGACTATATGGAGCATTAGAGCACATGAATGAAATCCCTGAAACCACCTTACCTTTCTTCACAATGGAAACAATAAACTCTTTGCTTTCCCATTTAAAACCAAATAAGCAACTACAATAGGGCAAAGAAACCAGGGCCCAGAAGGAGGAAAGTGTATATTTTCTCTAATTGAGTTTCTCCCTTTCTCATCTTCTATAGATATCTTGGATTGTTTTCCAATTTTCATTCGCATTTCATCCTATTAAATGGCTCTAACCTCTGACACACGCACACGACCCTGTATTCATCTTCTATTCGNGAGCATTAGAGCACATGAATGAAATCCCTGAAACCACCTTACCTTTCTTCACAATGGAAACAATAAACTCTTTGCTTTCCCATTTAAAACCAAATAAGCAACTACAATAGGGCAAAGAAACCAGGGCCCAGAAGGAGGAAAGTGTATATTTTCTCTAATTGAGTTTCTCCCTTTCTCATCTTCTATAGATATCTTGGATTGTTTTCCAATTTTCATTCGCATTTCATCCTATTAAATGGCTCTAACCTCTGACACATGCACACGACCCTGTATTCATCTTCTATTTGTAATTGAGATGAAATGTGCCCACTCGCTCTGTGGACAGTACCAGAGGCACTGACAAGACAGACAAATACTAACTCACTCTGTTAGCCCAAGCTTTGACAAGAAAACAAAAGACAAATCCTCATCTGGTTACAGCCCTTAAATTCAGGGTGCGTATGCACAAGGCTGGCATTTTGAGGCGATGGGGAGCTGTTGACTTGCACTAAGAAAGTAAAAAAGAAGGGGAAAAACCGCCATGAGACTGTTTTGTTGCACTTTCAGGCTGCAGATAGGATAGCTCTCACCGAACGTCTATGTTTAAATGTGCTTAGCAATTCTAAGCTCTGTAAATAGCAATACAGGTAAATGTTAGTTTTAGGACAAATTACCGAAGATTCGTGGACAAATCACTGTGCCGTTTCCTCAAGACGGAGACGAAAAATCATGTCGAATTTTCTCCCCTTGGTAAGAGCATTAATTGAGACATGGCCCATGATGTGACGCAAGTAATATGCATTCGAGTCAGAAACAACTGTTTTAGGAACTCCAAAAAAGGGAGCCATAACGTGGTATCTGTATTACTACTGAAATTCAAGACAATATGAAAAGTATAGTACTATATTATATCAGCATACAGTTTAAAATGTGTGCGAATGGTTGAATGAAGAGTTCTGCTGATAGCTATAGACAGTGTATGTACATTATTGATAAATATCCAATATCTAAAGGAAAATTGTTTCGCTACAATAAAAATGTATGAGACTGGCATTTGGAAGGTATCACTCAACATAAACAGTTTTAGCTTAAACTTAGGATAGCTTCTTGGTCAGATAATATGGATAAACTAGGATGAAAGAGAAAAGAGGGAAGGTGTCCAGAAAGGATGGCTCCTGGGTTCTCCAAGGACATTGCTATATCCACCCTTCCTCCTTTCATGCATCTACACTTCAGGACCAACAGAGATGAAATTCCAAGTACCTATGGAAGGTTACAACAGAAAGGAACAACACAGGAAAGGTGGTGTTAAAAGAGAATGCAAATAGAAGAGGGAATGAACCACGAGAGACTATGGACTCTGGGAAACAAACTGAGGGCTTCGGGGAAGGGGGGAATGGGATAGGCTGGTGATGGGTATTAAGGAGGGCACGTATTGCATGGTGCACTGGGTGTTACACTCAAGTAATGAATCATGGAACTTTACATCAAAAACTAGGGATGTACTGTATGGTGACTAACATAATATAATTACAAATATTATTATTAAAAAAATAAATAAAAGAATGCAGGAATAGCCTGGAGTTTCAGGAGATCATTCCAAACTGTAGGTTGCATGGGGAATTTTTCACTTAAGGGTTAGTTCTGACCAGCGTCTGCTCAAAATCTTAGGCATGCTCTATAGCCACAAAAGTATTTCTGAGCAGTGGGTTTCATCATATGTGATCTTGATTATAGGGCTAACGTCCTATCTCCCCCACTAAACTGTAATATCCCCCAAGGCAGAGAGGATCCTGCCTGTCTTACTCAACAGACACCAGCACCCACAGAGCACCCGACAGCTTGTAGACATAGTATATGAACAATAAATATTTGTTCAATGAGTGCATGGTGTTTCTACCTCCAATGGAGTTCTGATGACTCTGCAGCAAGAGCCCAGCCGAGAATGATTATAATTTGTTACATCCATTAACAGTGTCCAACATGTGGCAATGAGTTGAAAAGCCGAAAAAAAAAAGTACCTAGTTAGCCCCAGGAGAGTGGAAACAGGAAAAGCTGCTAAAAGCAAAGTTTAATTAAAATAGCAGGAGGCCCAGCTGAGAATATCTAAGCTTCTCCCCAGTTGGCACAGTATTCACAGAACCCATAAGCCGCAGTGGATGGAGATCTGCAACCTCGCCCCACTGCAGAGACGGCCCTCAGAAGGCAGTGCTGTACACGTTCAGCTTTGGCTCCTCAAAATGCATCTGTGCACGCACAGGAGCTGGGACCAGAAATGGAAACAGACACCCAAAGTCATGAACCAGTGGGCCGTCTGCTCGGCCTCCAACAGAAAGTCTCAGCAAGTGCGAGAACAACCACAGAGGGAGTGCCAGTCAGTCTCCGCAGAAAACCTGGCCTGAGAACAATCAGATGGTGCTCAGCGTCCGGACTCGGTTCAAACGAGGTAGCGAGGGGACCTGGACAAGCTCCGTGGCACACCACGGCCATCTCCACGATGCGTCCATGCCTCTCTTTACCCTCGCCCCCTTCCACTCCCTGTCTCAATACCTGGATACTCCAGACAGCCCAAAATGGCTCTATGTTGTTCCCTCTGCCTGGAATCACCACCCTTCCCCACCTCTAAGACGCGAATTGAGCACGTCCTGCTCTGTGAGGAGATCAACCTCCCAAACAGATGTGGCCACTATTTCACACTATGTTAATAACTACCACTATTATGGCATTTAACACACTCTTTTGCAGGTTTCTTTAAATGGCTGACACCTTTGTGAGTCTTTTTTTTTTTTTAAATAATTTTTGAAAGTAAACTCTATATGCAATGTGGGGCTCGAGCTCATGATGACCCCCAGATCAAGAGTTGCATGCTCTACCATCTGAGGTGGCCAGGCGGCTGGCCGTGTCTTAAAGGGGGCCGGTGTCTAATGCATCTTCTCTACTTTCTGTCCCTGACACACTTAATCTATGCATCATCATTCAGCAAATGTGTGCTGGATGAAAGGAAAACGTTCCTGAATTGCAGCCATTCACAGAAATGTCCTGCCAGGCAACATGCCACAGGTAAATCTTTTTATTTATTTATTTATTTTTTTAAAGCAAAGGAGAGGGGAAGGGAAGGGAGAGGGAGAGATAGAATCCCAAGCAGGTGCCACACCCAGCGAAGAGCCCTAGTGGGGCCTGATCCCATGACCCTGAGATGGAAACCTGAACCAAAATCAAGAGTTAGACACTTAACCGACTGAGCCATCCAGGCGTCCCCAGGTAAATCTTGTCACGAAGATTGTAAAGCCCACGAGGATGTTCTTGTACTAAAAGAAATAGAGCAAGGAAGAAAGGCAAAAATGTAATATACTTATTCCTAGCCAGTTAAAGGAATGCTTCAAAGACATGGCCAACATATGATTTTAAAATCAGCTATAAAAATGTTTTATTTTATTGCGTAAAGCTAATCAGCCATTTGCATGATTTCCTGCAGAGAACCAATATTAAAGTCCTAAGTAACAGTTGTGCACAACCCATGGACCTTTGGAATACCTTACTTCTGTTTCTGCTAACAGAGCCAAGCCCTCAGCAGAGACCAGAAAGGTTTCAAATGCCCCTTAAACAAACAGGCGTCGTCACTGGGAAGCATCCAAAAGAGATGGATGGGAAAAAAATCACAAAAATAAGTGAGACCTGTTCCCTCTGTGCCCGGGTCTGAGCACTGACCTCCCAAGAAGTCTGGCTCGTTCATGGAATCTGTGCGGCTCTCTGGCCCTCACACGGTATTTTTCATGGCACAACTTGGGTTTTGTGTATGATCTGGACCTGACAGCTATGGCTGTTTTAAAATGAAAAACTACAACTATTTAGCTTCCATTACATAATAATTCACAATCTCCGATGGAAATGTTCAAGTCACTTAGGACCCTGATTTGGAACAACGTATCTGTTTTAATTCAGATGACAGCGGTAATTCATTTGGACAACATGATTCATATAATGTGCTTCTCCTCCACCATAACCTCGGCTGTTAGGAAATGACACCGTTTCATGGGACCATCTCAAAGAGTAAGAAGTAAATCCTTTTACATACATGAGTACTATAATTTATCCAAATGCACAGAATTTTTATTCCTACAGGAAGAGAAAGAACAAGTGCACGTTATTTTTTAAATTACAGTTAGTAAGGATCACTTAGTAAGATGTAAAATCAATTTAATAGGTCTGACCTGTGCATTTTTCAAAAAGAAATGCAACAAAACAGGAAAATCAGAATGGGTTGTGTGTAATAAGGATAAACGGTGCTTTGTGGGACCAGTGTGTGAGAGAATGAGAAAGAGTGCTGCGTGCTATGATACAAAATGTATTTCTTACTGAGGCTTATGGCCAAAAAAGGTGGGAAAGAGCTGCTGAACTCAGGAAGCACAGTGAAAATTCAGGTGAAAATCCTGATTTTATTTCTGACATTTATTAGTGATGTGCCCTTGTGTAAGTAACAACTTCTCTACCTGTTTCCTTATCTATGAAACAGGGATGGCATCTCATAAAGTTACCTGAGGCTTAAAGAAGATCATGTGTTTAATCCACCTGTTATAATGACAATATAGGGAACACTAATTATCTACTGGTGAAATGCTTTAGCATAGTGCCTGGTACATAATAAGCACTAAATGTTAGCAACTATTGTTATTAATGTTATTGTTTTAAAATTGTTACTGTTGTTTTATAAAGCAACGTGAATATTATAATCAGGAATTTTCTTAAATATAAGAATCAAATATTACTTTCCAAGTCCTATGGGCATAACTAAGCAAAGTGGATTAGAACTTTTTTGTTGTTGCCCCACTTTCTGATTCAAACTTCTTGACATTCAGATGAGAAATTAATCAGGATTAATCAGGTCTTTTTTTTTTTAAGATTTTATTTATTTATTTGAGAGAGAGAGAGGACACGCACAAGCAGTGGGTGGGGCAGAACCGGAGGGAGAAACAGGCTTCCCTCTGAGCATGGAGCCCAAAGTGGGGCTCAATCCCAGGACCCCGGGACCTTGACCCAAGCCGAAGGCAGATGCTTAACCGACTGAGCCACCCGGGCGTCCCTCACCAGCTGATCTTCAGCTTACTTCTCAGGCTAAAGCAAAAAAGGAAGAGTTGGTTTGTAAGGTGAGAACAATAACAGCTACCTTTTATTCAGTGCTTATTACACTGTACTTACAGCACTGTATTAAATCTATTTTAAAGAGGAAGAAATGGGTTTGAAGTTTAAGTGACTTTTTCATGGTCACATTACTGATAAGCATCTGGCATGTCTTGAGAACGTTAACATGGGAGGCGTATCATCATGGTCAAATGCAAGCATCTGTCTGTGGCAGGCCTCAACTTTCAGCATCCTTTTGGTCTGGGCTGAAGGTGCAAACCCCACGAGGTCCCTACTTCCCAAGCCCTTCTGCTCTACCAATAGGCAGTTGAGATTGTTAGGTTCTTTTTCGAAGTCAGCCCCTCTAGTTGCCTGCCTGCCCTTTGACCCCTTGAAACAGCATAGATTATGTATTCAGTTTCTGCTGCTCCACAATTCAAAAAACAATGAATGGATTTATCTTTTTCTCCCTTTTCTTTTTTGGAGTCAACATTCTGAGTTGTCTTTGGACCTCACTCTCGTCAGATGGCTCTTACCCATTTCTTCCCATATTGTTCATTTTCTCCTGGATGGTACTCAGTCCGAACATTTCCCTTAATGGAATATCCCTGATGCGTGTGGCCTGTTCAGACAGAGTATTGGAAAAACGGTTCATTTAAAACCCATACTTGTCTATCACTGTCCTCAGAGTGCATCAGGCTTCTTGGAAACAAACTACTGCACACTCCGCTTCACCTCCAGGTTTTGGTCCCTAAAACATCAAGGTATTTTTTTCAAATGAACTGCTGGGCCAATCTTTCCATCCTGCATTTCTATAATCATATTTTTGGACCTCAATTAAAGTTTTATTTTTATCCCCGTAATATTTTCTTGCCTTGCTCTTGGCTCAGCTTTCCAGCCTAGAGAGGTCACTTCAATTCTTAATTCTGCCTTCCATAAAATTAACTATTATTCTCAGGAGTATATCACATGCAAATGTAAAAAGCATGTGGTTACACTAGACTATAATAAGTTGATGGACTATGAAAGACAGATGGAAAAATATATATACACACAAAAGCATGTATTTTTGCTTATCTCATTAAATTGTAAACTCCTTGAGTTCATGAGCACCACATCCTTCTCCTTTTAGAACATTGTGCGGGCACAAAGGTCACCATATTCATTTTGACTGAATGATTATTAATTTGCACATGTCAAAATTCACTGCTAGAATTGATGATAAGCCAAGAGGCAGGAGAGGAAATAAAACGTCACACATCTGAAGTGCAGGTTCAAAGGCAACGACTGGCACATGTTGCTTCCCTGAACCCAAGCAATCACGGAGTTGACAGAAAACAGAAATTCATAGCAGAAAAGAGCCCAAGAGAAACACAAAGAAGAGAGAAAGAGACCGGAAGAAAACACGCATGTGCACACACATACACACACGCACACATGCAACTGATGGGTGACATTCCTTACAGTAGTTACTAGAAGGCTTTCACACATGAATACCACCATTTAATGGCATTAGGTCCTTGACTTTGTATTACTATTAATAGACAGCCTATTAGCGCATTGCTATTTACGGTTTTCCACAAGGCAACATGATTTCCCAGTAGTATATTACCATTAATTGGCAAAAGGCACTCTAGGAATACCAGACTAAGACAATAGCTCAGCCACAATTAAAACAGAATTGCATTTGCTGACCTAGACGACAAAGCAGAGTGTGCCTGGGAAATTCTCTGCAATATTTTATATCCTGAACTAATTAAAGATCACATTCCCCATATAGCCAGAAAGCAAACATGAGAAATACCCCCAGCTGAAGACTTTCTACTTTGATGGTTACTATAATGAGTTCAGTCCCAAAGGTACAAGACAATAGAAAGCAGCTTCTGTCTCAAGGTTGTGGAATGAAGCCCTGACTCCCCTTCCTTTTGGAGCAATTCCTTTTTGTGCCCTATCAGCCCCATCCAAAGGCCGCAGTCCAATTTGTAAAGGGAACAGAGGGGGGAAACCGATCTCATTCTAGTCTGCTAAATTTCTCTAACAGATTTAATGTTGACAAAGATTAAGAATAGCATATCATCATTGCCAGACTGTATGCTAAATGAATTTCATTTATTAAGTTGGGAGAGTCTTCCCTCATCTAAAGCAGAGAGCAGACTAAAAATGTTTTTACTATATGATTAAAGTATCTTTACACAGGCAGCCCTAGGCACCCCAAGTTATTGTTCTATTGCCTAGAGGTAAATTAAGGTGATACTTTTCCTTCTCCCCACCTCTAATAGGATTGTACATTCGGCTGCTGGCAAAACCGATTACACTATTACCCATTGCAAAAACCTCATTCCTGAATGCTGATGTGTGTTCTGTCACATTTGGCTTGAAAAAATTACCTCTTACTACTTTGTTCTGATAAGGGGGAAACTGGAGGGAAGGATATTTTCAGGGAGAGAGAGAGAAAAAAAAACATAAAGGAAAAATGCACAGTAGGCACTGAATGTGAGCTAACAGATGTCACTATTTTGAAACATTTCATCATATTTTTCCTCCAAATTTCTTTTACAATCAGCCTAGTCATGTTGGCCAGCCTTTTAGAAATTCAATGCTGTCCTAATAGATACAGGCATTTTAAATCTCCAACGCAAATACATTGCTAGAAGAAAACAAATACCTTATAGATAATAAGATACCTCAAATTAAATTATATCATAACTTCATCTAAAGTCATGCTATGTAGCCCAATAAAAATCTCTGGGAATTAATCCTTTAAGGAAAAAAATAAATATGGAATGTGTTTGATGAGTGTTAATTAGCATTTTCATGTCCATAAGACTTTTTAATTCCAGACAACAAATATATATCGAACATTTACTACATTATAGGTACTTTCTCAGTGCATGGATATAGTGTGGAATATGAAAGCCCAAGGAAGCTGAAAAGTATTTTGAATTTGACAATGTTATTTACCCTATTATAGCATATAAGTTAGGACCGAACCAATCTAACATCAAACATTTCTATATCTCTTGGCCTCCTGACATCATCATGTGAAGGGAATGGGTACTCTGCATTAGTATCCCAAGTCTCAGATGATCTTATAGGCTCTTCTAGTCCCATGCTATCCCTTTTCCAAGAGGAGACATTTCTTGGGCATCCTCTTCTAACATAAGTTAGCTACCTTTCTAAATTTCTCAAGATTTACTATTTCAAATGATGGCCATTTTCCAACAAATCAATCAAGGCTTTGCTAATAGTGTATAGGATGACTCAAGATAACATGGAGACGGGTGCCTGGGTGGCTCAGGTGGGTAAGTGACCAACTCAGTTTCAGCTTAGATCTCTGACTTCTGGGCCATGAGATCAAGCCCTGAGTTGGGCTCCCTGCTCAGCGGGGAGTCTGCTTGAGATTCTCTCTCCCTCTGCCCCTCCCCCCTGCACGCGTGCACTCACTCTCTCTCTCTCTAATAAATAAATAAATAAATAAATAAATAAATAAATCCTTTTAAAAAAATGATTATATGGAGAACAACGAAGCCAAGTTCAGGTGTGATGGCTGGGCAGTCAGCTAGACTCACTCATTCTACAAATCCTTTGCTTCCACGAAGCTTTCCAAAGATAGGTAATCTGATTAAAAGCAGAGTCTCAGCAGAATTAGGAACTGCTCATATCAAGAATCCTTAAAACAGTTCTTGAATACTCAAAACCATGGATGTTAAATCCATGAATACTAAAGGTATATACTCTGCTGGGTATCATTTACCAAGATTTCACTTAGTTATCATGTAAAATTAACATCGGAAGATTAGATGACAGTTGCATTTCATATAACATGATAAAATATATGGCCCCGAGCTATCGCTCCGAAAATGGACTTAAATGATTGGAGACACCATTTGGGGACTTTCCCAATTCCTGTCCTGCCTCCACCCCAGCAGAATTTGTAACTCCATCCACTCAACACCCAAAATAAATTTGCATACCACTAATACAGCATTCACACACTCCCTAGCAATTTTACTTTGAACATATCTACTCAAGTCACAGGTCATGGAGTCATCGTTTTTGCGTGTCAAGAAGACAGTGTCTTCAACAAATGTTTGCTGACTGAATGATACCAAAACAGCACACGAAGAATAGCACAGATGACCGCACTCTATAAACATGGGGAGTTTAATGGTATTTTTTTACCAGCATGTTTTTCATGTACGGTAAGTAAAATGCTAGAGGGCAAGTCCTTTGAGGGCAGAAGGAGGTCTGTCCTTTCCTGCTGCACAGCTGTGCTCCCGGGACTTCGCAAACTGTTCCCTGCACAACAAAGCCTCTTCATGAACAGCTGTGGAATGAACTTCAAAGTATTAAAAGGGATCTCAAAACCAGATTCTCCTGTGCTCATGTGTGTTTTACCATAGAATAGTCTCCTTGATAGGCACACTACCTGTATTCAAGATCATAAGTCAGGCAAAACTGTATCGAATTGCAGAGCAGGAGAGAGAGAGGAAACTTAAAAAAAAAAAAAAAAAAAAGCTTTATTCCACCTTTTGCTTTTAAGTAAGACCTTTCAAAAATGACCACAAACTGAATTCCTTTATAGAGTATCCTTGTCCTATTGATTGATGGTTTCTGACCAATTTAAGCTGTATCACCTCAATAATTACCGGATGATGTCATATCATAAAATCTGGAGACAGACTTGGGTCAAGGTCTGACGCTGTCATTAACCAGCTGTGTGACCTCCAGCCAACGACTAAGTTTCTCCAGAGCCTCCTCAGTTTCCTCCCTCATGAAATTGAAATGAGAATGGCACCCACCTCACAGGGGAGTTAAGAGAGAAATGTACATGCAAAAGATACATCCACTTTAGTTTTTGTTTGTGTAAAATTTTCCATGCTACAATAATCTTTTTTTTCCAACCAAAGCTCTGCACTAGGCACCTCCTGGTGGCATTTAAAATGCATGGACATTAAGAGTAAAAATAGTCCTCCAGATACAGATTCACGTATCTAACAAAAACGCTCTCAGACCTCAGTGCCAGGCTGCAGAGAGCCCCCTGTGGTCCCTCCTCTGATGCACTGAAAAGGCTGGGGGGGAGGGGGTTTGGGGGGGCGCTGTGCAGAAACTAAGCTTGCCACTGTGGCAAAGTGCAATGAAGTGTGACCTTAGAAACACACTTAGTTCATTATGAAAGAAGCAGCCCGGGGACTTATGGAAACAAGTACAAGAGAGACCCAAACTAGGCTATGGAATTCCAGACAAAGTCTAGGCAAATGCGACTGAAGTCTATCACTGAAGTCAGGCTCGGTGCAGAACATGCCCAAACCAAGCGAGGAAGCGCAACAAGGGCCAGCGTGTGGCATGCTAAGGGTAAAAATAATCACTGCGGACGGTATGGAATATGGAGTAGATGTGAATCATTTTTACGATTATCACTGTGAATGTCAGGCAGAATCTTTAACGTTTCCCAGCTCTGGAGTGTTTTGCCTTCAGTACTCTCTGCAGACTCTCTCCAACAGTGCAGGAGGGTCTCTTCAAATTCAACATTCGGAGTTTAAAAAACTGGATCCTCTTCCTCTTTCCATAAAGCTGTTTGCAAGTCTAATACCTCTGGGCTGGGCACAGTGTTCCTTCCGTCCTTCCTTCAACCCAACCAGGAGTTAGTAAGTGTCTACTGTGTGCCCACCACTGCCAGAGCACTCCAGTGTGAGGAAGACAGAGGCCCTGCACTGGGGATGAGAGCCTCAGAGAAGTCAGACCTACTGTTAGAGGAGGCAGTGAGCTAGGTTCTAGCAGGACGCCTGGAGGCCAGCAGTGAGGAAGTTAGAGGCCTGTCCTGGCAGCACTCCACAAGGAAACCACAAGAAACCAGATCAAACCGGACAGGCCCAAGATGGCCAAAAAAGTAGGCCAAAGTTCACATTATTCCTTCTGGACACTACATTAACATACTAAAATCTCCTCCATGAGGGTGCCATGATAGGGAACCCTTGACCAAATAAGGAAAAGGAAGCTTGTAACCTTACTTCCAAGAAATCCCTGCCTCAGGTAATGAATGTTTCACTCCCTTGTTAACACTTGTCAATAAAAGATAGAAACCCAAACCTTAGGGGGCCCATCTCTCCCTTGGGCTCACCTGCCCTCCCATCTCAAGAGTGTACTTGAATTTTAATAAACTTTCCTTCTAGTGCTACTCGTCCACCGTGCTGTGTCTGTCCTTGAATTCTTTCTCCTGACGAGACCAAGAGCCTCTGGAGACATCTCTGGGATGGGCTGGGACACATCACGGCCCAAAGTCTCCCCATGCTGCGCAGCAACACCACTACAGATGTATGACAGTGAGGAGTGTCCGTATGACCATGGAAGTGTGTTCCCCGGGAAAGGGAGACACAAAGAGAGGCACGTTGCGAACTCTAATAGGTGTCACGGAAGCTCTCACAGAGGAAAAATGTGTGAGCTTGGTTCATAGCGTGAATAAGATCACCACGTAGGAGATGGGCAGCAGAAGAAGAGGCTTTCTAAGAAACAGTAGAAAGGATGGCATGCTTGTAATGGAGAGTACCAGTGTTAAAACGTGGGCAAGGGCAGCACAGGTGAGGTGGAGAGGGAGGGGGAGCAGAAGGCGAGGGACTACAACGCTACAGTGACTTCATGCAACAGAAATTTACTGACTACTGTTTGCCAGGCACCGGGATAGAATCATGAGCAGAATCTCAATTCAGCCTGAATATTCTTTAAGCAAAAGGCTACTTATGCTATAAAATCCATTGGCTTTTATTAAATATCCATTTGAGAGATGGGACAGCTGACAGCTGACAGCACGGTTACATGTTGGCAGAGTGACCCTAAACCAAACCTTCACCGATACTCTGCACAATACATTTAATCAATTTACATCCCCAAATTTTTGCACAGAAAATTGTCAGTGTTCATCTTTTGGATAGCTCAACACCAGAGAAAGACATCTAATGAAGATTTTATACATTAAACCTCGACCACCAAAAAACTTGGAAATGTCTCTTGAACTCTGGTTTAAACCAGCTAATTTGGGTTCAAATAGCTAAGTTCTAATGACCAAATCATCCCTAGCTCAGGTGGCTTGCACTACAAAGAACTCTGTTAAATTATTTTTTTAAGATTTTTTTTTATTCATTCATTTGAAAGCAAAAAAGACAAGAGACAGAGCACAATTAAGGGGAGAGGCAGAGGGAGAGGGAGGAGCGGACTCCCTGCTGACCAGGAAGCCCAACACGGGGCTTGATCCCAGGACTCTGGGATCATGACTTGGGCCCAAAGCAGAAGCTGAACCAACTGAGCCACTCAGGCACCCCTCTGTTAAATTATTCCATCAAGGATCTGGAAAAAAACCGTATACTGTGCACTTAGTTTTTACCCTGTCAGTACCTTCTAGCTGTTGTTATGTCTCAGAAGTCCTTGGGGTCGGTTGGGCGTCCTCTCCAATATGAGGCTGGACTCCACTGTACCAGCTACAGGGAAATTATTCCCATGATGACTAAAGAGAGGCAAGTCTGTGATACAGTGGCATCAGGAAAGTGCCCTCAACAGAAACAGCAAACTTCCCTGCTCTGAAAACTTTTCAGATGTCTGAAAAAACAACTTTCAAGACTGATCAATGGTTTGTTTTCTCCTTTCCTGCACACAGGCAAACTACAGATAATGCATTCCTCAGCTACTTTAGAGAAACAATGGAAATCATAGTGAAAAATATCTTCAATTGTTTCGAGCCAAATCAGCCAGTCAACATTTGTTGAAGATTTCATTGTGTACAAATTGTTGCAGCTGTCTGATCTCACTGAAACAGGCATTTGGGAGAAGACGCACACTGAGCCAAAGACCTGGATTCCAGCCCCAGCTCTGTCACCAATTACTTGTGCGACCTAGGATAACTTCCCGCAATAAGAGCCTCCGCACCTCATCTATCCGTGCAGAAGGATGTCCTCTGCCCTGCCTACCTTGCTGGGCTGCTAGGAGAATCAAATGAGGTAAGTTTACAAGAGCGCTTTGGAAAGTACAATTTGCTAGACAAACACAATGATTTTTTTTTTAAAGATTTTATTTATTTATTCGACAGAGATAGAGACAGCCAGCGAGAGAGGGAACACAAGCAGGGGGAGTGGGAGAGGAAGAAGCAGGCTCATAGCAGAGGAGCCTGATGTGGGGCTCGATCCCGTAAGGCCGGGATCACGCCCTGAGCCGAAGGCAGACGCTTAACTGCTATGCGCCCCTACACTGTAGGCGCCCCTACAATGATTTATTTTTAAACAGAACATGCTACCTATCCTTGAAGAGGTTATGGATTAGTAAAAAAAAAAAAGGAAGAAAAAAAAAACTAGACTGTTGATTTTTTTTTCCTTGAAAAACAGCACAATTTCTTTTAAACCTGAGAACTTCAAAGAAAGACATCAAAAATCCATTTCCGATACCAGTTTTTATGCTGCTCTGAAATTATGCTAAGTGGTCTCATTATTTAAGCATATAATTTATGTATTAGGGTTAATAATGTATTAGAATTACCTGGCCCTGTGGTCCATTGCTGAGTAGATTTGGGAACCTGAAATATCGACTTTTTAAATATAAAAAACTGTATTTTCCACATGTTCTATTAAGGCTTCCAGAGTCAGGACAGCTTCACAAAAACACATAGGTGTTTCCTGATAATGCTGGAAGAGAGGATAGAGGATGGTGGCGAGGAACATAGTCCTCTGCAGTAGGACCGACTGGCTTTAAATCTCAATTACTTATTATGGGAAATACTGGGCAGGTCACTTTCTCCAATTCCCAGTTTCTTCATCTGTATAATATGTACGACAAGAGAACCTCTCATCTTACAAGATTACTGAGGAAAACATTAAATGAGAAAATGTATGGAAAGTGGACACCGCAGCACTTGGCACACTAACAGCAACAATAGGGCAGATACAGTATCCTCAGACAATGCAACAGATACTGCAGGGGACACTCAAGTCACTCACACATTGGATATGTTCATAAGGACAATTCATGGAGTGTCAACGAGCCAAATGCACTGTCTCTAAATAGAAGATACCAACCATGTTGCTACCCGAACTGAAGTTGAGCATCAGAGAACTGAAACCATTTGCAAGAGATCACAGAGCTACTGAGTGTAAGAATGAAGATTGGCCCCCAGGTCTGCGTGGCTCCTACTCCTTCCACGAGGCCAGTGTCCCAGTCTACGGCTGATTCTGCCTCAGCCTCTGAAAATCCTGGACTTCCTGGGATCTTTACTTCCCATATGGTCAGTTCCCAGTGGCACCAAGAGCATGAAGTCTGAGGGATCTACTCATAGTCCCATTCCTGCCATTATTCTTCAGCATGTTTGCAATGCCTTCTTGCTTCCCTACCTGCTTCCTTAATCATATGCATTGAGACACATCCACTCCATGCTTACATTGTATTAGTTGTCCTGGATTCAATGAAGATTCATTTTCCATGGCCCCTGTGCCCTAAGAACTCAAAACTTTGCTGGGGACACACATGAAACTATCAAGGCAATGTAAGTATTACAATAAAGATGATCGCCAACACTATGATTAGAGGAGGGAGCAAAGTTCTCTTGGGTTGAGGCTTGGGAGTGACATCCTGGTGGGTGGAAGGACAATGCAATAAGAATGAAAGTTAGCAGTTGCATATTTAAGGAACAGTAAGCAGTGTAGGGTGCATGAAGAAATAAAAGATTGGGAAGAAGCTTACTTAAGAAACCTGAACTCCAGAGGATCTCTCAGGGCTTGAGGCAGGAAACTACACAACCTCAGTGAAGTGCCAGGACAGTATCTCCAGCTCAGAATAAGGCCAGGAGCCAAAGGGCTGGAGCTCTGGGCATAAACAGGAAAATTCTGTCCCTCTCCTGGGCATCTAGTGCAAGCAGACACCCACAGGCCAGGGCAGAAGTGACTGAGCCAAAGAAGAAATTCTAGGAGTTCAAGCTGGGATTGGAGGGGGCATAACCAGGACTGGTGCAGACAGAGGTGGGACATCCCCATCCAAGGTCAAAGCCAATTATGAGAAATGTCTAGGGATGTCTAGAGATCAAAGCAGAAAAATAAGTTTCACCTTGGAGAATGACAAGTCATCTGAAATCCACTGAAGGTTAAGGGAGAGAAGAGTCTCTGAATATTTTGCAAAACTTAAAGAAAACAAAGCCAAAGAAAACAAAAACTCTGTAATTCCCCTTATTTTCACCCCTGACTTTTATTTAACCTCATTTGTTTTTGCCAGCAGTAAAATCCACAGAACATCTTGATGATGACTGCCTCAGGGAGAAGGGAACCAGCATTTGTTCTCTGTCTACTGTGTGCCAAGAATTTTAAATGTTTTATTTTATTTAGTTCTTGCAAATCACTCAGTGATGCTCAGAGAAGTTAAATAACTTACCCAAGGTCACAAAGCTCAGTCTTACCACCGTGGCCGCAGGGTTGGTTGTTACAGGACCGAGAGGGTGGGATTATGTAATAACAACACTTCGGGTGGGCTGGGGAGGGGGTGCCTTCACCATGAGCACCAAAGGACAGGAAGGCATCTTAACAACCTTCATGTCCTCCACACCACAGATTCCAGTGCTGTGACACTGTCATCACCATTGTCATAACAGCAGTAATAATAAAGCTAATATGTATTCAGCATATCTACCATCACTGTTTTAGATTCTTTGTATCCTCTCTCTAATCTTGAATACAACTTTGCTAAGTGCTATGATGTCCATTTTAGAGATATGGAAGTTGGAGCTTAGAGAGGTAAAGGCATGGGTCGGAAGTCACACAGCAAGCAAAAGCCAAAGCCAGGATTCGAACCAAGGTCTGCCAGCCCATGCCCACACATGCACGCACGCACACGGTTAATGAATACATTGCAAAGCATTGATTTTAACCAAACTGAAGCTGTGGTATAATACAAAGAAGGCAAATCTTCTGTGGTGTGCATGTGTGTGCGTGTGTTCAAAAGCACATGAGGCTAGCAAATTGCATTGGCTAGAGACCCACAGACCTATATTATTACATAAGAACGCTCTGAGAACCACTTCTGCCCGCTGCCCCATCACATTTCTCTGGCACTTAGACCATGCAGGAGACACTGTACGGGGGCCATGGATAGAAAAGCAAGGAAAGAAGTGTTCCGCGCAGGTGTTCAAGTGTTCCCTACATGTGATTTAATTCTTACGGACACCTGCCAAGAGGCAACAAGCACAGGTCTGTGAAGACCTGAGATCGGGCTTGATTATCTGTCTGTATCATTACTGGAGAGTAATCTCTTCATGATTCTCTTAAGAACTGGTGATCATATTAACAGGCTGTCTGGCAGAAAGAATTATTCTGGGGAATGAGATAAGTTTACAGTCCAACTCTCAATGTGAATTACTGTTGGAAAAAAAAGAATTTAGCACATTGCTCTAATGTCACCCTGCTACTTCTCCCAGAAAGGCTACAAAAATTCCAAAGAACAAAAATATTCCTACATATGAGGCACAACTTCAGGTCTCTGTACTTATGCAAATGCCACATCACTTGTTTGGAATGCCCTTCCCTTCCCTTGTATGCCTGGAGAAGTTTTAATTTCGTTTAAACCCCAGCTCTGGTGTCACCTCTTCCAGGAAGCCTTCCCTGACTCCTCCAGCTAGAGTAAGGTTTCTCAGACTTGGCACTATTGACATTTGGGGCCATATAAGTCTTTGTTGTGAAAGGCAGGAGAGTTCTACACATTGCAGTGTTTGGTGGCATCTGTGTTCTATAACCACTTAGTGGTCAATAGCATCTGGCCAGTTGTAACAATAAAAGATGTCACCAGATATAGTCAAATGTTAAGGCAGGAGCAGGGGCAATCATCACCAGTTGAGAACCACTCAGCTGGTCTATCCTCGGGCTAGTTCTGCATCTTGGTTACCTTGGCCAAGCCTTCGATCTAAGTAGAGCAAGAAATTTTTTTTTTAAGATTTTTTTTTTTAAGTAATCTCTACACCCAACATGGAGTTCAAACTTACAACCCCAAGATCAAAAGTCACATGCTCTACCAACTGAGTCAGGCAGACCACCCACTGAGTAATAAATTCTTGGAGGTACTTTCTTAGTTCCATGTTTCTCTGCTAATATAAGTGAAGGTTAAGATCTAAAAAGCAGAATTTGTACAGTGAATGGTCCACTCTGGCAAACTCAAGGCCCCGTCCTGTATTATTTATAACCTTTTTCACACAAGAGAACTATGCCTAAGGGCAAGAGAACAATTCATGATAGAGACCTGAGTTCAAGCTATATAACCCTGATTTTAAATTTCCTTACCTAAAATGTGGAGCTAGTGTTGGCTTTCTCACAAGGTTTCTGGATTAAGTGAAATATATATGTCAAGCTGCCTAGCAAGAACCCCTTTCTCCTTTTTCCTTCCACCAGAAGGTTAGAAATGGGTTAATGTGTGAGAAAATGCTTGGTAATTCTAAGAGCCAAAGGGCTGTAAAGGGTTACTATTGGATTTTAAAAATCGGTAATAAAAATTGAGCTTTCTTTTCTGAATTCAAGGAAATTCAAAAAATCCCTGTGAGGATGATGTGAATTAGAAATAATAATCACAGTATAAAGAACACTTCACAGTTTATAAAGTCTGCTCACACACGTGGTATCTTTCAGTGGCCCTCATTGCTCAGGGCAGTGCTACCTGAAAGGGGAAGAATCAGCCTAGGGGACCAGAAGAATCTACCCACGTTCCCAGAGCTGGAAAGTAGAGACTCAAATTGAGTTTGCAATAACAGACCTCTTTCCAATGAACACTGCAGTAATGTTTTAAACACAGAACAAAGAGCCATTCAGCCCAGTCCTTCTGAAATTTGAATTGCATTCTTATATGCAAAAACTAGGTAGACAGTGGAGACCATTAGAACTGATTATGTCGACGGCTATCATCATTAGTTGCATATAAGCCGGCATTAAGGATTTGAAGACATAAAAAGAGCTATTTCTTTTGTCAAAAGCAATTATAATTAATTCTCAAAAAATGTATACGTTCAACCCAAATCAGATGAAGGAATAAACCAAGGGGAGAGATGGGCTTTTTCCAGTTTTGCATGCAAAAACTCTTAATTAAACCCAGACATGCAAAAGTAGTTTCAGAAGAAAGGTTAATGAAATGGGGTAGGGAGGGAGAACGTCTCCAGAGAACCTTGCAGACTTTAGTTTTCTGGGCCAGCTCTTTGGTTGCTCTCAGGATAAAGTAAAAAATCTACAAAATGCATTTCTCTTTTTGGAATCAAGAATAGATTGGGGTTACCCTCCAGCACACTGCAAAGAGAACTGTGGTATGTAATGTATGTTCCAGGACTCTGAGCAGCCCTGATGAAGAGGAGCCAAGTTCTGGACACACATCCTCGACCTCAGAGAGACACTAATACAGTTTAGTTTAGAGCAATGATATCCTCTTAGCACCCGGTGCATGTTACAACTTTAGAAGGCATTGAAGAAAGAAGGAAAATCTCAAGAACTGAAGATGCTTATGTGTTTAACCTAAGCATAATTATTCAGGACTACCTCTTCTCTAAGCTCCATGACAAAAGTCAATTATACCTGATGGCGCAGAGTCCAGTGGAACCCAAGATCAAGGAAAAGCCTAACAGACTTCCCATATGAGCTCACCACAACCCAGTGGGTGAAGGCTGGGGCTCAAGGAATGGTACAATTAGAGATGGAAATACATTACAAACTGCATTCCACCCAAGTGGAAAGAGCACCTGCTGATCTGGGACTAGGCCTCCTGGACTGGGGTCCTAACCCATTACCCATTCATGCATTCATTCATCAAATAGACACTGTATCTTCTGACTGTACATGCCGTATCAGGTACTGCATGAAGCCCAGGGGCTGAAAGGAGAAGCAAGAGTGGTTCCTACTTTCATGAAGCTTGTAATCTAGAAGAGGCAATGGACATTACCAAATGCAAAATTTTCAGTAGTGAAGTAAAGGCATATGGTTCTATAACAAATCACAACAGTAATAACAAAAAGCAGCTACTGTCACCATTTACTGAAAGCACACTAGGTGCTCAACATGGTTCTATGCATTAAAATCATTTGATTCTTCCAACTTAATGAAGTAAACTACTACCACCCCTCGTTTTAATGTAGAAAGCATTAATTTTCCTCATTTGGAGCAGCTACACTCATAGTGTTGCCCTTTAGTGTTGAGGAGGTGGAGACAGAGAGAAGTTAGTCTGGCCAAGGTTCCAGAGATGATAAATGGTGGAGCTGAGATTCAATGTGGAGCTGAGATGGAGTTCAGAACCCATAATTTTAACCCCCAAGTCAACATGTTACAGAAACTCCTCATCCAGCCTGAGGTCAGAGAAGGCTTTGCTGAGGAGGGAACACTTGAGCTGAAGGTGAGTATTAGTCTGTCAAAAGACAGCACAGAGTTAATCTGTGGGAATGGAGTGGTTCGATGCAGAGTGGGGAAAGTAGGCAAAGGAGAGGAGGCCCCTGTGCTTGGGGGTTGAGTGAGGGAATGCAAGGAGATGGGCTTGAGGGGCTGCAGGGGCAGAGCATTTGAGTCTTTCTCTTACAGCTGTGGGAAGTTACTGAAAGGCTTTTAGACAGCAGTAATATGATTTATGATGTAAGAACTTCTCTGGCTGCAGTGTGGAAAATGGAGCAGAGAGGTTCAGAGGGCATATGAAAACAAGTTGGATATAATGCAATTGTGTAGGGTCTGGGCCAATGATTCTCAAAGTGCAGTCTCTGAACCAGCAGCACAACTGACCCCAGGGAGGTTCTTATAAAATCAAATTCTCAGGACTTATCCCAAACCTACTGAATCAGAAACTCAGGGGATGTATTAGTTAGTTATCTACTGTTATGGAAAAACCACCATAAGCTTAGCAGGTTAATGCAGCTTATATTTATTATTTTGTAGTTCCCATGGGTCAGGAGTCTCGGCACTGCTAGGTGGGTCCTCTGCTCGGGGTCTCATAAAGTCGCAATCAAAGTGTTGGACAGGCTCTGTTCTCATCTGGAGGCTCAAGTGGGGAAAATCTGCCACCAAGCTCACCGAGTTTGTTAGCAGAATTAATTTACCTGTGACTGTAAAACTGAGGGCAACCAGCTTCTTGCTAGCTATTACCTGGAGGTTGCTTCCAGGTCCTGCATGGCACCTGCAGCTCCTAGAGGCTACCCACAGTTCCTTGTCACATGAGCTTGCTCAACATGGCTGCTTACTTCATCAGGCCAGCAGCATCTCTGGAGCAAATATGTTAGCAGGACAGAGTTTTACATAATGTACCATAATCATGGAAGTGACACCCCATCATCGTTGCCATATTCTACTGGTTAGAAGCAAGTGACAGATCCCTTGCACAAAGGGAGAGGATTATATCAAGGTATGAACACCAGGAAGCAAGGATTGTGGGGGCCACGTTAGAGTCAGTCCACACAGACCCTGTACTCTGTGTTTCAACAAGTCTTCCAGATAACTGTGCTGCATACTCAAGTTTAAGAACCACTAGTTCAGATTATGGATTTGAGAGACATTTAGGAGGCAAGACCAAAGGAATGAGGAGCTCTAGTGGTTGTATTACATTGTGCGGATTAGCAATGTGGTCATGAGCCTGGGCTTTGGAGCCGTTAAGACCCAGGTTCAAGTGTCAGCCACTTTCTAGATTGTGTGACCTTGGGCAAGTTATTAAACCTCACACAGCTTCAGCTACTTAATGTGTATCATGGCATTCTCATGGAAACTACTTCTTAGAATTTAGGGTTTTATATGAGTTATGTGATCATCAGTGTAAACTATGTCTGGATGTCTGACACAAAGAATGTGCTCAATAAATGTAGGCTACTGTTACGAACATCTGTGGGATTCAGTCTCTTTTGTAAAATGAGATTAGAGCATATAATATAAATGACTCTTAATTCAAGAATTCAAATGTTATAGTTAAAAAAAAATCTTGCTTTTGAGAAGGATGTATTTTTCTCTGATACCTAGAATAGTAATGGCAACACTGAGATTATGAGTTGCTTTTTTTTGTTGTTTAGTTGTTGCTGTTGTGTTTTTAGTCTCCCGTAGTATTGGAAGTGAGCCACCACCAGCCTCCTTTCATTTGCTAGAAAACCATCCTCCATATGGAACTTCTTGAATGGTTGGTATACCCTCCAGGGCCCCAGTAACTATATTTGCTTCCTTTGAAATACAAAATATGAAACAGATTAAACTGAGTCATTACAAACACCCTAAGGGAAGTTTTTAAACACTTACTAAGTAGGGATCCCAATCTATGGAAACTTATGTTTTTGGCACTTCTCACACAATACTGTAATTGTGAACTCACTTTTCAATCTTCCGCACTAGAATAAAAACTCCTTTCACGAACGGACCAAATCTTACTGTCCTGGGTAAGGGGAGGATAAAGTTCTTCCGGAAAGAGGCAATGACTCTTTTATTCCCCACCCTTCTCTCTCCTCTGTTCTCTCTTGTCCCCTTCCTCTTCTCCAGTCAAGGTTACACTCCCCAACATTTGGGAAGAACTCTGCACTTGAGAGAACGTGTGCCAGTAGGAATCAGAAGGGAGCTGGACACCGGAGCACGATCTTGGTAGAATATACAGGAAAACTAATGTCAAATCTTCCTCTAGTTCTCTGCACTCTTCAAGGTAAAGGTCAGGGCTCATCTTTGTGTAAAGAAAGCTTGTCTAGGAAAATCATGTGAATGCGCTTTACAAAGGAAAAACAAAAACTCAGAGAATAGGGATGAAGATACAACAGAAGAAGACAGGATGAAACTTCTGGAGGATACCAAGCCTCCAGTTATTGGTTGTAGAGTCCAGGTCATGTTATTTCGGTAGGGCAAAGAGGAAAGACAGAATATGTGGGATTTTTTTTTTTTTAATGACACTTGATTACAGAATCTAGTACAAATAAAGTGCTTAATAAATGCCTATAGAATAAATGAATGAATGAAACCAAATTCTCTATTATTTTCCCTGTACTTTGTAATATGATCTCTAATTACTGACGACTGAAATAGGAGAAGAGCATGGCTCCCAAAAGTAGCAGACTCACGTGTAAAAAAAAAAAAAAAAAACCACAGCAAAATGTCCCTCCAAAACAGGCACCACCATCTGCCTAGGTCGGAAAGTATAATTTCGTAAAGAAACAGGCAGAACACATAGTTCAGAGAATGTTAATACGCAGTCAATAAAGTAACTAACCAATCCATAGTAACAGCCCCCCAAAGGACAATTCTGCAGTGTTTTATTCTGAGAGCAAATTAAAGCAAAACAAAGATGAGTCTACCAAAAAAACAGCAGACTCTCCTCTATTTCACATATGAGTCCTTAGAGGAATTCATGGGAATGATCGTATCTTTCCCGTATCTCCTACCTACAGTGTACAGGATCAACCTAAAAACGCCTTTGTTCATGCACAGCTACAGCATATGAAATCAGGGCTAAGAGCCTTACCTTTTCTAGTCCTCGCATGCAGAATATGTTCAGAATAAACTATTCATGAGCAGTACAAATCTAAGAACAGATCCAGAGTTTTGATAAGGCTGCAATTAGCCAGTTATGCAATCAGAAGTCCTTTCATCGATTCATTAATGATTATTTTAAAACAGTACAATTCTTAGGGTACATAAAAGCTGGTATTTTATTCTTCATAATTGAGAACTATTACTGTGCCTTTCCGGTTTGCTCCAGCAGCTGATGAGAATTAGACCGGTGGTTGTTTAGCACATACGAATTTGTGTGTTTATGTGGGGGGGGGGTGGCAGGATGGGGACAAATGTTTTCGTTCACATAACATATGCATGGCCATACAATTAGCTGTTCAGACACTAATTTGGTGTTTAAGCTCTTTCATTTCTGTGCAATTTATTGGATTTAGTGTCCTCATTAAGATGATTAAAATAAGCCAGTTTATCAATATGTGGTCCAATTAGTTCACATGTCTAACTACAGCTTTAGTTCGGGCCTTTTCTGTCTCCAGGGCAGCATTATTTTGGCATTCTCTTTTCTGGACTTTTCTCAGGACACTTGGGATGCTCCAGCCTCCCTTATGTCTTCCAAAATGAAATTTCCCAATGAGCAGATGGGGTGGTGGGGAGACAAGTCAATTTCTTCAGTCTTCATTGTTTATTTAATGACTACTACATGCCACAGTTTCCAGAGAGTAAATAGTGGGCACACATATAACCTAACACTAGGATTCCAAGGAGTTAAAATGCCCTGTTTTCATTACATGATCGACCACTCATGATGCCTGCAAGCTTCTTTGTAATTTGAAGGATTGTTTTATTTGAAGTCAATTGAGCTTTAAAATTATCTGTTTTTTCCTTAGAGGGGCCCACATATAAGATTAGTTCTATATTTTTTTAACCTGTAAATCTGATTTTCCAAAAATTGCATATGGAATAAACTGTTAGGTTGTATAAATATATATGTAAACACTCACTCATTCCCTTTTAACGCACACCCATTTCCAAAGACATTTCTCAAAAATTACTTGTCCAGTTAACTTCTTTATGAACAAATAAATTCTGTTCACCTATAGACAAACTACAGCTACAGTCTAGCAACCCGGGTGTCTGATTTCAGAATATTATTAACGGTGGTTATTAGCTGGAGAAGCAATGTAGACGAGAACATATAGGGTGAAATTTACAGTTATTGCTCTGCAAAGAGATAGCAAGAATGACTCAGTCTTCTAATAGAACTTACAACCAATAAGCTGTAGGGTTTAGATTAAATGACTTGATTTCTTTTTCTGTAGTTCAATAATTTACATAAGATAAAATGGATGCTGTTTTATTATCAGCTTCTATCATCCAACATTTTAAATTGTTGTTTTTCTTTCTCTGAGGATGCTGAATGAAGGCTATATTCCCTTGTTCTCAAGTGATTTTCCTTTTCTTCCAAGTCTATTTCCGTGTGAGTTGCATGTGATCCCTGTAGTTATGCACCTAGGGCGAACAGGTGCCCTCGTCGACAGCATCCTTTGAGCAGTGTCTTCCAGAGGTTTCTCTCTTCCTTATACAGGTTAAACACTAGTGAAACTCCCAGACATGGGTGAATGGTGCCCAATCTGAAGAACTACTTTGTGATAACAGCTCAAAGCATAAGAAAGTAAATAAAATCTAAAACAAAGGAAAACAAAAAAACTGCTATAGGGGAAAATACCACAATAGAACTTGTGAAGTGACAAGACTTCTTTTTATAATTTATGTAGCCTAGACACAGGGCCAGTTTGGGGGCTCTGTTCCAAGACATACCTTGGGACAAAAGATAATCTTTTAGAAAATTCATTCAGTGAAGGAACGATGTATGGCCCCTGACCAACTACCTGTCTTGCAAGCTAATTATTAGGATCACTAGCACTGATTAGGACATGTGGCATACCGCCCTCCTCTTAGCATACAGCAATAATAGTGGCCTTAACTGGGTACATTGGAAACTGCATCATGACGACAGACAATGGCAACCCACGTTCTATGACTGAGCAGACAAGCCAGTTAATAACCAGGACAGTCAGCTTCTTTATCAGTAAATATGTAACAAATAAATAAGCATTTATTGAGTTCCTTCCCTGTGCCAGATACTATGCAAGAGTCTAAGTTTTCCTAGAAGAAAACTTCCTATCAGATTATGAGTTGGTGAGAGAAGCGGCAGTATCTTCCACACACATCACTGCCCCTCTACGGGCATGATGAGCTTGACACAGAGAAGGTGTGTAAAAGACTTGAATGGAAGAAAGGAAGCAAATATTGTGGAGGAAAACATCAGTGAGGATAAAAGATAAATGAGATAGGATTCATACCCACACAGACCTTGCAGTCTAACAGACAGTGAGCCAAAAAAATAAAAGTTAGAGAACAATGTTGTTTAGAACTAATAAAAGAAAATGAAAGATAGAAGAAGCATTTGCTGCTGGAAGTGGGGGAAAGACTAAGAAGAAGCTGGGTTCTGATGCACATACAGAAAATTTCCAGCCAAATGTACTCCTCCCACACGAGGCCCAGAAGTCATTCAAATACTGTATTTTCTGTTCACGTAGCTTGTCTAAGTATCAGCACTGGATGGTGGTTATTTCTGCAATATGAATTTTGCCAAATGACGTGCCGGCACTGGATGCTGGTTATTTCTGCAATATGAATTTTGCCAAATGACGTGCCGGCATCTCCCAATTCATTTACTTGGCTGCCCCCACTACCTGGTTATATCAGTGTAATTCAAAGCACCAAAGAGTATCCATGACTCTTTCTGTATTGTACATGCAGTAATGTATCTTTCCTCCCCACCCCCACAACCGTTTTATGATGACAGCTACTCTTTGTAACTGATCCAGAGACTGCTGGTCAGCTGGAATCTGTTGGCTAACAGCAAAGGCATTATAAATCCAGGAAACCCAGAGGAAACTCTCCTTTCTCCCTCTCTCAGAACTTGGTAGGCTGTGTCTTCTACCAGGAATGCAGTCTCAGCAACGGAGCCCAATATGGAGTTCAGGAAGGAGCAAACGAGAGAAGTGGCTACTTCTGGCCTGTCTCCAGAGAGGAGGGAGAAAGGAGAGGTCTTGGAGATTTCTATACCAGGCCACCAGAACAGCAGAGCAGAAAGGAATCTGGAACAGAAGCACCTGCTGAGAAAAGAGAATGCATTTGGACAGAGCAAGTTAAACACTTGATATAGACATGGCCACAGGGGGCAGAAGGACAGTGATGATGGACTGTAAAATCAGAAAGACCTGGGTTTAAGTCTAGATTCTGCTTCTTGTCTGCTACATAACTTTGGGGAGCTACTTAATCTCTGTACCGCTTGGTTTCCTCAGCTATAAAATGGGGAAACAAAAAAGAACCTGCTTAATAGTGTTGTCATAAGGATTAGAAGGGAATACTATACATTCCCAGCAGAATGACTGTCACATGGTAAGGACCCAAAAGTTGCCAACAGCTCTGCTATTATTATTAAATTTAAAATATCCACTCTAAGAATCTTAACGCATAGAAATACACTCTTAGGTGGAAAAGACTTACCCTCTGTAATAATGTTGGAAATTATGAAAAATGGAAAACCATCCAAATGTTCACTAACAAAAGCAGGGTTTATGGTACTGTTACTGTTTTAAAATGAATGAGATCTATCTATGTGCACAGCTACAGCAAACATCCAAATGTGTAATTAAGTAAAAAGACCAAGTTCATGACAGATGTTGGCAAGGATTCGGAGAAAGGGGAACCCTCTCACATTGCTGGTGGGAATGCAAGCTGCTGCAGCCACTCTGGGAAACAGTATGGAGGTTCCTCAAAAACTTGAAAATAGAGTTACTGACGACCCAGCGATTGCACTACTAGGTATTTACCCCAAAGATACAAATGTAGTGATCTGAAGGGCCACCTGCACCCCAATGTTTATAGCAGCAATGTCCACAATAGCCAAACTATGGAAAGAGCCCAGATGTCTACTGACAGATGAATAAAGATAGATAGATAGATAGATAGATAGATAGATAGATATACACACACACACACACATATATATATACACACAGAATGGATTACTACTCAGTCATCAAAAAATGAAATCTTATTCACAACCATGGGGATGGAACTAAAAGGTATTATGCTAAGTGAAATAAGTCAATCAGGGAAAGACAATTATCATATGATCTCACTTATATATGGAATTTAAGAAACAAAATGGGATCATAGGGTAAGGGGAGGAAAAATAAAACAAGATGAAATCAGAGAGGGAGACAAACCATGAGAGACTCTTAATCATAGGAAACAAACTGAGACTTGCTGGAGGGGAGGGGCGGGGGGTTGGGGTAACTGGGTGATGGGCATTAAGGAGCCCTGGGTGTTATATACAACTGATGAATCACTGAACTCTACCTCTGAAACTAATAATACCTTATATGTTAATTAATTGAATTTAGATTAAAAAAAGACCAAGTTCAACAATACTCAGAGTATCATCCCATTTCTCTAAATAACATTAATTTTTTAAATCTGAAAAATATAGGCCTCAAGTAATTAAAAGTTGGTATGTCCGTGGAACGAAATAAAGTAAAAATTATGCTTTGCACATTTGTGTGTTTTAACAAATTATTTATAATAGTTATTTTCACTATTATTTTCAAGTGGCAGATTTTGAGATGGCTGAGCTTTTTCTTCACAGTCTAATTCCCAAGAGTCCGATTCCTACATGGTGTTCCACTGGGCACTAGAATCCAATATCTGGTGTTTTTTTTTTTTACTTCCTAGTCAGCAACTTAAAGCCTCCTGTGCTCTGAAATCTCACAAAGGAGAGAAATCAAAAGGGTGCAGTAATCAAGAGGACAAGAGCTGCAAGCATAGGACACTTATATTTTAGAGGCTGACACAACTCATTTCATTAGTCAATTTGCCCCTGACAATCAGGAGAACTTATCAGAACTAAGATGACATTACTCTGTAGTAGCCCTAGAATAATACCAAGTGAACAAGCCAAAATCCACCAGAAATCCAATTAGAAATGCTCTTCAAGAAATTTTCTAAATAGAGTAAACTGGATTTAGCACAAATGCACTAAAATAGGTAAATACTATTCCCTTGAATGTATAAGCTTCCTATAACCTTGTAGTTTATGCTCTGATTGGTTTTTGTTTTGTTTTGTTTTGGTTTGTTTTTTTTTTTTTTTTACAGCTTTGGGATTTGATTTCTAAAGCTATAATGCAAAGCCTAAAACGTCAGTCGGATCCCAATATATAAGTCGAAGAGGTAAATATTCTACACAAACATAATTTTTCAAACTAGATATATAATTTAAATATCATCAGTGCCCAGATATTTTATTTAGATGAGCAAAGGGTAGAAACAACATGACTCCAGTTTAACTGATTGGAATAATTTTTTGTTGTTTTTGTTTTTTCCCCAATGCTCACAGCTGGGACATCAATTTAACAAATGCTAAAATGAAGCAAAGATTATATTGAGCAGCTAGATCTTCCTTCCCGATCATCAGTTCAGCTTCTTATCCCTAAGGCACCCTTAGTCATCGTTGTCAAAGTAGAAACTCCTAAGTGTGCAACAGTGTCTTGTCACTGATGTGAATCAACAAAAGGGACTGGATGGGAGAGGAGTTTAGCAGCTTCCCTAAGATCCACTCAACAACAAATGTTTTCAGGAACTCCTTAAATATCTCCCCTTAGCACGTCATCCAGGAAGTCATAATTTCACTCCGTGTGGCTTATTAATTTATGTTTCAGTTATGCAGCATTCAATGAAAGTATTTTATTAAAGTCAAAACCAACAACTGGTTGGCTCCCCTTGTGCTTATAACCAAGCACTTACATTCACTTATAGCCACAATAAAATGTGCATTGCTTCGTTTTACCTGACCCTGGAGCCTTTCTGATCTCCCAAGAAAATCCACCTACATCACAGAATGCTGCTGAAATGGGATGCATGGTGGACTGGGTACCTTTTGCTGGTAATCTTTGCAGAAAGTAGAAAGTCTGTTTCACCTGAACTAAGCAGGGACCCAGAACATAAATTCAGTTGTTCCTCTTGCCCTTCACCTTGGGGGTTGCATTCAAACAACAACAACACAAACAACTCACCCATGCAATTTTGGTAGTGGGAGCCCTTTGATGCAAATGCTTTCCTTAATTCCAGAGCAAAAATTCTAATATTGGTTTGCTTCTTCATGCAAGGTATGCAGATGCAGTTGATGCCAAAATATAACAACTCTTTAAACTTACTCCCTTCAAAATTTGTGTTTCTGGCATTGTTTTTAATGGCCTCCTAGTCACCATGTTGGGAAGGGAAGAATTCCTACCTTACAGTCATGGACATGGCTGGTACAGGACATTCAATACTGGACAGATGAGACAGACGACATTTCATTAGTCACATGAACTCACAGTCCAGGAGAGGAGATACTGCCTAACACACAGAGCCACATGGGGCTGTTCTTGGGAACACAGGGAAGAGCTGTGGAAGGCAGGCTTTGTAGCACCAACAGGGTGGACCGCCCCACTTCTCACGGCACAACGTGACTGGCTTATTTGAACAATTCGGCAGGTTGGCAGAGATAAGCAGCAACAGTGTCTGGTCCCTTTGCTAAGGGGGAGGGGGGTGACTGTCTGACCAGGGGACCTTATCAGTATGAACAGAATAGGATGGGAACTTAAAGTGAGGCCATTCAAGGTCTTCTTGATTTTACCAGACGTTACAGGTGCAGCACACAATACTGAGCCTGAGTTGTAGGCCTTAGACCAGAGGCCTAAACACATAAATATTTGCCAAATGAGAGTGAATGAATGAATGAATGGGTTGAAAGTGGGAGCATTCTAAAACTTTGTGGAGTATACCATGACCTTGGGCAAGACACTGAACATCTTAGCTATATTGCAGTCATTTATAAAACCTGTAAAATAGGAATTGTAGTATTTTTAATGTTTATCTCAGGAGGTGCTTGAGGGAACAAAATCATTAACATATTTGGGCAACATCCTAATTCCTTTCAAAAGACCTCAAAGGCCGTCCACCAACTACCTGTCACACTTTATACCCATCGCCCTCAGACTTCAGACACACTAGCCTTTTTCCAATAGAAGGCTTCCCTGACACTGTGCGTGAGCAACATAAGGTAAGATATACTCTTTATATGCTTCCGAAGCACCTCTAATTTTTCTACAATTCAAGCTCAAATTTCTTTGATGTCTGTCTCCCGAATGCCTGGCACACAGCAAGTGCTCAACAAATGTTTGGGGGTGGGGGGTGGAGGAAGTGAAAAGAATGTGATAGCAATCATAAAAGCATACTCATAAGTTAAAAGCATTGCACACAACTGAAGAAACATATGACTTTTGGCTCCCTCTTCAACTGTGGGGAGAGTCCGTTATACCCTCCTCCACCCTGTGTCCCCTCTCTAAGCCTCACACCTGTGGTGGCGTCAGCCTTCCACAGTGGGAAGTTAACAGACATTCCCATGAAGCCTCAGTTAGTATATTGTAGCACTCCAGAGTTACAGGCTACTCCTGAGCAGGGAGGTTAGGATTCATGGTGTAGGCAATAATAAACAGGTAGTCACTAGGACCAGCCGAGTCAAAGGACAACAATGGTAGAACTGGAAGAAAGAGATGATACCAAGCCACATGCAGAACTGAAATGTACAGAATCTGGCACCGGACTAAATAATAAATTTTAGTAAGATTTTTTTTTTTTTAAGAGAAGAAAAGGACTCCACTATGTCGAGTCTGGGTAATTGGGTAAATGATTTTGTCATCTGTGGAAATTTTAGCATCAAGAGAAGAGCTGGTTCTAGAGAGATCCCAGGTGATGGTTACTAGCCCAAAATGTTCTCTTTGAAATAAGTAACTTGAATACATAGCTATTTTGAATAGTATTTTCCAGGCCTAAGAAAGCATTTTATTTTTAAGATGCTTGCCTGGCCCTCACATAGCCAGTGTTTAACCTGTAGTTAGCTGCCTTAAACAACTTTTCTACACTGTAATTTTTCCCCCAAGGACAACTTCAGGAAAGTAATGTGCCTTGCTAACTTATTCATAGGTATACGAGCCCTTCTGGCTTCTGTACTAAAGGCTATTACCAGGGACAGTATTACTGACTTCCAATGAGCCACATGGTTTCACAGACCCATGCCATGCTGCCATTTTGACAGACCTCCCAGAGCATGCGCTTGTAAGTTACCCAAGGTCAAGGCTGATTGTGACTTGCATACCCTGAGCTGTCTAACTGACCTCCTGTTCTAATACAGACATAGAAAAACTCACTGAACCTTGAACAGATTCAACTTCCACATTTACTGGGCATCTGCTCTGGGGTCTGGCACCAGCTGTGTTAAGTGTAAGAGCTACAAAGCTGAATAACACATTTTCTGTCTTCAGGAAGCCCCCATCCAAGCCCAAACACAGACAATAAAAGAAATCAGTATACACTAACACACAGTAAGTGCTGGAGGAGATACAGATTTAAGGAGTGAGAGAGCAAGTGATTCCAGGCAGATAATAAATACTCAAGGTAAGAATATTTAAACTAAAGTGGAACATTTAAAGTAAGGATGTATGTAAGAGCAAGTGCTTACAAGAGGATAGCTACAAGAATTACCCAGAAAAAATGGCACACTCTTATTTGGGGATTAGATTGCATCTTGTTTGGGACCTTTATATTGGAATACCCTGAACTAAAAGTCTGACAGTTTATATTTTTAGAATGTTACATTTGTCACCTACATAAAGCAGGACAAAAATACACTTCACACATGAAACCCCGAATAGCGAAATCTACATTGTCATCTGCTATACAGGACAAAGAGTCTCAAGTTACCATAGAAATCCCCACTCTCTTCTGTGGGAAAGTATTTTAAATAAAGCTGTCAGACAGTCTCAATTAAAAATAATAAACGAAAGACCAATTATGGTCCCTCTGGATTCACTAATAAAGTTCATCAATGAACTTTCCATCAGGTATTCAGAAACAAAAAAAGTAGCATATGGAGGAATTTTCAGTGCAATTGAAGTACACCATTTACATTTTACATTACCACCTTTGGCTGCTGGCAGTCTGAACAAAATTAAATAACTGGTTACACAAAAGGCCTCAAGTGGTGGTCGAGGTGGCAGAAGAAATAAACAAGTAGAGGAGAAGGTCACAGCAAATATACTTGAAATGGGCAATTTCCTATAATTTTCCAGAACGAATTTAATTAGTTTTTAGCCCTTCTGTACCACTTTCTTCAACTTGACCCTCCACTGCGTAGTCCTCAGAATACTGGCATATTTTAGCAAGTGTGACTTTTCCTTCTCCACACAAGCTCTTTTTTTTTCCTTAAGATTTATTTACTTGAGAGAGAGAGCGCAGGAGCAGGAAAGCCAGAGGGAGAGGAAGCGATAATCTCAAGCAGACTCTGCACTAAGAATTGAGCCTGACACGAGGCTCGATCTCAGGACCCTGAGATCATGATCTGAGCCAAATCAAGAGTCCTTTGCTTAACCGACTGAGCCACCCAGGCGCCCCACCCCAAGCTCTTTGGGCGTCCTAGTTCATAAAGCTTATGGGCTTCAGGAGGGCAGGGGTTAGGTTTCATTCTCACAGAGCTCAGCACCTACCGCAAAGCCCACTCAGTGTGTTTTGATAGAGTCTGTGTATGTACATGTCCTTCGTGCCACTCAATGGGAATCACCTGCTGTCCACTTCCTACAGTATTTCGTGTTACTCCCTTGTTTTGTGCGTTCTGCATGCTTATAGGCACGGAGTGTGCGGTCTATGTGTCGCTCTGCTGATAAATTCCATAATTCCAGGCCCTCATTCTGCCTGCGCCGTAAGAGTCTCTGGAGCACACAGGCAGACTTGAATTTAATGTCGTTTTGCTCACGACCCAAATGTACTCAGATGGTTTCGATGAATGGCTCGGACCCAGGGTTTACACAAACGAGAGCCATCAACACTCTGACAGACATTGCCATCTGATCAATGGCCTTCAGCTGAACTGGTCAAGTGACTTCAACAAAAGGATGGTGCTCTAGCCAACACACAAGGAGCTAAAGGCTGCCTGCCTCCTTGTTACTTGGTTTCCAAATGATATGCTCACTACTTTGTAGACACCTCTTTACTGCCCAGTCGTCCAGTCCTGGAAGCCTCTCCCCTCCCCCCCCACACATGCGAGCGCGTGCACACACTTGTATACACGCACACACTTGTATACACACACTCACTAACTCGCTGCTGGCGGCTGGTGCCTCCATTCGACATGTGAACCTTGAAAGGGAGTTGATTTCTCTCACTTGAGTTGTCTCATAAATCACTTAACCTTCCTCCTTTGCTCCACATTAACCTTTGGTCTTTAATTTCTTCCTATTCACTTGATTTTATGACCTGCTCTCTCAATAAAGGCTCTTTATAAGGATTTGTAGGGAGGTGACTCCCTAAAAATAAATTTCATTCTATATTTGACAATGAGAATTCCAGCTCATAACATTAGATTTTAAATAACACACTTCAAATACACTGGCATAAAGAAGTAAATTAATGATAATCAAAACTTTTAAGAATTTGGGATATTCTCATATACTTTTTGTTATGCTAAGGTTTTTGGTTTCCTTGTTTTCCTTCCTCTGGTCAACAAGTGACTGCTGGAAAACCAACAAAGACTGTCAGTATTTTGTAAAGTTAGGAAGTAAAAACTGTCAGGCTTTGTCTCTGTGTGAGCATATAGCCAGCTTTTCAAATGTATAAACGTAGGTTCTCTCTGAGCTCTTTCACCATCCCTCTGACCCTGGGCTCCCCATAAAGAAAAAGAGTCCAAAGAGGCATCCTAGGGTATGTCCATGTCTATTGTTCATCAGTGACCCAAGGACAAAAAATAGACAGCCCACACAAAATAGCCAGCAGAGTGCTACTGGTAGATGGAGTTCTCTGCCAAGAGATGAACAAAATGGCTTGGGAGAGGTCACTAAAAACATCACAAGGCTCAAAGAGATGCAGAGAATCCCAGAATCTCCATAGAGACAGGAGTGAGTATCCCAGAAACTAGAGGAGAGACACAATCCCCACATTCAAGGACCTTGCCATGAAAATGGTGAGACAGACTCATACAAAAATAGCCTTGAGTCAAGACCCACAATGATAAGACCTAAAACAGCCATTTGTTTTGAGTGGGGGATGGAAAAGGGAAAATGATTTAAGACCAGTGGACATCCAGGGAGGGCAATGTTCCCAGTGCAGGTCACAGTGATGACATGACTGTTTGTGCTGTTCTACAGAGAACCAACGAAGAATTGAATCAGTGAGGAACAACACATCGTGAAGATACAAAAGCACATTTTTTGGCATTTCCGGCATTTCCCCCTCCTTCCAGCTTCTTAGCCATCTTTCGTCACCAGCCTAGGAGTCATCTGATACCTGTACCCTTGGCACTACCTAAATCGAAAGAAACACCCTCCACTGCTTCAGTAGACAACTCCCCACTCAGACCTCAGGTTTTAGCTTCGATTTCTGACTTCTGCCTCAGAAAGCCTTCCTAGGGTCCCTGGTTTCCAGCAATCATGCTGCACTAGGCATCCAGAGTCTCCTCTTCCCACGGAGACAAGTGTCATGTCCCGACCCCATGTCTAAGGCCTCCGGCCCCGGCCACACCACTCTGAGCACCGGGAGGACGGAGGTGACACCTCGTGACACGGGTGACTCACCTGTGTTCTTAGCATATGGAACCCATTCGCTTAGGAGTTCTGATCAAGGAAGGCAGAATCTGTCCATAAGGCCCACGAAGGACCCATATATCACTCTGGACTAGGACTGCAGAAATGGCATATATTCTTCATCTGTATGAAAAAAAACATTCCGAATTTCTTGCCAGACCCTAAGTTCACATAATGTTGCCTCTGTGAGGGGGCTTGCTGACCAAAGCCCTCTTCGTCTCCTGGAGGAGGCATAAAATGCATCATTACTGGGATTCTGGCTTCAGGAGTGAGTTTCTAACCTCAGAAAAAAACAATGAGAGCAAATGTCTCACAAGCACTTGGAGATGCAGGAATAAGTCCTAAAATACCAGCTATTTCTGCCTATACAGAGGCCTAAGTTGAAAGAACCAAAGATGTGCTTATTAAATGTGCGGAGGGGGGCATTAAATTGGGTGACATTCCAATACTACAAACGAGTGGATAAAACTTCAGAATAATTGTAATCCACTAAGAAAGGATCCCAATGGGGAAAGGTGAAATGCAAAAGATATACAAAAGTGGTGAAAATATAATAAGATAGTGGCTGGCTGATTTAATCGCCCCCTTCTTTTTCTTTTCTCTGTCTCTGCTGGGTACAGTCCTCCTCTGCACATCCTCCTTCTCTCACACACACACAACTGAGATTATTGCTAATTCCAATTAAGTTAACAAACATTTACTGAGTACCTGCTCTATGGTAAGTACCACGCCAATTAAGTATACAAACACGAAGAACATAGTCTCTGAGTCTAAGAAGCTTATAAGCCTAATTAGGGAGATAGATACACACGCCAAGAGTCACAAGTGATGGACAAAGTGTGCAGACGGTGATATGCATGGGGACTCAGGAACACTCAGGAGACACTGGGGATCAGGGAAGACTTTCGCCAGGAATTTGCATTTCAGCTAAATCGTCAAGGATAAGTAGGGTTTGCCGAATAGATAAAAGAAGCAAATTCCAAGCGTGCAGAAGAACAAACTGGAAGTGACCCACGCACAGAAGAGGGCGTGGCCTTCTCAAAACCACACAATAGGCCCTGTAGAGCATGCGAGCTGGGTGGGAGTGCAGGCAGGGCGTGGATGGTGACAGGCCTCCAAGGGCAAGCTAAGTCGCTGACCATCATCCAGGCTCTTCAGAGGAGTTTACCGTAGATCTTCAGAAACGTGCACGGACTTGAATTATTAGCTTGGCCAGAAACAATTTGGGAGTCTCGCGGGGCCACGTAGCTTTACCAGTGGAAAAAAATGTTCTACTGCCTTAGATAATACCCTGACTCTTGCCAATATCTTCAAAATGCTTGGTGGTTGGCATCAGGCAAACTCAACTAGCTTTTGTGGATCTACCAATGAGGTCAAACCGATCACGACTGGTAGAAAATATTCCAAATAAGCGATGGAGACCAAGTTACCAAATTGCCATCAGCTGTGGGGTGGTTGGTGCAAGAAGAGCAGGAGGAGTGGATAATCACTTGTCGTGCTGGGGGAAGTAAAATTGTTCATTTACATCCAGGAACACTAAAAAACGTAGAGGACTAATATAACGTACACTGAGTACTGCTCATTTAGCTGAAGAGCTAAACCTTCACGGATAGAACTGAAAGCCATATGCAGACGTTCCGCTCCATTTCCCTCCATACATCACTACTGTGAATTTCTCATTTTCATGTGTGCTTATTGATATATTTACTCCATGTGAATATCTCCAAAAATAACATAAAATAATTTCTGTATGCTTTAAGTATTATTCAAATGATATACATAAAGTACAAAAAGCGGGCTTTTTTGAAACATGGTTTTTTTTTAAGATTTGTACCGACAGATGTAGCTTTGGCTAATTCATGTCACAACTAGAGTATTCAACCATATGAATATGCTACACTGTGCTTATCCATTCTTCCAGAGACGGACTTTGAAGATGTTTCCAGCTTCTTGCTATGAAAAGCAACACTGTAATAAACTTGCATGCACTTTCAGGAGAATCTTCTCCAGTACTGATTAGCCTAAGTACATCTTCTACTCCCCTTTAGGAGATCTTCATGAATTGTTCTCCAAAGTTGAAGCAGTTGACACCCTGCACAACAGTGCATGAGTTTCTTTACAACCTCAAAACCACTTGACGAAAGCCAAATTTAATTTCTGCCAACCGTATGGGTGTGAAATCGTTCTTGTAGTTTTAATTTGTTCCCCTGATTACCACTAAAGGTGAGCATCTTCTCATGTTTACTGTACATTTTGGTTTACTGTTCTGTAAAATGCTTAGTCAAGACAGTTGCCATTTTTTCTATTGGACTGTTTTTTGTAGAATCTCTTTTTACATGTTGATACTGATCCTTTGCTAAAAAAATTATAGAAAACAAATTATTGATATGGATTAAGGCTTTTAGACTGAACATGCCCCTTGATCAAATAATCAAAGAAAGGATCAAAGAAAGGAATAAAAGCAGGTTAAAAGATTTAGGCTCCAAAGACGTTCAGCAAAGCATTGTTTAAACTAACAAACACGACAAGCCGTATACTTAAATAACAGATACGAAGAGAAAAAAATATGAAATTCTCCAACAGAAACAAGGGATTGGCATACCCGGAAAGTAGACTGCTATACAGACATTAAAACCAGCATTTATAGAAGAATGTTTAATGTATAGAAGAATGTCAAAAGTATATTAAATGAAAAAAGCAGGCTGCAAAAATATTCTTAAGGAAAACTATGATAGTAAGTGAAGTTACGCTAGTTTATGGGATTATACTTCCTTCTTTTTATTCCTATATTTTTCTCTAAAATTTCTATGAGGCATATGAAATACTTTTTAAAAAGCTATGCCTGTAAGTACAGTGGAGATTCTCTCAAAATTAGGCTCTCAGGAGGAAAATTAATCTAAGAGACCGAATTTGAAAAGCACCAGATGGCAAGGGCCACCGAAAGCTACAAATAAGAATGGTGTGTACATGTATGCAGGACTTGTTTTCTCAAGGCCAGACATTTCAGCCAAACCCACAGAAAATGATCACTCTTGGATCACTGCTGTCTCACCTAATGGAAAATAATAACCCGAGAAGTTCTGTGGGTTCCATACACAGCAGGGCTCAGTGTTTCCCAAAGGGCTTACAATCTAAGTAAGACAGATGAGACAATTAAGACAAACAGACAAGGAATGGGAAAGGCAATTTGTACCCCAGTCATGGAGTAGGCATATGGTTTCTATGTCTATGCTTACATTTCAGGATGGTTTAAGGAGAGTCAAGACAGATTTTGGTGCAAAATATAGCCAGAACTGAATTCTGACAGTTAGAAAATGAATATATTTTATGTAGCTGATGGTAAACGACATCAACTCAGAACGAGAGACTGATTTCAAAACACCCTGATCCCAAAGTCTGATGGTCTAGGCCACTGGTGTAACTGTGTTTAGTTTATAAAATATTTGCTTATAGTTATACAAATTTTTCAAAGAATCAAGGTCAAGTGTGGAACAGAAGAGAGAGAATATCCCTCAGACTCAGACAGAGCTGGGTAGAGTCTTGGGCACAATCCTCAGCCCTTTCATCCTCAATTTCCTGCTTATCAGCATGGCGATATAACACAGTCTCAACCCTGCACAGCTACTGGGCCTTTAGAGATTGTAAAAATAGCCACAATATGCGGCATGTCGGAGGCCCTCAATCAATGGAAAATACTAATCCCGGGGAACACATAAGTTTCTTCTGCATCTAGAACTGGAGCATCACCAGATAATAGCCCCAGATATTTAACCGCTACAGTGTGTAAACTGAATGAAACTCTAAACGCTTTGGTTAAAAGCTCACTAGCAGGGACGCCTGGGTGGCTCAGTCGGTTGAGCTTCTGGCTCTTGATTTTGGCTCAGGTCATGATCTCAGGGTTCTGGGATCGGGCCCCGGGTCAGCCCCCATTGGGCCCCAGGTGAGGCCCCACACTGGGCTCTGCACTCAGCAGGGAGTCTGCTTGAGAATTCTCTCTCTTTCTCTCTCCCTCTACCTCTCCCCACCATCTCTCCAATAAACATAGGTAAATCTTTTTAAAAAAAATCTTATTAACAACACCATTCACTTTCAAGCTTTACTTTTCCTATTGAGTGTATTTTTTATCTTAACTAATCACAAAGTACAGCAATTTAGAAGATACTTTATAAAAAGGAGTCACCCATAGTCAAAGGCAAAACTACTGCCTCCTCCTATTTCTTGTTCATGTAAAATATACAATTAATATTTTAATCTAGCTCCTAAAATAGTATCCAACCATTTTTCCTGTTTTGCCAAGAAGAGACAGATGGTGAATCAGCTTATAAATCAGCCCCCAAAATTCTTGAAGGCAAATAAGTGCTTTATAAATCAGGGTTTTAAAAAGGGCTCATTTTTATAACAGTTATTACTTTGAAGCAATCTTTCCCTAATTATCTTTATAAACATTAAACAGGGCTAATTTATGAGTTCCTGAACAATTTGAGGTTTTTCAGTGAAACAATCAAGATCCCACATGCCTGCCTTTTCTCTTTTAATCATCACTAACATATACAATGACCTTGATCGGCCCTCTGGTCAGTTAAGCTATGACCCTAATAGACAATGAAACCATGCTGAGAAATTACTATTCAGCGTTAAAACTTGGAATATATTTGAAAATGACTTTGGAATAAGTCACCTTGGTAGTTTGGCTGTGGCCTCACATCCAGGAAAAATAAATGATCGGAGGAGAAAAATGATATATAAATATTGACACAAAGCCTCTAAAACCCCTCACAATCTCCAAAACATTTTTGCCTTTGTGCCGACCCTTCCCCAGTTGCTCAGAGAAAAAGGGGAGGGTGATTATGCCACACCTCTTTTGAACATACCGAGAGCCAGCGCATCATAGATACTGTAAGGAAAGGTGTATAGACAGAACATTCTAAGACTTCTGTGAAGTTTACAAAGCACCCAATTAGACTAACCATATTCTAACTCGGTGCATTTAATTATAAGAAAGTATGTACTGTTTTCTGATTAGAAAAGTCAAATTTCTTTACATCAAAAACTAGGGATATACTGTATAGTGACTAACATAATATAATAAAAAATATTATAAAAAAAAGAAAAGTCAAATTTCTATAACAAGGCACAACGGCATGGAGAGTGACTTTATATAGTGACTTTTCTATTATTACAGGGCACAATCTCTGATCTATCCACAGTTTGAAAATCCCCAAAGCTCTGAAAACTCATTTAACTGCAAAACCTGGTCCAACCAGAAAGCATTTAACAATTAAACCCAACCTGGCCCAATGTGAGGCTATTATACTCAGGCCACCAGAGTGCTTCTCCATATGTTTAGCCGCTGAAATATTAAAGTATTTGATTACAAACTACTGCCCTAGACCCTACTGAGGATGTCATGCATATGTTACAGTATATGCCTCTGCCCTACTGCATTTTAAAAATTGTTGAGTATTCTGAATTCTGACCCCAAGGGTTTTGATACAGGACAATGAGCCTGTGTTAACATTTGTATATTCTTTTCTTCCAACAGGGAAAGAGAAAGAAGTTAATGCTTTCATCCTAGGGTTGGAGAAACAGTGGGATCTCAGGCAAATGTTCAAAAATGGTGATGTCATTGCCTCCAGATTAGAGGGCATGGTGATAAGGTTGGCCCACACCAGCACGTATCAAGTGAATGGCTCATTCTGGGCACATGACACAGACATGATGAACTAAATTACTTACCAGCCATGGGATAGAGGCAATAAGGATGGGTGAGTGGGTTGTCATATGAGTTTGCATCTTTATATAGAGCAGGGACTGAAGTTGGGATCATAACTCTTCTGATTAACCCAAGGAAGGGAAGGATTAATGGAAGAAAGGAGATAATTAAAAGGTCCCCAGTGTGCATGGGTGTGCGTTACACTATGCATTAGACTATACATGTCAAAAGACATTAAGGAAGAAGTCAAAGACATGGTACTTTGGCCAGGCCAAGTGGACAGTCACAAGGGGGGTACGGTGAGAAATGCTGGCTGCAGAAGTGACAGATTTATTTATTTATTTATTTATTTATTTTTTAGATTTTATTTATTTATTCGACAGAGATAGAGACAGCCATCGAGAGAGGGAACACAAGCAGGGGGAGTGGGAGAGGAAGAAGCAGGCTCATAGCGGAAGAGCCTGACGTGGGGCTCGATCCCATAACGCCGGGATCACGCCCTGAGCCGAAGACAAATGCTTAACCGCTGTGCCACCCAGGCGCCCCAGAAGTGACAGATTTAAATCATGGTTTCAGAACCAAGGGATACTCTAAAAACAGATCCAGAAACATTTTCTTCGTATTCATATAAACCCCTCAATTTCAGCTTTTTGACTGCTTGTTTTCCATTTTCCTTTCTCACCCTCTGGCTTAACTACATAATTGAGAACAGTAATAATCATCCTGTACACCTATATAGATAGTACTCTACAATTTAACAAATACTTTCATAACATGCCTTTTTTTTTCTTGAAACGATAATGTTCCAAGAACAGTTATTATTATCCCTAAAAAAGAAATTTAGAGTCAGAAAATCAGTTCAAATCATGGTTTGATGATTCCTACCTTAGATAAATTAATGAAGCTAGTAAAGCCTCAGTTTTGTCATCTGGAAGATTAAAACAATAAAAACCTGCTGTACAGATGTGTTAACAGAATTAAATGAGGCGATACATATGAAAGTGCTTCCCAACACTTACTAACACTAACGCCCTATAACTAGTGCTTGGGACCACAGCGATTACATCTGTGACCTTGATCATTCATGGTTCACTCTTAGGAGTTATCTCCAAACCTTTCCCTTTCTCTCCTCTTCCACCAAGCCACAATTTATTTTTGAAGGCAATGCTTTATAACATGGCCCAAATCAGTATTAGGATGCCTCAATTCAATTTTCACTTTAAAAATAATTCTGATAATTGCATTGGCTTACTCTGAACTTCCTGGCATAAAGTAAACCGTATTCTAGCAAGACACTCAACATTTAAAATGCAATTCCATTAGCTTGCAATTAGTAGTTTTCACACGTATCAGAAAAATAAATTGATTTAGCACCTTTCTCCTGTCCACAGTAATACTGAAGATTTTTTTTTTCCCCTTGCTGTTATTGTACCCCGGCTGCAAATATTAGTTACCCTAACTGCGTATCACGTAAATCAAATAAATGCTTCCCCCCCATACTCTTCCCCCCACCACCACCTTAATCACATCGGCAGCTGCTCCAGTATGTTTCAATGGCCATCCACTGGAACTCATTAAGAAAGCATTATGTATAGTAAATTAAAATGCAAGGTCTATGATCTGCAGACAAAAAGATGACAAAGCTTATCAAATGTATGCTTTGGCCTTCTCATTAGCTCTCAGGGTTCAAATGGCATTGTCCTCTCAAACAGGTCCCAGAGCGTTTTCATTTGTTATGAGTAGAACAAAGTCAGATGAGCTTTCTATGCTACAGATATTTCAACATCCCAAAGAAATCACTTTAAGCAGAAATTAGAGTCTTAGATTGAGGCTCAGGGATGTTCTAAGAACTGTTCAGAAGCACCTATTTTTCCTATTCATAGTTTCACATCTATTCACATCTACTCCACAATAATCCTATTCATCCACCCTAGCATTAGTGGTCACTCCATGATTATCAGATGCAATGGTATACTTCTATGAGAAACAGTTCCCACATAGGCCTCTCAATAGGCTCTACATGTACTGCGGCTGGGCATCCATGCCTCGATTGCTGTTTCCTGAGCTTCTCTCCTGGGTGAAGGTATTCCTGCTAATGGGAGCAGAATGCAGACATGAGGGAATTCCCAAATCATCCTAGATGAGAAACGGCTGGGGCAGCTGGGGATACTGACTTGGGACATTAAAATCAGAGGGAACAGTATATCTTCTTCAGACATTTCAAGATGGCCGCTTCAACCAAGGATGTGACTTACTCTGCAGAGACCCAGAGAAACCTATATGTAAGAATCAATAATTACAATACATGACGAGGCAGGCTTTGGCTTGCTTTAAGAGACAGCCCTCGTGACAGAGCTGGGTGCCATTTAGATAACCACCACGCACAGCGAGTGTTAAAGGAGTAATCCCTCCACCACATGGGGCTAGGTGATATTTAAATGTCCTTCCAACTCTTACACCCTTCAACTACTGGGTGTTAATTTTTCATTAAAGTGCTAGTCATCCTTTATATATTTTTTAAAGATTTTATTTATTATTTATTTCAGAGAAAGACAGCGCGAGCAGGCAGAGGGAGAGGGAGAAGCAGACTCCCCACTGAGCAGGCAGCCTGACGTGGGACTCAATCCCAGGACCCTGAGATCATGACCCAAGCCTAGAGCAGATGCTTAACCGACTGACACACCCAAGCACCCCCTTTATATCTCTAATTGGAAACTGGAAGATGACTATTGTCTTCATATCCCCAGCATCTAACAAGTAGCACACACTTGTGAGACCAGCGGCCATGCTTTACTGAGCACTTACTGTGTGCTAAGTATGTGACACTCATCGTGTGGCTTCACCAAAACCCTGGTACTTATTATCTTTTCTTACAAGTTAGGAAACAAGGGCCACAAAATTTAGGCCATTGTCCAAAGTGACTCAGACAGGAAGGGGTTGAAAACTATACTTTGAGCCCCTGTTTTTCTAACTGGAAAGTCCTGGAGTTGACAAACCCCAGTACAGACATGGCTACCAATGGTCTGTGTAGGAGTAACCTGGGCTGCTTGTTGGAAATACAGATTCTAGAAATTACCCAGAAAAGCTGATGGAGTGAATCTCTCTGGGACCTAAGAGCTGGTATATTTTAACAAAATCCCCAAGTCAATTCTGACACTAATAAAACAAACTACCATTTATTGAACACATTAATTGCCAGTTACTACCCTAAGTGCTTTACACAGGCCATTTCATGTATTTTCATAGGAACTCTATGAGGTAGCTTCTAGTATTATCCCCATTTTAAAGATAAGGAACCTGAATTTGGGGGGATTCAGAGTCTTCTGAGAGATTACACAACCTGTCAGTTAGCAGAGCTAGAAATTGTATATAGGCCATTTTGTTCCAGAACCAGGAGTCTTTTTTTTTTTTTAAGGATTTATTTATTTATTTTAGAAAGAGAGAGAGTGATCGAGAAGTGCAGTGGGGCAGAGGGAGAGGAACAGAGAAAATCTTGAGCAGACTCCCTGCTGAGTGTGGAGCCAGACTCCGGCTCGACATCACAACCCTGAAATGACAACCTGAGCTGAGACCAAGAGTTAGACGCTCAACTGACCAAACCACGCAGGTGGCCCTGGAACCAGGACTCTTAACCATTGTGCCACATTATCTATTCCGGACACTATACTTCACAAACAGTATATAAATTTGGTCAGTCTTACACAATTGTTAGGGATCTTTTCAGTGCTGGCACAAAGATCTGCTCCTCTGTGAAGCTTCCCAAAATACTCATGAAAAATAAACTTCTCACTCTACCAGGCTTCTCAAGAGCACGTCGAAACACCCTCTGTCACCCCATGAACCAGCAGGGATGGGGCCTCGGCACGCAGGCCATAGGATGCACAGTTCTCAGCCCGCAGCAGACACCAACATGTGCTTGTAGAAGGAAAAAATAATGGGCATAAAAAGTGCCAAATGGACAAAAGATTTGGCCGCAGGATAGCAGTATTTCTCTCTGAGACAAAGGGGACATGAAGTGTTAGAAGTTCTGTTGGCCTGGGAATAAGACAAACAGTCTTTTAACCTCTTACAATTTGTCACAATTTCAATTCCTAAAGCGCAATTCTTTCTTCTTCCAGCTTTACGGAGGTTTCACTGCAATGTAGCATTGTGGAACTCTGAGGTGTGCAACACGACGATCTGATCTACGTTATACATTGTGAAATGATCACCACAATAAGGTGAGTTAATACATCCCCACTGCATATATTTATGTGTGTGTGTGTGTGGTGAGAAGTTTTAGTACACAATACAGTATTGTTAAATATAGTTACGTGCTGTGCATTAGATCCTCAAAACTAGTTGATTTTAAAACTAGAAGTTTGCACCCTTTGACCAACATCTCTCCATTTCCCCCACCCCATAGCCCCTGGGGACCACCAACCTCCTCTCTGTTTCCATGAGTTTGTATTTTTAGATTTCATATATAAGTGAGATCATACAGTATTTACTTTCCTATGTTTGACTTATTTCACTTAACATATGCCCTTAAAGTCTATCCACATTGTCGCCAATGCCAGGATTTCCTTCTTTTTTTTTTAATGTTTTTTTATTATATTATGTTAGTCACCATACAGTACATCCCTGGTTTCTGATGTAAAGTTCGAATTCATTAGTTGCGTATAACACCCAGTGCACCATGCAATACGTGCCCTCCTTACTACCCATCACCAGCCTATCCCATTCCCCCACCCTCCTCCCCTCTGAAGCCCTCAGTTTGTTTCTTAGAGTCCATAGTCTCTCATGTTTCATTCCCCCTTCTGATTACCCCCCCCTTCTTTATCCCTTTCTTTCCCTACCGATCTTCCTAGTTCTTATGTTCCATAGATGAGAGAAATCATATGATAATTGTCTTTCTCTGCTTCTTTTTAATGGATGAATAATATTCCATTTGTATATATGTATTTTCTGTATATATACATTTTCTTTACCAATCGGTCGTTTCCGATCAACAGACACTGAGGTTGTTTCCATGCCCTGGCTATAAAACACAATTCCTAATGAAAAGCATTAACAAAGGAGAATCAGTCACTGCTCAGGATGTTAACACTTGAAAGCGAATGAATAATTTAGATTGTGAAATTTCCAGCATGAGCAAAGGCATGACTGGCAAGATATTCATCAAGCGTCCTGGGTTTTCTTGATGAAGAAAAAGGGAGGAAGCTCTGTTTTGTGGAGGTTCTGTAAGTAGCCTCCTGCTTTCCGTGGGTTGTCTTCCCCTTGGTGTTTGTTCACTTTGCTTTCACCTTCCCCTGCCATTTCTAAACACAGAAGGATGATGAGTCTGCCTTAACACTCCAGATAAAATCTCCCTAAAGCTGAGATGAGCTGGCATTTTCTTTATAAGCCCAGGGAAAGAAGATTAACTAAGAAAACATACACAGTATAAAAACACTTGCTATGCAGAGTATGGGATTCTGGTCCTAAGACTCCCAGTGATACAGCAAGGAGCATTTTTGAGCCCCAAATCTCTTTTGGGGCAGATTGCATCAGTCCAAAAGGGTGAGGGTATCATCAAGGCATCCCCCTTCTTTTTTCCCAGCCAGGTTGATTTATTGCTACTGCCATGGCACTAAGGATTAGTTTATGTCACAATATTTATTGAACTCCATGCCAGGCATAGGAAATACAAGTGAACAGTCAAGACCCACTTTTTGTCCTTGTGGACTTTTCTAACTAGAAGGGGATTTAAAGACACAAACAAGTGTTCACTACACTGTAATGATTGGGGAGCTGCAGACTCACCGAGGTGGTAAGTGGGAGAGGGAAAGCCACTCAGAGAAGATGGCTTCTGCACTCCATCACTCCCCTCCCTAGACTTCTGAGCTCACCCTTCAAAGGCCTCCATAACCTGGCCCCCACTCCTGACTCGGCCCCTGTCTTGTGTACCACCTCCTTCACTACACCCCTGCCCACTTGCAACCATCTGCTCATTGAAACAACCTTCTTCCCCCTAACTTTGACTCTTCACCCACACACCACACAGTGTCCTTCGCTGGGAGTTCTCTTCCCCACCTTGTCTTGTGGACGGCTTTTGTATGTGTCAAGGTGAATGCCAGCTCCTTCATGAGGCTGTTTCTAACCACTCCGAGGAAGGTTCTCCTCCCATGCATTTTCACTTCATCATAATGGGCTTGTTATTCTTTTTTAAGATTTTATTTATTTATTTGAGAGACAGGGAGCGAGCACGAGCAGAGGGAAGAGCAGAGGAGGAGGGAGACAGAATCTCCAGCAGACCCTGTGCTGAACACAAAGACCACCGCAGGGCTCGATCCCTCAACCCTGAGATCATGACCTGAGCCAAAACCAAGAGTGGGACGCTCAACTGACCGAGCCACCCAAGTGCCCCGTAAGGTGCTTGTTTTCTAATGGTGTTTTGCATTTTGTAAAAAAAAAAAAAAAAATTATAAACATGTTTACACTATTTTTTATAAATGTGTTTACTCTGATTTTATAAATATGTTTAATCTGATTTTGCCTATCATTACTTCCAGGCCATTAACTCCATGACTGTGGGGACTATATATGATTCAGTTATATCACATAACCAGGCTTAGTGGGGAGCAGAAGAGAGTGTGCTAGGCAGCAGGGACAGGCGGGTGATGCTCCTATCTCTGTCCTCTCACCTTACAGACAAATGCAAAGAACCCTCTGAGGAGCCGGAAAGGGTGAGGCAAGTAAGGTGCAAAGTAAGGTGTCCCAGGTACAAAACTGCAGAGGATGCAAAAAGTAAATAAATAAATAAATAAACCATAATCTCCTCGACAGATAATATCATAATGCCACATTTAATAATTTTTGCAATCCATGATAAAAGATCAAAGTTTAACTAAGGATAGGGTCAGTCTTGCTGGTTTTTCCTTTAGCCACAGGCTTCTATATGGCTAGCACAGAATGGCCCTTCCAACACTTCCCTGGTTTGTACAGCTCAGAACAAAAAGGATCTCCTATTTGGTCTCTTGAGGACTTCACAGCATATCTGCTGGGCAGTGGGTGATGGCTTATCAGGAGTGGAGTGCCCTTCCCTACTCACAGACAAACGTCTTCTATCATAAAGCTTCCCATCGTACGTCTACCACATAATGATATCTTAGCTAGATGACATCCGTAACATGCATCTAATGAGCACAGAGGTACAGGGTGCACGTGTTGTGCGTGTAGGAATGAGTACGTTTCTGCAGGGTATAAAGGTCGCTGCCTTTCAGCATGATTCTAAATTTCCTCTATTTGTCTTACCAGCCATGGTGGCTTCAGGCTGGGAGCAAGCTCTGCATCGCTGGGCCACACGCATGTACAAATATACTTTCTAATGCTGCTTTCAGAAACTTTCCAATTGCATATGGATGCTCTCTTGCCTGTGAAAACACTACTGTTGGAAAAGTGAAATCCAAAGCAACAAACATTGTCACAGATAAGGAAGCAGCACTCCCGGTCCATTCATTTGTGGGATTCTGACAGCTGTGTAATTAGTCCAGCCCTGCCGCCTGCCCGTGGGTTAGAGCCGGACCTGTGCAGAACATGACAATGCAGGGATCACTGCTATGCTTCAGCAGAGATCTGATTTCCCACATGGCACCTCGCTTTGAAAAACATCACTCATTCACCAGAAAATAAAAACACATCAACAAGCTGCCAGGGACCAGGCGAGAGCTTAATTATCTGCCCTCTCTTTAATATGTGGATTCAATATTTATGCTTCCATTTCTCCAACCTCTGATAGAGATACAAAATCTATTTCCCAGGACTCATTTTTACAGAGCGCTGCTAAAATTAAGCTGTTCTCAAATATCCAAAGCAGGCATCATCGGAGGGAATAAGAAGACCGAGAACAGCTGCTTTTTAAAACTGGCTAATAAATAGGTCTCTGGCAGCAATAAACCCTGGGCTAAAGACAAAACAAAGGAAAACGTATTTTTTCTTTGCCTTGCACCAACCATAGCTTCTCTTGCTCAATATTACACTTTGAAGGGGCTCCAGGCATGCAGACAAGGCATGCAAAGTTAAAGATCAACCCGCATTTGAAGCAACGGCAAAAACGCGTCATGCCCTCCAACAGCGAGATTCCCATTCTTGATCTCCAGAGAAACGTGGGTTTGATGTTTGGCCAGATAGAGTAATGGTGACATCAAACCCCTGCTGCCTGTTCCCCCAATGAAGCCAGTGAGGCAACTGCTCTGTCCTCTAAGGAGCGGGAAGTGAACGAGGCGACATCTGCTCGAATTCGAACAGGTTTGACCCAAATCATCCACGTAGTAGTTTACATTCACTCAATCATCAAATGCTTCTGAGCACCTCTTCTGCTCCAGGCATAGACAGTGAAGTCAGAGAGTTTCGGAGAACGTGAGGAGCTTACTTAATGGAAGCTGACAATAGCCCGGAACATGGGCAAACACAGAGGATTACTACCATAATAGGGACGACCAGAATACTCTAAGGCTCAGAGACGTGTTCAGATTTAACCACGCTGCACAGCTAGCAAGGAGCTGAGCCAGCACGGAAAGCTGCTCCTCCCTTTCCATCACTCCATGCTCTGTGACCTTGTGAGCACTAAAGGTGCCGCTGTTGGGTCCTGGAAGGCCCCAGAGCCCGCGGATGCACTAAGCTCTCCAGGTCTCTGAAATGGCACCAGTAGGTTCTCGGAAGTTTCAACATATCCATCCTACCCACTCGCAGGCATCAGCACCGCCTCGTTCAGGCCCCCAGCATACCTTTCTGGGCTGCCCTCTCACACAATCCTTATACTGCTAAAGGACTGCCTGTCAGCAGACCAGGCTGCAGGAAGGGTCAAAGGATTGTAACACAGGACTAGGACTATGCATTCAAAGTTGTCAGCGGATGCCTTTTGGATATGGGGAAGCAGAATTGACTGTCTTAACACATGATAAAAGGCAGATGAAAATTTTGTCTAAATTCAAATTTAGCAAACCACAGTCAAGTGCAAGTGTTGGAGCCCTGGAAGGCAGGTACTGTGGTAGCTGATGAATCTTGCTGAATGAAGGCTCCAGGCTAAACCCTGGCATCAGAGCAAGGACTCCCGCGTTCTCTATGGGACGGGGCACCGCTCTGTCTCACAGTCTGCTCCGCCTCAAGACCATGCAAAATGGTGCTGCCTCTTGTCATTTCTCTCGGCAGTCTATCACACACTCTTAAAGTATACCACGTCAAACATCATTAGAGAAGCCAATGCAAAGCCAGCCATCCTTAAAATGACAGTCACAATGGTCCACGCCACTTGGGAAGCCTAGCAGGTGAGGGACATAAATGAAGACAAAAGGTCACTCCGCTGTGGCTGGGAAGGAGGGGGGCAGAGACAAGGAGTGCAGCTCAGCTCACAGCACTGGGTTTCTCAAAGTTTCATGACAAATTACAGGAAACAAGCGGGGGACCTCATTCTTAAATGAACATTCTTCCCTGTTGAGTAAATGGCAGAGAAAAATATATGTTTATGGGTCTGGAAATTTAAAGAAAATGTTTCCATGGAAAATGGAGCTGTATAAACCTATGTACGCAGGAGCTGAAGTACAAGTAAATGTCAGAACCTAGAAAGAGCGAGGGAAACACTGCTTCTAAATATAGATTAATGGGCATTAGGGCATTTATTATTTATCAGTCAGCCCTGCATGGTTCTACCTACTGCTTCAAGTCCCCAGGGCAAAAAATACAATAAAATTCCATTAGTTAAAATATTTAAAACAACTGAGCTGGAATATGACAGTCTCATCATAGCGCTGCTTACAATAGAAGAAAAAGAAATTTGAAACCACCTAATAATAGGTGCAGTGTTAGGGGAAAAAAAACAGAGATCTTCTTCTCGTCATCAGTAGGAAGCTTTGAAGAGGAAGGCGATGCTTTTTATCTCAGCCACTGGGCAGGTAGAGGCAGGTGGACTGCTGGCTTACTTCTGACCCAGTGGTCTGAGATGTTTCAGCTGTTCATTTTAATGTATAAATACATTAAACAGAGTCTTACTCTGGGAGATAAGACTGATTTGGATAAGGTAATTTTAGATGAACTTTTTTTAAGGCAAGGAGATCCACTGATGTTCACTGATTGGCTTTTCTACCCCATCTCTCTGGGCAACCTTGGTGGGCCAGGGACCTCTTTCCCAAGCCGCTCACAGGCAGCTAGCAGAAGCTCTCCAGAGTGATCGCAACCATGAAGACGTACTAGCAGCTTCTCAGAGCTCACGGGTCCAAGCCACACCAGAACAGACATGCTATTCTCCCATCTGAAGCACTTATATTTCCTCTTGCCCTGTTTGTATCACTCACAATACCTGCTTTCTAGCAATCCCAGCTCACAGAGCTGTTGGCTCTTCTCTGACCAAGTAGGGAAGAGCTTGTTCATAGACCCAAAGGGAAAGGGGCTCAGGGGACTGACACAGCAGAATAGGCCTGTCTGCTAATGGAGGTTCTTTCTGGTCTTCTATAGGACCTGAAGGCTCTGTTCTCTTCTACAACATATTTTCTATTCCTTCTGCCTTCCATTCTTAAATTTGCTGCTTGGGATTGCCTTACTCTTGAATCCTTCTCTGCTCAAGAAGCAGATGACAGTTCCACCTTGGCCCTTACCTCCCAGCAATAGGCCCGTGACCATCGTCTTTACTCAGCACCATATGTCAAGCAAAACACTGTAACGAGCTGCATCCATGTAGGTATAAGATAGTCTCATCATCATCATCGTACACACACACACACACACACAAAAGCACCTACATGTAGACAGCGGGGACTGATGAGTGAATTATGGGTGGTGCATCCATAAAATAGAGTAGTATTTAGTCATTCAAAAAATTATCATTCAGAGATATTTATTAGTAGATAAAACACTCACAAATTCAAGTACAATAATGGTTACCAACAATACGGATAGTATAATTCCATTTTTAGAACTGATGTATGCCTACACGAAGACAAAGATATGAAAAGCTACATCTATCAAGACAGTAAACACAGTTAGCTCTGAATGTGTCACTATGGGTCTCATCCTCCCCCCACTTTGCTTATCTATATTTTATAATTTATCTACAATGCCCTTCCATTGCTTTTATAAGAAAAAAAATAAAGTTTTTGGTGTTTTTGCTTTCTTTGTTTTTTAACTGTTACTAGGGGAAGGAATGAAAAGATGTTTTAGGGTCAAAAGGTTGGAAATCACTGGTTTTGACCAGTTATATCATACATGCGGCAATAAGTCATCCCTTATCTATTATTTCATGTGCTAATAAGTCTGTTTCTCCAGTGAAACTATAAATTCCCAAAGTAGCAATATGATTATTATAAGCAGTAGCTAATTAGCCCTGAGCATTTACCATGAGCCAGGTATTAGTTTAGTGTTTGATATGCTATATTTGTTTATTCCTCACAGTGACCCTATGAAATAAATACTATCATCTGCACTTTTGTAGGTGAAGAAGCCAAGTGGTCAAGTNGTGAAGGTATTCCTGCTAATGGGAGCAGAATGCAGACATGAGGGAATTCCCAAATCATCCTAGATGAGAAACGGCTGGGGCAGCTGGGGATACTGACTTGGGACATTAAAATCAGAGGGAACAGTATATCTTCTTCAGACATTTCAAGATGGCCGCTTCAACCAAGGATGTGACTTACTCTGCAGAGACCCAGAGAAACCTATATGTAAGAATCAATAATTACAATACATGACGAGGCAGGCTTTGGCTTGCTTTAAGAGACAGCCCTCGTGACAGAGCTGGGTGCCATTTAGATAACCACCACGCACAGCGAGTGTTAAAGGAGTAATCCCTCCACCACATGGGGCTAGGTGATATTTAAATGTCCTTCCAACTCTTACACCCTTCAACTACTGGGTGTTAATTTTTCATTAAAGTGCTAGTCATCCTTTATATATTTTTTAAAGATTTTATTTATTATTTATTTCAGAGAAAGACAGCGCGAGCAGGCAGAGGGAGAGGGAGAAGCAGACTCCCCACTGAGCAGGCAGCCTGACGTGGGACTCAATCCCAGGACCCTGAGATCATGACCCAAGCCTAGAGCAGATGCTTAACCGACTGACACACCCAAGCACCCCCTTTATATCTCTAATTGGAAACTGGAAGATGACTATTGTCTTCATATCCCCAGCATCTAACAAGTAGCACACACTTGTGAGACCAGCGGCCATGCTTTACTGAGCACTTACTGTGTGCTAAGTATGTGACACTCATCGTGTGGCTTCACCAAAACCCTGGTACTTATTATCTTTTCTTACAAGTTAGGAAACAAGGGCCACAAAATTTAGGCCATTGTCCAAAGTGACTCAGACAGGAAGGGGTTGAAAACTATACTTTGAGCCCCTGTTTTTCTAACTGGAAAGTCCTGGAGTTGACAAACCCCAGTACAGACATGGCTACCAATGGTCTGTGTAGGAGTAACCTGGGCTGCTTGTTGGAAATACAGATTCTAGAAATTACCCAGAAAAGCTGATGGAGTGAATCTCTCTGGGACCTAAGAGCTGGTATATTTTAACAAAATCCCCAAGTCAATTCTGACACTAATAAAACAAACTACCATTTATTGAACACATTAATTGCCAGTTACTACCCTAAGTGCTTTACACAGGCCATTTCATGTATTTTCATAGGAACTCTATGAGGTAGCTTCTAGTATTATCCCCATTTTAAAGATAAGGAACCTGAATTTGGGGGGATTCAGAGTCTTCTGAGAGATTACACAACCTGTCAGTTAGCAGAGCTAGAAATTGTATATAGGCCATTTTGTTCCAGAACCAGGAGTCTTTTTTTTTTTTTAAGGATTTATTTATTTATTTTAGAAAGAGAGAGAGTGATCGAGAAGTGCAGTGGGGCAGAGGGAGAGGAACAGAGAAAATCTTGAGCAGACTCCCTGCTGAGTGTGGAGCCAGACTCCGGCTCGACATCACAACCCTGAAATGACAACCTGAGCTGAGACCAAGAGTTAGACGCTCAACTGACCAAACCACGCAGGTGGCCCTGGAACCAGGACTCTTAACCATTGTGCCACATTATCTATTCCGGACACTATACTTCACAAACAGTATATAAATTTGGTCAGTCTTACACAATTGTTAGGGATCTTTTCAGTGCTGGCACAAAGATCTGCTCCTCTGTGAAGCTTCCCAAAATACTCATGAAAAATAAACTTCTCACTCTACCAGGCTTCTCAAGAGCACGTCGAAACACCCTCTGTCACCCCATGAACCAGCAGGGATGGGGCCTCGGCACGCAGGCCATAGGATGCACAGTTCTCAGCCCGCAGCAGACACCAACATGTGCTTGTAGAAGGAAAAAATAATGGGCATAAAAAGTGCCAAATGGACAAAAGATTTGGCCGCAGGATAGCAGTATTTCTCTCTGAGACAAAGGGGACATGAAGTGTTAGAAGTTCTGTTGGCCTGGGAATAAGACAAACAGTCTTTTAACCTCTTACAATTTGTCACAATTTCAATTCCTAAAGCGCAATTCTTTCTTCTTCCAGCTTTACGGAGGTTTCACTGCAATGTAGCATTGTGGAACTCTGAGGTGTGCAACACGACGATCTGATCTACGTTATACATTGTGAAATGATCACCACAATAAGGTGAGTTAATACATCCCCACTGCATATATTTATGTGTGTGTGTGTGTGGTGAGAAGTTTTAGTACACAATACAGTATTGTTAAATATAGTTACGTGCTGTGCATTAGATCCTCAAAACTAGTTGATTTTAAAACTAGAAGTTTGCACCCTTTGACCAACATCTCTCCATTTCCCCCACCCCATAGCCCCTGGGGACCACCAACCTCCTCTCTGTTTCCATGAGTTTGTATTTTTAGATTTCATATATAAGTGAGATCATACAGTATTTACTTTCCTATGTTTGACTTATTTCACTTAACATATGCCCTTAAAGTCTATCCACATTGTCGCCAATGCCAGGATTTCCTTCTTTTTTTTTTAATGTTTTTTTATTATATTATGTTAGTCACCATACAGTACATCCCTGGTTTCTGATGTAAAGTTCGATGATTCATTAGTTGCGTATAACACCCAGTGCACCATGCAATACGTGCCCTCCTTACTACCCATCACCAGCCTATCCCATTCCCCCACCCTCCTCCCCTCTGAAGCCCTCAGTTTGTTTCTTAGAGTCCATAGTCTCTCATGTTTCATTCCCCCTTCTGATTACCCCCCCCTTCTTTATCCCTTTCTTTCCCTACCGATCTTCCTAGTTCTTATGTTCCATAGATGAGAGAAATCATATGATAATTGTCTTTCTCTGCTTCTTTTTAATGGATGAATAATATTCCATTGTATATATGTATTTTCTGTATATATACATTTTCTTTACCAATCGGTCGTTTCCGATCAACAGACACTGAGGTTGTTTCCATGCCCTGGCTATAAAACACAATTCCTAATGAAAAGCATTAACAAAGGAGAATCAGTCACTGCTCAGGATGTTAACACTTGAAAGCGAATGAATAATTTAGATTGTGAAATTTCCAGCATGAGCAAAGGCATGACTGGCAAGATATTCATCAAGCGTCCTGGGTTTTCTTGATGAAGAAAAAGGGAGGAAGCTCTGTTTTGTGGAGGTTCTGTAAGTAGCCTCCTGCTTTCCGTGGGTTGTCTTCCCCTTGGTGTTTGTTCACTTTGCTTTCACCTTCCCCTGCCATTTCTAAACACAGAAGGATGATGAGTCTGCCTTAACACTCCAGATAAAATCTCCCTAAAGCTGAGATGAGCTGGCATTTTCTTTATAAGCCCAGGGAAAGAAGATTAACTAAGAAAACATACACAGTATAAAAACACTTGCTATGCAGAGTATGGGATTCTGGTCCTAAGACTCCCAGTGATACAGCAAGGAGCATTTTTGAGCCCCAAATCTCTTTTGGGGCAGATTGCATCAGTCCAAAAGGGTGAGGGTATCATCAAGGCATCCCCCTTCTTTTTTCCCAGCCAGGTTGATTTATTGCTACTGCCATGGCACTAAGGATTAGTTTATGTCACAATATTTATTGAACTCCATGCCAGGCATAGGAAATACAAGTGAACAGTCAAGACCCACTTTTTGTCCTTGTGGACTTTTCTAACTAGAAGGGGATTTAAAGACACAAACAAGTGTTCACTACACTGTAATGATTGGGGAGCTGCAGACTCACCGAGGTGGTAAGTGGGAGAGGGAAAGCCACTCAGAGAAGATGGCTTCTGCACTCCATCACTCCCCTCCCTAGACTTCTGAGCTCACCCTTCAAAGGCCTCCATAACCTGGCCCCCACTCCTGACTCGGCCCCTGTCTTGTGTACCACCTCCTTCACTACACCCCTGCCCACTTGCAACCATCTGCTCATTGAAACAACCTTCTTCCCCCTAACTTTGACTCTTCACCCACACACCACACAGTGTCCTTCGCTGGGAGTTCTCTTCCCCACCTTGTCTTGTGGACGGCTTTTGTATGTGTCAAGGTGAATGCCAGCTCCTTCATGAGGCTGTTTCTAACCACTCCGAGGAAGGTTCTCCTCCCATGCATTTTCACTTCATCATAATGGGCTTGTTATTCTTTTTTAAGATTTTATTTATTTATTTGAGAGACAGGGAGCGAGCACGAGCAGAGGGAAGAGCAGAGGAGGAGGGAGACAGAATCTCCAGCAGACCCTGTGCTGAACACAAAGACCACCGCAGGGCTCGATCCCTCAACCCTGAGATCATGACCTGAGCCAAAACCAAGAGTGGGACGCTCAACTGACCGAGCCACCCAAGTGCCCCGTAAGGTGCTTGTTTTCTAATGGTGTTTTGCATTTTGTAAAAAAAAAAAAAAAAATTATAAACATGTTTACACTATTTTTTATAAATGTGTTTACTCTGATTTTATAAATATGTTTAATCTGATTTTGCCTATCATTACTTCCAGGCCATTAACTCCATGACTGTGGGGACTATATATGATTCAGTTATATCACATAACCAGGCTTAGTGGGGAGCAGAAGAGAGTGTGCTAGGCAGCAGGGACAGGCGGGTGATGCTCCTATCTCTGTCCTCTCACCTTACAGACAAATGCAAAGAACCCTCTGAGGAGCCGGAAAGGGTGAGGCAAGTAAGGTGCAAAGTAAGGTGTCCCAGGTACAAAACTGCAGAGGATGCAAAAAGTAAATAAATAAATAAATAAACCATAATCTCCTCGACAGATAATATCATAATGCCACATTTAATAATTTTTGCAATCCATGATAAAAGATCAAAGTTTAACTAAGGATAGGGTCAGTCTTGCTGGTTTTTCCTTTAGCCACAGGCTTCTATATGGCTAGCACAGAATGGCCCTTCCAACACTTCCCTGGTTTGTACAGCTCAGAACAAAAAGGATCTCCTATTTGGTCTCTTGAGGACTTCACAGCATATCTGCTGGGCAGTGGGTGATGGCTTATCAGGAGTGGAGTGCCCTTCCCTACTCACAGACAAACGTCTTCTATCATAAAGCTTCCCATCGTACGTCTACCACATAACGATATCTTAGCTAGATGACATCCGTAACATGCATCTAATGAGCACAGAGGTACAGGGTGCACGTGTTGTGCGTGTAGGAATGAGTACGTTTCTGCAGGGTATAAAGGTCGCTGCCTTTCAGCATGATTCTAAATTTCCTCTATTTGTCTTACCAGCCATGGTGGCTTCAGGCTGGGAGCAAGCTCTGCATCGCTGGGCCACACGCATGTACAAATATACTTTCTAATGCTGCTTTCAGAAACTTTCCAATTGCATATGGATGCTCTCTTGCCTGTGAAAACACTACTGTTGGAAAAGTGAAATCCAAAGCAACAAACATTGTCACAGATAAGGAAGCAGCACTCCCGGTCCATTCATTTGTGGGATTCTGACAGCTGTGTAATTAGTCCAGCCCTGCCGCCTGCCCGTGGGTTAGAGCCGGACCTGTGCAGAACATGACAATGCAGGGATCACTGCTATGCTTCAGCAGAGATCTGATTTCCCACATGGCACCTCGCTTTGAAAAACATCACTCATTCACCAGAAAATAAAAACACATCAACAAGCTGCCAGGGACCAGGCGAGAGCTTAATTATCTGCCCTCTCTTTAATATGTGGATTCAATATTTATGCTTCCATTTCTCCAACCTCTGATAGAGATACAAAATCTATTTCCCAGGACTCATTTTTACAGAGCGCTGCTAAAATTAAGCTGTTCTCAAATATCCAAAGCAGGCATCATCGGAGGGAATAAGAAGACCGAGAACAGCTGCTTTTTAAAACTGGCTAATAAATAGGTCTCTGGCAGCAATAAACCCTGGGCTAAAGACAAAACAAAGGAAAACGTATTTTTTCTTTGCCTTGCACCAACCATAGCTTCTCTTGCTCAATATTACACTTTGAAGGGGCTCCAGGCATGCAGACAAGGCATGCAAAGTTAAAGATCAACCCGCATTTGAAGCAACGGCAAAAACGCGTCATGCCCTCCAACAGCGAGATTCCCATTCTTGATCTCCAGAGAAACGTGGGTTTGATGTTTGGCCAGATAGAGTAATGGTGACATCAAACCCCTGCTGCCTGTTCCCCCAATGAAGCCAGTGAGGCAACTGCTCTGTCCTCTAAGGAGCGGGAAGTGAACGAGGCGACATCTGCTCGAATTCGAACAGGTTTGACCCAAATCATCCACGTAGTAGTTTACATTCACTCAATCATCAAATGCTTCTGAGCACCTCTTCTGCTCCAGGCATAGACAGTGAAGTCAGAGAGTTTCGGAGAACGTGAGGAGCTTACTTAATGGAAGCTGACAATAGCCCGGAACATGGGCAAACACAGAGGATTACTACCATAATAGGGACGACCAGAATACTCTAAGGCTCAGAGACGTGTTCAGATTTAACCACGCTGCACAGCTAGCAAGGAGCTGAGCCAGCACGGAAAGCTGCTCCTCCCTTTCCATCACTCCATGCTCTGTGACCTTGTGAGCACTAAAGGTGCCGCTGTTGGGTCCTGGAAGGCCCCAGAGCCCGCGGATGCACTAAGCTCTCCAGGTCTCTGAAATGGCACCAGTAGGTTCTCGGAAGTTTCAACATATCCATCCTACCCACTCGCAGGCATCAGCACCGCCTCGTTCAGGCCCCCAGCATACCTTTCTGGGCTGCCCTCTCACACAATCCTTATACTGCTAAAGGACTGCCTGTCAGCAGACCAGGCTGCAGGAAGGGTCAAAGGATTGTAACACAGGACTAGGACTATGCATTCAAAGTTGTCAGCGGATGCCTTTTGGATATGGGGAAGCAGAATTGACTGTCTTAACACATGATAAAAGGCAGATGAAAATTTTGTCTAAATTCAAATTTAGCAAACCACAGTCAAGTGCAAGTGTTGGAGCCCTGGAAGGCAGGTACTGTGGTAGCTGATGAATCTTGCTGAATGAAGGCTCCAGGCTAAACCCTGGCATCAGAGCAAGGACTCCCGCGTTCTCTATGGGACGGGGCACCGCTCTGTCTCACAGTCTGCTCCGCCTCAAGACCATGCAAAATGGTGCTGCCTCTTGTCATTTCTCTCGGCAGTCTATCACACACTCTTAAAGTATACCACGTCAAACATCATTAGAGAAGCCAATGCAAAGCCAGCCATCCTTAAAATGACAGTCACAATGGTCCACGCCACTTGGGAAGCCTAGCAGGTGAGGGACATAAATGAAGACAAAAGGTCACTCCGCTGTGGCTGGGAAGGAGGGGGGCAGAGACAAGGAGTGCAGCTCAGCTCACAGCACTGGGTTTCTCAAAGTTTCATGACAAATTACAGGAAACAAGCGGGGGACCTCATTCTTAAATGAACATTCTTCCCTGTTGAGTAAATGGCAGAGAAAAATATATGTTTATGGGTCTGGAAATTTAAAGAAAATGTTTCCATGGAAAATGGAGCTGTATAAACCTATGTACGCAGGAGCTGAAGTACAAGTAAATGTCAGAACCTAGAAAGAGCGAGGGAAACACTGCTTCTAAATATAGATTAATGGGCATTAGGGCATTTATTATTTATCAGTCAGCCCTGCATGGTTCTACCTACTGCTTCAAGTCCCCAGGGCAAAAAATACAATAAAATTCCATTAGTTAAAATATTTAAAACAACTGAGCTGGAATATGACAGTCTCATCATAGCGCTGCTTACAATAGAAGAAAAAGAAATTTGAAACCACCTAATAATAGGTGCAGTGTTAGGGGAAAAAAAACAGAGATCTTCTTCTCGTCATCAGTAGGAAGCTTTGAAGAGGAAGGCGATGCTTTTTATCTCAGCCACTGGGCAGGTAGAGGCAGGTGGACTGCTGGCTTACTTCTGACCCAGTGGTCTGAGATGTTTCAGCTGTTCATTTTAATGTATAAATACATTAAACAGAGTCTTACTCTGGGAGATAAGACTGATTTGGATAAGGTAATTTTAGATGAACTTTTTTTAAGGCAAGGAGATCCACTGATGTTCACTGATTGGCTTTTCTACCCCATCTCTCTGGGCAACCTTGGTGGGCCAGGGACCTCTTTCCCAAGCCGCTCACAGGCAGCTAGCAGAAGCTCTCCAGAGTGATCGCAACCATGAAGACGTACTAGCAGCTTCTCAGAGCTCACGGGTCCAAGCCACACCAGAACAGACATGCTATTCTCCCATCTGAAGCACTTATATTTCCTCTTGCCCTGTTTGTATCACTCACAATACCTGCTTTCTAGCAATCCCAGCTCACAGAGCTGTTGGCTCTTCTCTGACCAAGTAGGGAAGAGCTTGTTCATAGACCCAAAGGGGAAAGGGCTCAGGGGACTGACACAGCAGAATAGGCCTGTCTGCTAATGGAGGTTCTTTCTGGTCTTCTATAGGACCTGAAGGCTCTGTTCTCTTCTACAACATATTTTCTATTCCTTCTGCCTTCCATTCTTAAATTTGCTGCTTGGGATTGCCTTACTCTTGAATCCTTCTCTGCTCAAGAAGCAGATGACAGTTCCACCTTGGCCCTTACCTCCCAGCAATAGGCCCGTGACCATCGTCTTTACTCAGCACCATATGTCAAGCAAAACACTGTAACGAGCTGCATCCATGTAGGTATAAGATAGTCTCATCATCATCATCGTACACACACACACACACACACAAAAGCACCTACATGTAGACAGCGGGGACTGATGAGTGAATTATGGGTGGTGCATCCATAAAATAGAGTAGTATTTAGTCATTCAAAAAATTATCATTCAGAGATATTTATTAGTAGATAAAACACTCACAAATTCAAGTACAATAATGGTTACCAACAATACGGATAGTATAATTCCATTTTTAGAAAACTGATGTATGCCTACACGAAGACAAAGATATGAAAAGCTACATATATCAAGACAGTAAACACAGTTAGCTCTGAATGTGTCCCTATGGGTCTCATCCTCCCCCCACTTTGCTTATCTATATTTTATAATTTATCTACAATGCCCTTCCATTGCTTTTATAAGAAAAAAAATAAAGTTTTTGGTGTTTTTGCTTTCTTTGTTTTTTAACTGTTACTAGGGGAAGGAATGAAAAGATGTTTTAGGGTCAAAAGGTTGGAAATCACTGGTTTTGACCAGTTATATCATACATGCGGCAATAAGTCATCCCTTATCTATTATTTCATGTGCTAATAAGTCTGTTTCTCCAGTGAAACTATAAATTCCCAAAGTAGCAATATGATTATTATAAGCAGTAGCTAATTAGCCCTGAGCATTTACCATGAGCCAGGTATTAGTTTAGTGTTTGATATGCTATATTTGTTTATTCCTCACAGTGACCCTATGAAATAAATACTATCATCTGCACTTTTGTAGGTGAAGAAGCCAAGTGGTCAAGTAACTTGCTCAAAATTGCTCACTTAAGAAGTACTAGAGCCAAGATTCTAGTCTAGGTCCTTCAGAAATCACAATGTCACATTGAACTGAAAAACAAAAATCTCATCTGCAGATTCTCAGGCCTCAAGGTTCCAAACCACACCAGACCACACACGGAGCTTTCTCCCCCATCTGGAACACCCTTCTATCATAACTCTATTGACTTTTTTACTCCTGTCACAGAAAGCTGAACTAGAGTACCATGTTCTTCAAAAGCTTTCCCACATTTGTGAGTAAAAAGCAGGCATCGACACATATTTACTAAATGACAGTAAGAGAAGGTAATAAATTTGTTGAGTAGTTATTGGGGTAAGAGTTTGCATCTTATGATGCTGCTCTATTATTATTATTCTATCATGCAAGTAGACTCTGAGAGGTTCAAGACCCCAAAGGAAGGAGTGGGTTAGATTTAGGTCATGTTAAATCTCACTCAAGAGTTCATGTTTAGGGGCGCCTGGGTGGTGCAGTCGTTAAGCGTCTGCCTTCAGCTCAGGACGTGATCCCGGTGCTCTGGGATCGAGCCCCGCATCAGGCTCCTATGCTGGGAGCCTGCTTCTTCCTCTCCCGCTACCCCTGCTTGTGTTCCTCTCTCACTGGCTGTCTCTCTCTGTCAAATAAATAAATAAAAATCTTTAAAAAAAAAAAGAGTTCATGTTTAACACTACCATTCAAGTAAGAGAATTCCTGCTAAGGAGTGGCCCAGTGAAAAGGACCATATTCACCAAATGGTATTCTTCCCCCTCCCCCAAAACATGTCATGTAACCAAGCTAGCAGAAGCAAGACAATTGTCAATGTTTTCCTTGCCTCCCTGATTTGATTTCCCAGATCACTACCTACAGGAAGACTTGCTGCAGTCTGGAAGACATCAGCCCATGAATTAACAGCATAACTAGCGCATGATATCAGCCGACACAGCACAGCAGCGAACAGGTGTCCTGCTAGAGTCAGATTAATGAAGTGACTGCAGCCGGAGCTTGTCAGAGCCACAATTTCTGGGAACAGAGAGAGTCATCATGTTGAAATTGCGAGGCTTGGATAAACTGAAGTTACACCTAGAGAATAATTTTAATCTTCCAGGACTAGTTTCAAACTATCCCCCAATTTTAAAATAGCAATGCTATATATATTCACAAAAACGAAGAAAGCATTTGAACCCCACCCTACTGGCAAGGGTATTCCGAGAGAGTCCCCCAAAGGGCTCACTCTCCTAATGGTTAGTCTACAGCCATCCCACCCTGACTGTGCCCAATGTCGGCTGATCCCAGAAGGTTGTGGATTCTTGGATGCAGAGGCACATGGGAATCCCGTGCTCTGTAAGAACGTGGGCTCCAGTATTAAACAAAGCTGACAACTGTGGAAACTTAGTCAAATTTTCCTAGACTTCCAAAGTCTTATTTTCCTCAACCATCCAGTGAGGCAATTCATGGAATGGTAAGGATTAAAAGATGATGCATATTAAATAAATAGGCCTTGGCATGTGGAGATGTTGAACATTACTATTATTGCCCATTTCCTAATAAAGACATGCACAATTACCTATTCTAAGTACACTGTATTTGAAATTTCTCTGGCCCTCAAAGATCAGTTCAATGTTCATCTAATNCCAATTTTTTTTTTTTTTTTTTTTTTTTGGTAACCATATCCACAAACTACCAGGGTTCCAACACACAGAAAGTCAACTCAAGGGCCTACCCTAAATAAAATGAAATTTATTCTGATAAGGTTAAATTAGGTTTCCGGATGCCTTCCTGTTGACTTTCACTAAATCATGAAGAGAATTGTGTTCCCTCCCCATTAAGCAAACTTGACACTGGAGCTGAACGAAACAGAAATACCAAAGAAACATAAGCGTTGTGTGCCGAAACGTCTTACCAACCAATTCATAGAGGCTGGGCTAATTCCAGATGATGCTGTTGGGATGAAATGAGAACTGACTGCATTACACTCCTGGAAGGAAAGGCGGACGAGACATTCCCTTGAGTCATCTTTGCATGGAACTGCATGGTTCAGAATAGTAGCCCCTGGTCACATATGGCTACTAGAGTTCTTGAAATGGAGCTAGTATGAATTGTGGTATATTTTAAGTGCAAAATATGCTCTGGACTTTGAAAAGATATATAATGTATTTTATTAATAACTTTATAGTTCAGATACAATGGGTTAATAAATAATTACTAAAATTATTTTCACCTGTTTTTTTTTTTTTGCCCTTTTCACTAGAAAATTTACAATCACAGATGTGGTTATCATTATCTATCTATTGGCTAGTGGCACGTTAGACCATGAGATCCACAGTCATACATGTACCCTTCAATGGGCATTTGATGGTTTCCCGTGTTACTTAAGACAGTTGATAGGGGCAGGCAATAAAATAATGTCTTGGCCCACAGAGTCCCTCAATAAACATTAGCTATTGATATATCTAGTTTTGATCATATTGAATAGAGTTAGTCAAAACTTCAGCTTAAATAAAGCAAATTTCTTTAGTCCAGGACTTCTCAGAGCTCCTCTTCTATGTTTATGTGGAATCTGATTCTCAAACATTAGCAGTCAGTGTTTCTCAGACTCATTTGATCATATTGCTTTCATTTAGTCATTTGGTTAGTTAGTTAGTTGAGCCGCTTATAGAACTTTTTTTTTTTCCCCAAGAAGAAGTTTGGGGAAATGGCTCTACTCTCACTGTGGAATCTGCAGAGGTACAAAAACATGAGTGTTCCATTCAGGACCAGAGAATTTGGAATATGACTAGCACAACAAAAAGACCCAAAGAGAGGGGCGACCATCGGCCTGGCCTAATGGATACTGTACATAGTACATAATGGCACGTGGCCAACACTTAACTTACACCATTAGGTTTTACTGGTGAAGGTCTGAGGAGCAGCATTTGAGTGACAATGCTTCTTACTATAACCTGTTCACTGAGCCCAGGCCTCAGAACATCTTTTGGGCAATTTGTTAATATTCAAATCCTCTCAATGCCAATTCATTCTGGGAGAGAAGAAGAGGAGCTAATTGGCAACGGTGTGAGTGGTCATGGGCAGAGATCAATAACAAAAATAGGGATTATCGATGTAGGGTTGCCATGATGGATGTTTACAGTTAATCATCCTGTCCTCCTTTTCGTCATTTCTTCCAAAGAATATGTGCCTGTTTCATTTAGCACTAACTGAATCATGGTATACAAGGTCATTAGAGCACTGTCACTGTGGATATGTGTTCCCACCACAGTACTTGAGTAATCCTTCCATGCTTTCCAGAAAATCTCTTCTCTGCCATTATCTTTACCAGCTACCACTCTAAAGTTACCGATCCACCCCTCCTCAGTGGCAAAGGTGTTTATGATGCTTTTCACAATGGCAAAGGAGTTCTAGTAATCTCTAATCGCCTGTTGGGTCTTACTACTGCCTGCCTGAATCATTTACTTGGGGGGTGTCTGAAGTCACTATAAAATCCATGTTTTTCCAGTCAGAAGGATACTCCTTATCTTCACGAACAGTCAAACACTATCACTTGCATACGTGTTGGCATCAGTTCCAAAATGAAATAAGGACTAGAACGAATCCAGAGGAGGAACACATCATTACAAGAGCTCAACAGCAGACAGTATTTATAGATGGAATGCTAATGTTCATTGGCTGCGAGTATATCTACTGTCTGATCTTTTAATCTCCATGGGCTGAAAGCAAACACCCATACTCAGAGCAACCAATAGTTTAAAAGAATGAGTTGTCCTACCTGTTTCTCTCCTGCCCTTCCTCCCTCCCTTGCTGCCCCTATCCCTCTGTCTCTCTCTCTTTCTCTCTTTCTGTATGTCAGTTTTCCTTTCTATGTATACTTAAAAGTCAATTTTAGAGAAAACAGTACTATAAAAAATTCAGAGTTGCTTGAAAAAGTGTTTAAAAAGAGATACATTCAACGGGGACACCTGGGTGGCTCAGTCAGTTAAGCATCTGCCTTCAGCTCAGGTTATGATCTCAGGGTCCTGGGATCGAGCCCCACATCAGGCTCCCTGCTTGGTGAGGAGTCTCCTTCTCCCTCTCCCTCTGCCCCCCACCCCCTGCTGGTACTCCCTCACTCATTCTCAAATAAATAAATAAATAAATAATCTTTAAAAAAAAGAGAGAGAGACACTCAAAAACATTTGTTGCACAGTTCTTAGGCATGTACTTGTGACCAGTTCATGCTGGGCGCGTACCCAGGTTAGGAACATAAAAGGCAAACACACAATGACCATGGTCTAAAAATTGTTTTTGTTGCAAAAAAGTTACTGTAGCCTGCAGCTAACTTTTTTCTCCCCTATAGTTTTTCAGTTCCTGCCTCTGTTCATTAATTCGGTTGTCAATTATTCACTTTCCCTCTCTTTCATGTGATATGTGTTACCAAGAAAAATAAAGGGAAAATGCATTACTAAATTTCAGAGAAACATCTATGTGCATGTAGGTAACACCCAAATACTGCCGTGCTAACATAACTAATGTTCACTTCCCCTCATTCAAAAAGGTTTGCTTCTTCCTCCTTTAATGTCATTCATAAATTTGGTCTCCAGGGACTGCTGGCTGCTGTTAATTACGCATATCAAGTCCCGCTGTGCCAGAGGAAACTTAATTATTCTAATTTTCAAGGTCACAGACATATCCAAAGGTGCTGGTTTGACAGTCCAAAGAATAAAGCTAGCTCAAGGGAATCTGAGGCAGGACGTGTTACGGAAGGCTGGTTACAACCTTATCCACGACGCCGTGCTGAACGTTCACCAGCTTCGCCACCCGAATTTAATTGCTTAGGACAAGCTCCCCCAGAGTGACCGGGACAATGAAGCTGGCCGTAAGTAGGAAACACTTCTTTGCCACATTAGGGGGGGCTGTCTCTTTCCTGAGCCCCTCAAAGCTACAGCTTCTTCCTGACAGGCCAGTGCTGACAAAGTCTCTTTCAAAACCACTTAAACTTTCCTGCTTATCCACTGGGGTTTCACCCGAGAGGACAGGAAAGAGAAAAAGGTGAGAAGCAAAGTGCTTTGTAGAATTTTAAATAAAAGCTGTTCTACAATTGCTGAGAAAACTATTTGCAGGGTAAATTTCAAGGCACTGACCAGCAGGGATTGGGATTCTATTTTAAAACTTCTTGGCTTCTTGAGAAAACCCAAGTTTAAAGGATTTTTGATATTATAACTGAAATGGGCCATACTGAAGGACCAGTTTCTAGACAACGTAAATCTATCTCGTTAATAGATATTTCGAGAACATAACCTATAAAATGTATGTTATCGGCTTATCAGAACCACGAAGGCAAAGGATATTTTCAATTCCTAAAATCATTACCTAAGAGGTAAGTAGAGTTTGGGATTTAAATGGCTTCAGAAATACAGCCTCTGATTCACAGGAAGAAGACACCATTCCAAATTCCCGCGTCTGACTCTGGGTACAAGATTTACCTCTTTCCTCCTTACTTTCCAAATCTTGCAGCTGCTAATTGTTTCCAGCCGGGCATGGTTCGTAAGTTGTGCATGGGAACCAGAGGCTGTGAAAGCACATCTCCTTCAGGACCTCAGTGTATCTCATTCAGAACAATCTTCCAGGGAACCTCCTAGCAGGATTGCACCCATAAATCCCTCCACACACACCCTCCCAAGCACACACACAGCCACAAGGAAGCCAAAGTGTGAATATGAACACAACTTGAGAGTCAGGTCCCAAGCCTACAGGGAGCTATGCAATCGGTCCTTAAAGAAAATGCCATTCAGCCACCCGATTCCAAAAGTTTAAAAATGCAATTAAAACTTTAAGTATTAAACATCACGATAATCACATTTTGAAGGAGTTTGTTTTAAAAACAAGGCCTCAAGGGACAAGTGGGTGGCTCAGTCAGCTAAGCATCCAACTCTTGATTTCGGCTCAGGTCATGATCCCAGGGTCGTGACATCGGGCCCCACATCAGGCTCCACACTGGGCATGGAGCCTGCGTAAGACTCCCTCTCCCTCTCCCTCTGCTCCTCTCCCCTTGCCCCCCACCCCACGCACATGTGCACCCTCTCTGTCAAAACAAACAGATAAACAAAAAAAACACCAAAAAGCCCACAAACAAAAACAAACCAAAAACCCCAAAAAAGCCCACAAACAAACAAAAAAAGCCAAGCCCGCGAGACGGTGAGCAGGCCCTCTGCTGGCCTGGCAATGCTGAGTCCATCAGGGCAGGCGGGAAGCGTACAGAGTTGTCGCCGCCCCTTGGTACTGGGGCAGCATTCGTTTCTGGCTAAGGGGGTCATTACAATGGGGCAAGACAAGGCATGGGGAAGGAAGCTGGATTCCATATAGTCCGTGGTCTGAAAGCAAGCTTTTCAGGACACGGGCCCTGGCGACCCACCAGGTCAGAGTCAGCATCAGAAGGAAGAAGTCCAGCGGCCAGGGTATCTTCGTGAGAAGAAAGTGACCCCTACTGTGAAAGACGAGGCCACCGCAACTTTCAACAAAGAGTTAACAAAAGTACAGAGGTTTTAGCAAACCTGAGGGAGAAAAATCCTACCTATCATTTTTGGATAGTTTATATAAAATCTTGTTTTGGATTCTAGAGGATAAATGACCTTTCACGGCTCTTTCCTCGGTCAAAATTCTAATTTTTCATTTGGAGAAAAGCTCTCACTCCGTCTATGGTGGAAGAGTGCAAAAACCATATTCAAATTTCAGCTCCACTGCCACGGAGCTGTTGAAGATTTTTGCAGGTTACTGGGTTTCTCCGTGCTCCCGTTTCCTCATCCGAACTTTCCTCCACATTGGTTTTCATAAAGACATATTTTCCGTAAACAAACTCCTGGCCTCTCTCCAACACCTGACTCATTCCATTCAGCTGCAGGAGGGGTGATTCACTGGCTTAGTACATATGGGGAGAATAACTAGGCACGCTCCCTTCAGCTCTACACCTCCTCCTCTCGGGAATAAGCTGCCCGCAGGGAAGCCCACTTCGACTGCCCGGCCCAGAGCTCAGACATGGCTGGCAGCCGGGGAGCAGGCGAGGAGGCTCCCACTGATGCTGTCACTGCTGTGTCCATCTTCCTAATTCTGGGATGCAACCTTCACAAGCTCGTTTGGCTCTGACACTGTCTTACACCTGCCAACTTCGCATCTCCACAATGAAGATGATGTTTTGGCCTCCACGTTTGCTCTTTTGCTTTCATTCTCAGATTGTTCAGAACTCAGGCCGAGAGGAACAATGCTCTTCGTGGGTCTCCCCCAGGCAGCCTCAATAATCTGCAAAATAGGGATCAGGATGTTGTAAGGATAAACGAGGCACGTGAAGCCGTCTAGCATTAGGTCCCATCCAGTGTAAAAACCTCACTACATGTTGGCCGAATGGAATCTTGTACTCCCGGCTGAACAGGTGACCCTAGTGGGCCCAGCACCAGTGTGCCGGCTGGCCTCACACATCTCCAGATTCAAGAAGAGGCTGCCTGAGCGGCTCCACGCTGCCCCTGGGAACTACCTGGGTAGCAACATCTGTGAGCTGTGTAGTACATGCTGGAATACCAGCGTGAAAAACTTAGCAGAATTCAGAGATCAGTGGCTCTACACTGGGCTTAGTGACAAGTCAAATCCCTGAGACTCTGAATGCAAAAGAGGAGAGCGAAAGGAAGCGTGAAAGCGTAGCTGTGTTTTGCCAGCGCACTTTCAGCAGGCAGCAAGGACAAGAAATTAATGAAGGTGGAGGGAGTCCAGACCTGCCCCAAACTCCAGCTGTGGTTAGATGAATTTATCACAGAGAACAAGAAATGCATTTGGAATCCGGAGCAAACACCTCTGCTAAGACTAATCTCGGAAGTGTGGGGACTGTTTGTAACTTTATTCTGCCTGCAAATTTGTTCTTTGCTACCCAGGCCTCTCAGAGTACAGATTTTGCCTCTTAAAGTTCAGTAAGGATGATAATTCCTAATACATAAAGTAACTGTGTCCACAACTCTAATTTAACAACAGAATGGGCTCAGGACTTATCATTCATAATGCCATACATTTACCTGCCCCCAGAAAATCAGAAGCCTCTTAAATGAAAATGCACATAAATCCAGGTGCAATCATGAAAAAAAAAGAAAGAAAGAAAGAAAGAAAGAAAGAAAGAAAGAAAGAAAGAAAGAAACAAACAAACGAAAAGAAAAAGTCTCGGCAAGAACAAAAGTGACCATTCAGCTCTCCAAAGGTATGTAGATTATAATAGCTAATATNCAAATTTGTTCTTTGCTACCCAGGCCTCTCAGAGTACAGATTTTGCCTCTTAAAGTTCAGTAAGGATGATAAACAATTCCTAATACATAAAGTAACTGTGTCCACAACTCTAATTTAATAACAGAATGGGCTCAGGACTTATCATTCATAATGCCATACATTTACCTGCCCCCAGAAAATCAGAAGCCTCTTAAATGAAAATGCACATAAATCCAGGTGCAATCATGAAAAAAAAAGAAAGAAAGAAAGAAAGAAAGAAAGAAAGAAAGAAAGAAAGAAAGAAACAAACAAACGAAAAGAAAAAGTCTCGGCAAGAACAAAAGTGACCATTCAGCTCTCCAAAGGTATGTAGATTATAATAGCTAATATTTTAGTGAATGCTTTTTTTCCCTGCCATATACTGTCCTAAGCAGTTTCATAAATTATTTTACTTAATCTTCCCGACAACCCTGGAAGGTAAGTGCTATTTTTATCCCCACTTTACATTTAAAGGAATTGGCCGCAGAAAAGCAAAAGGACTTGTCCAAGGTCATACAACTAAGTGGCTGAGGCAGAAACCCAGGGCATGTGGTCCCAGAATGACTTCATCGATCCCCTTCCACAGCCCTGCCCCAGCTCTAGAATGAACTTTTACAGCTTCGAGTTGATGCGAACCTGTATCTGAATCCTGCCTCTCAGTCACTGGGTTTGCAAAATTTTTATATCATATCCACCCTTCAGCAAAGGTAAAACTGCTCTAGGAAGGACGGAACATCCTCCCCTCCTACCGCTCACGGGATTAGCCTTGGAAGAAGCCTTTCTGGTGCTTTTCCTTCCACTTTTCCTCCAGAAACATTTCCACATCCCTGACTAGTAGTCCTGGCTCACGACAGGAGATGGACATTCTTATAAAAACACACTTATTCTGGTGACGTAGACAAGGAAACCTCACCCAGATTCACTAACACAAGAGTGCTTCTGTCACTTTCCCAATGAGACCGGACTCTCATTGGAAGACTCTCATACATGTGTGGTTGCCCTGCTTCGGACACTGACTGTATTTTAGATTGCAGTGAATCAAATTTGCATTACAACACTGCTGAGCCGTTCCTGGGCATTTCGTGGGCCAGCTTGGCACCACCTTTATTTTGCCATCTGATCTCTACCTCCAAGTAGGTATTCTTTTTTTTTTTTTAAAGATTTTATTTATTTATTTGACAGAGAGAGACAGCCAGAGAGAGAGGGAACACAAGCAGGGGGAGTGGGAGAGGAAGAAGCAGGCTCCCAGCAGAGGAGCCTGATGTGGGGCTCGATCCCAGAACGTTGGGATCACGCCCTGAGCCGAAGGCAGACGCTTAACGACTAAGCCACCCAGGCACCCCTCCAAGTAGGTATTCTTGTCCCCACTTTAGAGAAAAGAAAACTGGGACTCAAAAAAGTTGAGCAGCTTCCCCTGTAGTGACTCAGGGAGTGAATCGTAGAGGAGCAAGGATATTGGTCCAAATCAGCATAATTCTGAAACATGTGCTTGAAACCACTACTTATACATGTATATACACACATACATAAAGCATGCGTGTGCGTGTGTGTTTCCAGTTAGTTAGAGGATGTTTTAATAACAATTATTAAGTTACTTTCAACGTTTACTGGCTACCAAATTTGTTTTGCAGTATGCCAAGCTCTCCAGATTGAGCGAAGAATTTTAGCAGGGCAATCAACTCTGGAAAGCTTGCAACCTAAGTGATTTTGAGAGATAGCAAGCATTGACAGGGCCAAGACATAAGACCGTAAATCCGGATATATCAACTCGGGGGACCCTGTGCAGATATTTAGATGTATGACTACCTGGAACTACTTGGAGCTATGTAAAAAACTGAATACGAAAAGTATATATGCTAATCTGCAATGATACAGAAACTCCAGGGAGTCAAAGATGAGAAGATAAGAGGCAAAAGAAGAATAGCTTTTGTGTCGGGATGAGATTATGTCTGCAGTCATGGACATGTGGGTACCTTTATAATTTTATACATGACATTATATGTGAGAAGATTATTACAAAACGTACTATAGTCAGGGAAATCATAGTGTATTACTTTTTTGTAAGTAAAAACAAGAGAACTGTGTAAAGGGACCGATTACCCTAAAAATATCTATTTTAATCTAATGTCTAATATAATTTCTGGCTTTGGTATTTTGATCGGGAAGCTTGTTCTAACTTGATATTGGTTAGGAAACCTAAAAATCAACCTTGCTAGAATTAGGTATGAAAGAGTATAAAAAAAATTTAGAAAAGGGCTTAGGGGGGAGACACCGGGTAAGTTCAGGGCCAGTAGAGAAGAATCACTTATTAAGAGCATGGGGTCTGAAGTCAAAATGATTCTGCCACTTCCTGGCCCAGGGACTCTGGGGAGTTATCCAACATCTCTGACCCAGCTTCAATTCCTCATCTGTGAAGTAGGGATAAGGGCACATCACACAGGGATGTTTTAAGATTATGAATAGTAAGCATTTAGTATTATTCCTGACACATGTCAGTTATTATTTTAACATTGACTTTGACTTCCCTATTTTTTTTCTTCTAACCTGATCTTAACTTGTTGGGCTGGGGATCACTAACTTCAGGTCCACGAAATGTTGCATGTATATATGACTGCACAGGTGAATTCCCCAAAGAGGCTGATCAGTGTATTCATAAGGAGGAATGATCAGCAAACAAATGAATTAGAAGTTCAATTCACACTTCAATTGTGAACCACAGTAATTTGTTAGCATCAGACCTTTTGCCCTAACAGCAGGTTTTGAAAAGAGAAAATACTGATTAACTAAGGTCATTACTACAAAACACCAAACCGTGAAATTCCACCTCTATTTGTGAAAATCATTCCCAGTATCCTTAACACTCTCATCTTGAAATGTCTAATGAAGAAAAAAGACCCGAGGAAACAATCACAGAGCAGAATTATGAACGAGCTCCTAGTTGGTGGCATTATAGGTAATTTTCCTTATTTAAGATAATATTACATACACACACACACGGATGCATAAAAACAAACGTGAGACTATTCTCAACGCGACGTATCATCAGAATGACTTACAGATAGACTTAAACACTCCTGTCCCCTGTCCCAGAGATCCAAACACTACTTATGAATCATACTTATGAATTAGAATTTCTATGAAATTTTGGGGCACCTAGGTGGCTAAGTCAGTTAAGCGTCTGCCTTCAGCTCAAGTCATGATCTCGGGGTCTTGGGATTCAGCTCCACATTGGGCTCCCTGTTTGGTGGCGAGTCTGCTTCTCAACATCTTCCTATGCCCCTCCTCCCTGCTTGTGCTTTTTTCTCTCGCTTTCTCTCAAATAAATAAAATCTTTGAAAAAAAATAATTTCTATGAAATTTTAAATACATACTCAGATGATTCTAAGGATCAACCAGAGTGGATCATTACTGGCCCATGTGGGATGTCTTCCTTTACTCTGTGAATAAGGAGCTTCAGCCACCCAGACAGTAGGTGAAAGGTTTGCTTTCCCTCCCTGAAAGGAACCAGTTGGGAGCTCTTCTGGGAAGACAATGTGCATCAGTGGTTCTCAACTTAAATTTTACTAGAATTTCCTGCAATGTTTTGAAAAACACAGCCATCCAGTTCCCGTTCCCAGTAATTCCCATCCAATTCCTGTTCCCTACTGCTCTGAGATGGTGTCCTGAGCATTCATATTGTCAAAAAAAGGAAAGTAATTCTAAAATGCAGCCACATGTGAGAGCCACTGACATAAAACAGTGTATTAGTTTACTAGAGCTGCTACAACGGAGTACCACAGACTGGCTTCCACAATACATTTTCTTTTGTCACAGTTCTGGAAGCTGAGCAATCCAAGATCAATGTGTCAGCACCGCTGGTTTCTTCTGAAGCCTTTCTCCTTTACTTCTGGATGGTCTCCTCCCCCTGTGTCTTCACACTGTCTTTCCTTTATGTGCATCAGGGTCTAAATTTCCCCTTTATATAAAGACAACATCCAGTTTGTACTGGTACCATCCCAATGGCCCCGTTTTAATTTAATTAGCTCTAAAGACCTTATCTCTCAATACAGTTACATTTTGAGATACTAGAGGTTAGGACTTCAACCTATGAATGGGGTGGGGGGGGCAGAATTCAGCCCATAAAAGGTTGTGACTTTTGAAATTACACTGTGTGCCATCAAAGTGTTAGAACCTTTTCTTTCTAAGACAGAAGCCATTAAAAGGGTGCAGTCATTACATTTCCATTATGTAGTTTCTGCCAATTTCCTGTCAAAGTATCTTTGAGAAAGGAAAGGGCTTGTTCATTGACAGCTATCATAGTAAGATATACAGAGCATTCTTCTCTAACCTCTGTAAAACTGAGTCATCCATTCTTAAAAATCAGTGTGAGTCTAAGAAATAACACAAACTATAATTTGCATTATTTTTTCCAACAATATTCATTAACTCATTAAAGTATTTTTCTCATTGGGACCTTGGAGGACATTTTCCCTCTATGTTTGAGATGGACACTAACAATTAGCTATGCTTCATTCTTTCTTCTCATGACAAAAATTTTATTTCATCTATTTATCAAATTTCAATATAGCACCCACGCTGTATAGGACACTGGTTCAAGCTTTTTTGCAAACACGAATTCACATTGTAAGTTCCATATTTTACATGTAGAGCAATGAATGCAGATAAGAAATCAACTGGTAGAAAAAAATGTCGCCTTTGAATCAGAAGTTCAAGTTCTAGCTCTGTCACTTTTAAGTCATACGATGCATATGAAATTGTGCCTTTAAAAAAAAAAACTATGTGGGGAGCCCGGGTGGCTCAGTTGGCTGAGTGTCCAACTCTCAGTTTGCACTCAGGTCATGATCTCAGGGTTGTGAGATCAAATCCCACATCAGGCTCTGTGCTCAGCGGGGAGTCTGCTTGAGATGCTCTCCCTCTCCCTCTGCCCTGTCCCCCTGCTCTCCTCTCAAATAAAGTAAATAAAAAATAAAATCTTTTTTTTTAAAGCTATAGTTCCTCATGTATGAAATCAATGATCTCACTGAGGTGTTTTAAGTGTTATGAGGGAACACAGAAATTAGATATTAACACATAAAATCACTTCATAAAATATGATAGAATAAACAATTCCTAACTCCTCCTTTTTCTCCTTCTGCTCATTCTTCTTCTTATACCACCATCAGTATGACACTTTGGAACAAGGGATTTTTTTTTTTAAAGATTTAGTTAATTTATTTATTTGAGAGAGAGAGAGAGCAAGAGCAAAGAGGGGGCAGAGGGAGAGGGAGAAGCAGACTCCCTGCTCAGCAGGAAGCCTGACGCGGGGCTCAATCCCAGGACCCTGAGATCATGACTTGAGCCAAAGGCAGACACTTCACCAACTCAGACACCCAGGGGCCCCTGGAACAAGGGATTAAGAATAAGGAGCTCATTGAGAGATAGCCATCTGCCCACATAAAATGGATTGATTTCTCACAAAAGCCTTTCTGGAAATATCTCAAAATGTAATGTTTTAGGATGAAAATAAAATACATGCTTTCTGCTAGCCTGGCCTTGGTGGCTTGAAATATTAACTGGACAGCTCTAATGTGTAAGAGTCCACATGGCTATTCATCTTTGGTTTTCAACTTCTATTCTCAGGGCCAAGTCAAGGGCTTAAATCATAAACTGGCAACAGTTCAAAAGACTCCAGGAGAACCTGAACATTTCTATAAAAACAAAATAAAAAAAAGCACGCTGTGTTAAGTTGTTAGAACAAAACACATATGCCAGGAATTTTCTCAGTAGCTCTGCAAACATTTGACCATACAGTGCACGTAGCACGCACTTGGGGACTTTTGGCTACTGACATCCCAGCACTGCTTCCCAACAGCTGTGCCAAATTAGGAAAGCTTATTTTTAGAAACAATAAACTAGAAAGAACCTCTCCTCTGTCAAAAGACTGGTTTGCTCACGTGATTTGCCTCTCACTGATGAAGGGTATTTCAGAATTACATCTCTAGGTTTGAAAACATAAACTCGTGCAAACATACAAGACGTGAAAATATTTCTTGCCGAAACCTTTTAAATAGTAATGTTTGCAATTACAATAAAACCAAAACGGACACATGAAAGGACACATGAAAGGAATCAACTTCTGACAGGTCCGTCAAGACCCAGCCCCTTATTTGTGTTTACAAACGCCACAGAGTTCTCAAAGGGCATCGATACATATCACACTCTTTCATTGGTGACTAGAAATATTTTTTGAAAATAGCAAAGAAAGAAAGTGTCATCTCCATTTGAAAGGACGCTGAGGCTCAGTGAGGTCACGCACCTCAGTTCCAGTATCTCAGCTAAAAGGTAGCATCTGGGAAAAACTGAACCTCAGGACTTTTAAAGAGGCAGCTTGGGTATCTTTTGACTACAAGAGACACGTTCAAGTGCCTGACGAGCTTCATCAGAAAAGGGGGTGCCTCTTGCTTTTTGGTTCAGTGGTGTGAATATATGGCCGCCCCCGGTACCAGAGCTGCAGGCAGAGAGAAACGTACTAAGGCCCGTTACATGCAGGTGGATGGACAGAATGAAGAAGCTTGCCCACAGTCAGGTCTCTTTCCCTTTGCCATCAGCGTTGCCGGAAACTCAATGCATCTCTGTCTGACCGCAGCTTGGTAAAGTACCTCCTCTATATTTGCCAACTAAATCTTAAGTTTCATCAAGACAGCGAGAGTATAGATGAATTTGTCTTATTTATTTACTATTTTGGGTGGCATTACACACAGCAATCTGAATACTACAGATGGAAAATACGTTTCCTAGGATCTGCGTCTAAAAAAAGGCAATCATTTATTTCCGGATGTCAATACCTCATAGAATGCCTAATGAAAGAGGTACAGTCACTAACTTTCAAAACATCTCATTTGTAAAGTAACCCCTACATCATGAAGGTGCATGCAGAAGGTGGGAAGTTGTAGGTAAAGTAAGCTTCTGAGGGATCTTTCTAGAGTTTGGCCAAGTTTTGTATCCATACCCTGGAAATTGATGAGGTTGTGGATAAGATATTTCCGGAGGAGTTTCCCTGTCCATGGTGTCTGGATCTGGAATTAATTTGGTTGTTACTACTTATATTTCAAATCCTAACCCAGGTCCACTTGAATCTATGTGATGGTCCAGGGACAGAAAGAGACAAAGACTGTTTCATGGCGGTTTAAACACAGATGCCCCTAATTGGCATGAGATGCCACTTCTAGTTTTAAATCAGTGGGATAGACAGCAGATTCTCTGGCTTCTCGGGGAGCAATGAAATCACTCAAGCAGCTGAAGACCAATATTAAAGGCCTGCACCCACTGTGGAATCCCAATTGGTCATATTCACCCCTCCCAATGTGGGGGTCAGCCACAATTCACAGTCAGTGCTAAAATGCTTTAAGAAGTATTTATTATCTTCCAGACATAATTTACTGCTCTTGATTATTCATTTTTCATTACTATGGAAAGCAAGATTAAATTGTTTCAGGAGCAACTGCTTATATTAATCTTTCAAACACATGCCCCATGTAAAACCCTCTGTCAGGAAAATGGATATAATCCCTGCTGCCAAAACAGCCATAGATAAAAGTAAACCAACACTAAATAAAAATAGTTCTAGAGTCCAAAATGTGGTGGAAAACCAGGGGCAGACAGAGAAGATACAAAGTAGATGATCACAGGATGGGTGGGGGTGGGGAGGAATGCTTGAGAGTTCATTTATTAGACCGAGCAAATTTATTCTATGAACACTTTAATTTCAAAAGTAATTTAAATTAGCTCTTTATTTAACTGTGAAATTAGATTACTTCTCTGTTTAACATGCAATACACTTAGGAACTTAATAAACGACAAGTAGTGAGGTAGGAGTCACACCACATCTTTGAATCCATACAAATTGCATCTTAGTGCTAGGAGAGATTGGAAATAACCACCTCCCTCAACACAACAGGAGGCTGAGATCCGGAAAGGTGACAGCACCTTTCTGAGCAGCAGAAGGGGTTAGATTACACAGCTAGATAGGAACAGAGTCAGAACAGGAACCAACTTACAGAGCAAGCCTATTCCTCTATACCACTCAGGTTATCACTATTTGGATAGTTTGGGGATTGAAAGCCAATGATTACTATCCTTTGGTAAAATATTACTTTCCTTTTGACTTTCTCTCCTTATTGACACTCTCCCTCCTATTGACTCCCAAGACACTGATGGCACTCTATTGTGTCTCTCTCTGTCCTTAGTTTGGTCAGTGGACATCTCCACCACTGACTACTAATGTAATGGAAGCATGTCAACATTCTATTCTCTTTCTTCTCTACACGCTGAAGGTTATAATTACAAACACCACACGATGCCTCAGAATTTTTTTATTCTAGTCGCAGAAGCACACTCCACCTTGCAGGGCAAGCTTAAAGGGCCAGCATCAGGGCCCCTGAAAGCTGCTCTCAACTAATGACGGTCTGGGGGGTATGGACATGGGTTCCAGGTTCCTTGGCCCTCAGGTGAGATAAACCTGAGGTCTTTGCAATCTGTTTCCCAGCGTTCCCTCCATGGGGCTGAACTCTCTGGCCCACTGAGGTTACTGGCTTCATAATACAACCTTTACTGACTTACTTCCCTTCCCAACCTCACTTCCTCACCTTGCCCGTAATGTTCCCCAGGATCACTCTCTAATAAACAACCGGCATTCAAGTCCTTGCCTCCCATTTTGCTTCTAGGGGAACCCAAGACATGACATTATCTAAACACCATGCTGTACATCTCCAGTTCTGCATTTTGGGGCCATTCTCTCCATCCAGAATGTATCTCTCAAGCATATCCACCTTTATCAAAGTTACCCACCCTTCAAGGTTCACGGCCAGGCTCACCGCTACCAATACTCTTAAGACATTCACCCAGGAAGAACTCCACCCAACTCCAGAAATGTGTACCTTTCAACAGTACACTCCAGCACATCCCATATGAAAATGTTTACATGTATATTTACTTTGACTACAATACAGGAACTAAATTATGAGCTCCCGGAGGGTAGACACCCTGTCATCTCTGTTCTCACCTCCAATAGAGCAAATGTGCTTCCATGTGGTAAGCATTCATTGTCTGTTGAACAAAGGTGGACTTTAGAAATGTCCCTAAATAAAACCATGTGGTTCTTATTGAAAGACTCTTCCTTATGGAGTTATTTTCTTATATTATAGGGCGCTCTGGCTTTAAAATTTTGGAATGCATACACCTAATAAGACAGAGTAGATGAGAGAAAAATGCTAAAATGCTCTCAATTCTCTTAGTTTTGGATCAGAGGCACTGGAGGCTGCTTGTTACAGAGAATTAAAAAAAAAAAATACACTTACATCAATGGATAGATCACCCAGACAGAAAATCAATACAGAAACATTGACCTTAAAGGACATGTTAGACCAAAGGGACTTAAAAAATATTTACAGAATATTCTATCCTAAAGCTACAGAATACACATTCTTCTCAAGTTCACACGGAAAATTATTTAAGATAGATCATATATTAGGCTACAAAGCAAGTCTTAAATTTAAGAGGACTGAAATCATACCAAGCATCTTTTCTGACCAAAATGGTATGAAACTAGAAACAAATTACGTGAAGAAAATTGGAGAATCCACACATATGTGGGGATTAAACAACATGCTACTGAACAACCAATGGTTCAAAGAAGAACTCAAAAGAGAAATGAAAAAAATACCTTAAGAAAAATAAAAATGGAAATGTAACATACCAAAATTTATGGGATGCAGCAAAAGCAGTTCTAAGAGGGAAGCTCATAGAGATCCATGCCCAGAAACAAGGAAAGTCTCAAGTAAACAACCTAACCTCAGACTTCAAGGGACTAGAATGGAAGAAAAAAACAAAGCCCAAAGTTAATGGAAGGAAGGAAATAACAAAGATTAAAGCAGAAATAAATGAAATAAAGACTAAAACAAAAGAAAAGATCAATGAAACGAAGAGCTGGTTCTTTGGAAAGATAAGATCGACAAACCTCTAGCTAGACTCACCAATAAAAAAAAGAGAGAGGACTCAAATTAATAAAATTAAAACTGAAAGAGGAGATGTTATAACTGATACCACAGAAATACAGAGGATCATAAGAGACTGCTGTGAAGAATTACATGCCAACAAATTGGACAACCTAGAAGATATTAATAAATTCCTAGAACATACAACCTACCAAGACTGAATCATGATGAAATAGAAAATCTGAACAGAACAATTACTGGTAATGGGATTGAATCAGTAATCAAAAACCTCCCAATGAACAGAAGCCTGGAAACAGACAGCTTCCCTGTGAATTCTACCAAACATTTAAAGAATTATTAATACCAGCCCTTCTCAAACTCTTCCAAGGAACAGAAAAGTGGGAAGTCTTCCAAATTCATTTTACAACACCAGCATTACTCTGATAACAAATCCAGACAAGGATGCTACAAGAAAAGAAAATTACAGGCCAGTATTCCTGATGAACATAGATTTAAAAAATCCTCAAATGAATGCGAACTGCATTCAACAATACATTAAAAGGATCATTCACCAAGGTAAACTGGGATTCATTCCAACAATGCAAGTATGATTCAACATCTGAAAATCAGTAAATGTGATACACCACATTAAAAAAATGAAGGATATAAATCATATGATCATCCCAATAGATGCATAAAAAGCATTTGTCAAAATTCAACACTATTTATGATAAAAACTCTCAACAAAGCAGGTGTAGAGGGAATATATCTCAACATAATAAAGGTCATATATGACAAACTCTTAGCTAACAATATACTCAATGATAAAATGTTGAAAGCTATTCCCCCAAGTTCAGGAACAAGACAAGGTTATCCACTGTTGCCACTTTTATTAAACATAGTATTAGAAGTCCTAGCCAGAGCAATTATGCAAGAAAAAAAAAACCCAAATTGGAAAGGAAGAATTAAAGCTGTCATTATTTGCAGATGACATGATATTATGTATACAAACCCTAAAGACTCCACCAAGAACTGGTAGAACTAATAAACAAATTTGGTAACAGTATAGGATACAAAATCAATATACACAAAATTCTGTTGGTAAAAACCCTGTATATTGACAATGACAAGAGAGTAAAGAAACTAATTGAAGAAGACAGAAATAAATTCTATATTCACAGGGGCGCCTGGGTGGCGCAGTCATGAAGTGTCTGCCTTCGGCTCAGGGCGTGATCCCGGCGTTCTGGGATCGAGCCCCACATCAGGCTCCTCTGCTGGGAGCCTGTCTTCCTCTCCCACTTCCCCTGCTTGTGTTCCCTCTCTCGCTGGCTGTCTCTCTCTCTGTCAAATAAATAAATAATAAAATGTTTTTAAAAAAAAATTCTATATTCACAGAGTGTAAGAATTAATATTGTTAAAATGTCCATACTACCCAAAGTAACCAAGGATTCAATGTGACCTTTACCTAAATTCCCTTTAGTCCACAGACATAGAACAATTAATCTTAAAATTTGTATGGAACCGTTAAAGACCCTGAATAGCCAAAGTAATCTTGAGAAAGAAGAATAAGCTAGAAGCATCACATTTCCTGATTTCAAACTGTATCACAAACCTCTAGTAATTAAAACAGTATGGTACTGGCCTAAGAACAAGCAGACAGGTCAGTGGAACAAATAAACATCCCAGAAATAAAACCACACATACATGGCCAATAAATTTATGACAAAGGAGCCAAGAATATACAATAGTGAAAGGAGAGTCTCTTCAGTAAATAGTGTTGGGAAAATTAAACAGCCACATGCAACAGAATGAAACTGGACCAGTACTTTACACCACACAGAAAAATGAACTCCAATCAGATTAAAGACTTGAATGTAAGACCTGAAACCATAAAACAGTTATACAAAAAACACTGGCAGTAAGCTCCTTGACATAGGTCTTGGTGAGGATTTTTTTGAATCTGACACCAAAACCAAAAGTAACAAAAGCAAAACTAAACAAGTAGGACCGTACCAAACTAAAAAACTTCTGCACAGTAAAAGAAACCACTAACAAAATTAAAAGGCAACTTAATGAATGGAAGAAAATTTGATAAGGAGCTAATAACCAAAATATATAAGTAACTCATATAACTCAATAGCAAAAGAGACGATCCAATTAAAAAATGGGCAGAAGATCTGAATAGACATTTTTTCCAAAGAAGATGTACAGAGCGATCACCAAGTACATGAAAAGATGCTCTATACTGTTAATCAACAGGGAAATGCAAATCAAAACCACATAAAAATATCACTTTACACCAGTCAGAATGGCTAGTATCAAAGAAGACAATAACCAGTGTTAGTGAAGATGTGGAGAAAGGGGAACCATAGTGCAATGTTGATGGTAATGTAAATTAGTGCAGCGATAAAGGAAAACAGTATAGAGGTACCTCAAAAAATTAAAAATTGAACTACTACATGATCCAGCCATTCCACTGGTGAGTATATCTGAAAAAAATGAAAACACTAACTCAAAAAGATATATGCACCCCCATGTTCACTGCAGCCTTATTTCCAATAGCCATGACACAGAAACAACCTAAGTGTCCATTAATGGATGAATGGGTTAATAAATTGTGACATATACATATGATGGAATATGATTCGGTCATAAAAAAGAACGAATGCTTGCCATTTGTGACAACGTGGATGGGCCTGGAGGGCATTATGATAAATGAAATAAGTCAGACAGAGGAAGACAAATACTGTATGATCTCTTTTATATATAGAACCTAAAACTAACTAACTAACTAACTAAATAACCAAGCTAACAGATTCGGAGAGTGGAGTGGTGGTTGCCAGAGGCAGGAGGTAGGGGAAGGGGGAAATAAGTGAACTGTTCTTGGTTTTGTTTTTTCAGTTGAGATAAATTGACTTATTCTTTTTAAAAAAATAATTATATCATGTACGCAGTATCTGGCATGTTATAGGAATCTCATGAGTGTTAGTTTCATTCCGAGATGTCAACTGATACTCACACGAGATCGTTGTCTATGTCCCTCCATAACGTGACATTTATAACTTGTCAATGGTCCACCCAATTCCCAACCATTATTTGTCTGAGATAATTTGCCAGGGATGTGTGAGAAGAAAGGAGGAGAAGGCCTGCAGGAGGATTTATTCCTAGAGCATCTGGATAGAGATCATATTTCCTCCTACATCCATATCATGCAGACTCCATTTAGATACAGAGGAGTAGGATTCAGTTTCTGGGGAGAAATGCAGCCTAAACTAAAATAGTTTTATGTTTTGTTACTTTGAGACTTTTTGTCAATGTTTGTGCAACAAAGGTTCCTGTAAGTGAAGGAATTTGGACATCAGAGAATCTAATTATACAGCATGAAACTGATGTTAAGATTCTTTTTTTTTTTTAAGATTTATTTTTTTAAATTTACTTATTTTAGAGAGAGAGAGAGTGCACACAAGTGAGGGACAGAGGGGAGGGAGAATACTCTTGGCAACTCTTCACTGAGTGTGGAGTTCAACGTGGGGCTCGATCCCAAGACCCCAAGATCATGACCTTAGCTGAAATCAAGAGTTGGCTGCTTAACTGACTGAGCCCCGAGGCGCCCCTGATGTTGAGATTCTTGATGTTAAAACCAAGAAATGCTCTCCCACAGCCAGCCACATGCCAACGCAAGGACGTCTGCCTCTATCTGTGTTTTCGTCATATACATAACCTTAACCAATTTGGGTCTCTTGGTCTCCTGAAGTTGGTATGACTGTGTACCCACCAGCTTGGTTATGGATTTGGTGGTTTAGTGACACTTTCCACGGTGCTACATCCCCTGGTTCACACCAGAAGCCTGCAGGTCCTGAATCGCTCCTCAGTCCCATTACCACGAACTCGGCAGCCCGAGTTTATCTCGGGGAAATGCACCGTCTAACCCACGGTGATAAAACACTGTAAATGAAATCATTAGGACAACGTGGCCTTCTCAGTTCCTGCACTTCCTTTCTACCCCAACCGTGTGATCCTGAGTCAAGATATGATTTCTGCGTCACAACAATAATATCCTAGCTTGTCTCAAGTCCTCGCTTTGCATTTTTAAACTAAAATTGTGTTTCGGCTACAAAATTTAAAAATTCAAACAACACGTAAAAGTATTAAGAATACAAAAAACAGGCTATATGCGAAAGATGGAGAATGGAGACGTGTGTACAATAGCATGAATATACTCACTGCCACAGAGCTGTACACTTATAAACGGCTAAATGGTAAATTTTATGTTACGTACATTTTACTATTAAAAAAAAAAAGTCACGTATGACACAACCACCCAAAGACGACCACTGTTTTCACCTGGGTTTAGATCCTGTCTGGATGACTGAATGAAGGCATAGGCCTTTACACACACACATATATTTTTAAAATGAGATCACACTAACCTTCCGAATTACTTCAGCACTATCTTGGTGATCTATGTTGATAAATGACACCACTGTTACTGGATAGATAATATTAAATTATATAGATGCATCAGTATTTAACCAAGCCCCTATTATCAGGTATTTAGGTTGTTAGTTTTAAACCATGGTTTCTGCATACTTTTCTAAAATTAGAATTGCCAGGCCAAAGGAAGGCACATTTTTAAGTTTTTGACATAGACTGCCAGATTGCAATCATAATTCCCCTTTTTAAAACAAAAACCTCCCCCTCCTGTACATCATCGCCCTATTACTCTCCCTCAGCCTTGGTCTAATCTCCTGTCCGTGTGTCGGTCTGTCTCACTCTCACATGCACACCAATTAAAGCCAGCCAGCAGCCTCCTCCTTTTCCCCAGACTAATCACTGAAGTTTAAATTTCACATCCTGGCACCCAGGACTGTCCGAGGTCAGGTTTACACTATTTTCTTTGTAAGAGGTTGCCTCCCCCTTCTTGCATGCAGGCCCACACCACAGAGCCAAGCTGGATGACGCCCGATGTTCCCATTAAGACCCCCAGTTCCCGGCCTCTGTGTCCTTCCTTCCTGGCATATCCTCACCCACCACTAACACCTGTTGAAAATGTGTTCTTTTTCACAGAGTGGATTTGCTCCTGCCCTTCTCCATGTTCTATCACCGGAACAGCTAACGTTTACCACGGGGCACTAACCAGTGGCAAGCACATCTTACTTAACTTGACAATAGCTCCGCGAGCTGCATGGAGATAATTCCCCCTTTCATATAGATGAGGAATACGAAGCTTGGAGAGGTAAAATAACTTTGCCCAAGGTCACACGCTTAGTAAGATGGGGAGCTGGATTCAAACTCACTCCTTCTGCCTCCAGCTAATCACTACGCAGTTCACAACTAGGCAAAACTTCCAACGTGGCTTTAAGTCATCTCGCTGTTAAAATGAGTGAAGTTGGAGAGCCTAGGTGGCTCAGTCAGTTAAGCTGCTGCCTTTGATGCTGGTGTGATCCCCTGAGGCTCCCTGATGCTCAGCAGGGGAATCAGCTTCTCCCTCTCCCTCAGTTTCCCCTCCCCCGCTCATGCTCTCTCTATCATTCTCTCTCTCTCTCTCAAATAAATAAATAAAATCTTTTTAAAAAATGAGTGAATGTAGGTTAAATAACCATGAACGTATTTTCAACTCTAATATGCGATGAGATTTTAAGAATTTCTTCAATATTTCATATTTCATGCATCTGAGTTTAAGTCCTTTGCATCCCTCAAAATAAGGATGAGAGTTTATTTGCTGCCTGCTCAAACATCACTTAAATAAATAAGATTTTGTCCTCTAAGTTCACTGCAGACAGGATGAAAAATCACAACACTACGAATAAATGCCATTGCCATCACTACTTCTCAGTGATCAATCCAATGACAAAAATGGCAACATAAATATTAACCAAAAATGCAAAGACAGGACCAAAAATAGCATCGGGAAACTAGTGTCATAAAACTACTTTTCATGCAAGACTGAAGCTTCCTGAGGCTTCCATAGCAAGTGCAAAAATATGCCTTCTCTTGATTTTTTTTTTTTTTCTTTTGAGGGCTGCTGTGCTCAGGAAGCAAAGCAACACGGACCAGGGAGCTGGATATCAAAAATATGCATCAGAAATTGGGAACTCAGAGGCCAAAATGGAACAGATGGGCCTCAAAGCTGGCTCAGGGCATCACGCCAGAAGCTTCTCTTGATGGGACCTTGCTCCAAGATGTGAGAAGCAGATGTTCACCTTGCCCATAAGAAGAGTGGTGCCTGATGCCAACACAGTCACTCAAGTACCTGGAAACTGGGCTACGAACAGCCAGGTCCTTGAAGTTAGGCTAAGCTGACGGACCGTGTCTGCACTCTGCAAGGTGGGAACTACTCACTTCTTCGAGAGGGATGCTTGTCAAAGCTAAGATAACTTTGACTATTAAAGGGAGGATAAAGAGCCCTTCAGAACCGTGAATAGTTAGGGCATGTCACAGGTGAATAAGAACATCATCAGATTGCTTTAATTTATGCATTTCTATGTTAGTAATCTGGGAACCACTGGACTGCAAAAATGACATGAGGTCAGAAATCGTGTTTAATTCAACTTTAAATCCCCAGGACACACCACAGTACTAGACACAAAGCAGATCATGAAAGTACAAATAATATAGGAAGGGAAAGAAAGCCCTAAAGAATAAAGTCCTTAAGAGCTGTGTTTTCACCTTTGGCTATTTCTTGTGACTCTTAAAGATTTATTTATTTATTTTAGAGGGAGGAAGCAGAGGGGGAGAGAGAGAGAGAATCTCAAGCAGACTCTCCACTGAGCGCAGAGCTGACCGGAGAGGACTCGATCTCACGTTCCTGAGATCATGACCCTGAGATCACCACCTGAACAGAAACCAAGAGTCGGATGATTAATGGACTGAGCCACCCACGTACCCGTTTCTTATGTTTCTAGTATCAGTACCAGTCACACTACAGACACTGGGGAAGAGCCACCCACTGTGGCACTGATTTAGAAATCATTTGGGCCATTCATTAATAAAAATACAAACAGCTTCATTTAATGAATACTCAGCAATATGCCAAGTAATGTGCAAACTGCTACGACATACATTATGTTTATAGAGCCCCCAAAACAACTCTGAGAAATAAATGTTACACCTCCGTGTGACAGAGGAGCAGAGTCCCAGGGCATCAAGCAGCTTGTGTTACGCAGCTAGTCAGTAATACAGGCTGATCTGAAGTCAAAATCTGTCTGGTTCTAGAACCAGCGCTATGAACCAGCATCAAAGTCTCCAGAATGGGACAAAGTCTCTAGAATAGCAGAAGCAGGAGAGATTCATGTTAATTCAACACAGGTAATCAGTTTGTAATATATATAAATACAGAATCATTGTTTTGGACTCCTAAAACTAACGTTATATGTCAGTTACACCTCAAGACAAAGAAGCAGCAGCAGAAGGAGGGGGAGGTGGCCGGGATTCCAAGTCCTTGAATCTTACTCAAGGTCTCCCCACATTGCATCAGAATCATGGGCTTCTAGAGTGGTAATACAAGCTTGTCTGACAACATTTGGTAAAGAAATAAGGCCACCTGAGGGTTCTCCAGACTAGCTGCTGCTGAAGATTATCTTCACCACTCGTACATTTTAAAGAGTAGGAAGAACTATGTTATATATGAGCCCTTATGGTATGTTGCTGTTGGCAGAAATGATATAAACAGACACATCCAGGGGCACCCGGGTGGCTCAGTTGGTTAAGCATCTGCCTTCTGCTCAGGTCATGATCCCGGGATCCTGGGATTGAGCCCTGCATTGGGCTACCTGCTCAGCGGGGAGCCTGCTTCTCCCTTTCCCCCTGTCCCTCCCCCACTTGTGTTTGCTTGCTCTCTCTCTGTCAAATAGATCAATAAAACCTCTAAAACAAAAAAAATCAGACATGTACCTAAGATTCTAAGAGATCTATGGTCCCCCTTCATCCTCCTTGCTAAACATCACATTGGTGATGTGCTGCCAGTGAGGTCCATGAGCTCCCTCAGCAAGGCAATTCCACTGCACTGTACCTTACTTTCCTGGACTATGAGTTCTCTGAGTGCTGGACTCGCCAGCCTCCATTAATCCATTGTGAGGTGAGATACTCTAAGACGGATAGGACCTCTCCTCTGAAGTTCAACCCTCTCCACCCAAGTTAACAGCTTCCCTTCAGAAGTAGCTTTTCGTTGCCATTTAAAAGTAGCTCAGCCTTCCTTGAAGGTCTCCAAGGTCCTCAGAGTTGGGGCTTCTCTGGCCAACCACAGGACCCAAAACAAGCAGGGCCCAGTAGTAATGCTATATTCCTAAGATTTGAAAGCAACCAGAAAGAGATCTTTTTAAAAATCAAAAACACAGGAAAGCTTCATTCACAAAGCTGTTTGCTGCAGCATTATTTCCAACGATGGGAAATACTTAGAACACAACTTGAAGGTCCAACAGGGAAGCACTCTACACAACTGAACTGTGACATGCCCGTATGACACAATATTATACAGGCTATCAACATAATGTTTATAAAGCATTTAGTATCATTGGAAAGTGTTACCTTATTACGTCACCTGACGAAAACACAAGGCAGAGAAGTATGCCATCAATGAATCTTAAATACATTCTTAGAAAAAAGACGGAAGGAAAACACTCAAAAGTGAATGACCACACTGCAGTATGATCAGAGTCATGATTCTCAACTTCTTCTCCATCTTCATATTTCTTCAATAGCCTCCCAATTTTCTCTAATTGGCAAGCAATCTTTCTAAAACTAGAAAAAAATGCAAAACGTAAGGAATTCCAGCACCACGTTGATGATCAGGTCAGCAAAGGTGAAAGGACAAGAGTTTCACTTTGACATTTTTTTTTTTTTTTTTTTTTTGGTAGGGAAACATGCGGAATTCATTCTTCTCTTCGAAGACCCTATCCAGGCCCAGTTTCTTTGGAGCTTTTACCAGCTACTCTGTGGCAGGCTAAAATAGGGAAAAGCTGCCTAGCGGTTAGTTCCTGCCACCGTGTCAGAATCAGAGCTTTCACAAACTCCCTGGACACTGTGCAGACCCTTGCCAGTTTAACTGGGAGCAAGAGAAATGGCATGTTGGTGAATACTTGTAAGTACTCTTGCGGCAGGACGCCTGGGTGGCTCAGTCAGTTAAGCATCTGCCTTCCACTCAGGTCATGATCTCAGGGTCCTGGGATTGAGCCCTGAGTCTGGCTCCCTGCTCAGCGGGGAGTCTGCTTCTCCCTCTGCCCCTCCCCATGCTAATGTTCTCTCTCTCACACACACTCTCTCTCTCAAATATGTAAATAAAATCTTTAAAAACCTAAATATTCTTATGGCAATTTCTGTAGGATAAACTCTGTCCCCAGTAGACAAGCTATTCAGGACCATTCTTTTCCAAACATTGCATAAAATATTTCACAAAAACATTTCATAAAATACTCAAACAGCTTTAAATACATTTACATATAACTCACATCTAGTTTAAAAAGCTATCAAAATTAACAAAGTGACATGTGAGACTTTTTTTTTAATTGTTTTAAGAAGCCACAAGGTCACAAGGACAATATTCAACAAGCTTACTGCTAATAACTAGGAATGGAAGTAAACAGCACAGCACAAGTCCTGACAAAGTGCCCAGCCTCAGCACAGTCCGGACACCAAAGAAAGTTCTGTACCTGTGCTCATCCCCCACCTGTCCACCTTAAGTGTGTGATGGTTAACTTCATATGATAATTTGGCTAAGTTACAGTGGGCAGTTGACCGGTCAAACACCAGTCTAAATGTTGCTGTGAAGGTATTTTTTTATATGGGATAAACAGTTAAATCAATAAACTTTGAGTAAAGCAGATTATCCTCCGTATGTGTGTGGCCCTCATTCAATCCATCGAAGGCCTTATAAGCAAGGGCTGAGGTTTCGCCAAGGAGGAATTTCCTTCAAGTCGGCGACACAGAAACCCTGCCTGAGTTTCCAGCCTGCTGCCCTGCAGCAGAATTTGGATTCATGACAGCAGCATCAACTCTTTTTTTTTTTAATTTAAATTTTATTTTATTATATTATGTTAATCACCATACAGTACATCCCCAGATTCCAATGTAAAGTTTGATGCTTCATTAGTTGCGTATAACACCCAGTGCACCATGCAATACGTGCCCTCCTTACTACCCATCACCAGTCTATCCCCTTCCCCCACCCCCTCCCCTCTGAAGTCTTCAGTTTGTTTCTCATAGTCCATAGTCTCTCATGTTTCATTCCCCCTTCTGATTACCCCCCNTCCCTTTCTTCCCCTACCGATCCTCCTAGTTCTTATGTTCCATAGATGAGAGAAATCATATGATAATTGCCTTTCTCNCAATGTTCATAGCTGCATTGTCCACAATAGCCAAATCATGGAAGGAGCCGAGATGCCCTTCAACAGATGACTGGATTAAGAAGCTGTGGTCCATATATACAATGGAATATTACTCAGCTATCAGAAAGAACTAATTCTCAACATTTGCTGCAACATGGACGGCACTGGAGGAGATAATGCTAAGTGAAATAAGTCAAGCAGCATCAACTCTTAACCTGAATCTCTAGCCTGTTGCCGGCCTGCTTTAGGGATTTCAGACTTGCAAGCCCCACATTCATGAGAATTAATCCCTTAAAATGAATATCTCCTTGGGGCACCTGGGTGGCTCAGTCGGTTAGGCAGGCATCTGACTCTTGGTTTCGGCTTAGATCATGATCTCGGGGTTGTGAGATTGAGCCCTGCATCAGGCTCTGTGCTCAGCGGCAAGTCTGTTTGAGATTCTCTCCCTCTGCCCCTCCCTGCCCCCCTCTAAAAATCAATCAATCAATCAACCAATCTTTTAAAAAAATGAATATCTCTTTCTTTCTTGATCAATGGGAGTGGGATATATATCTATATATATGAGATACATATATCTCATTGGTTCTGCTTCTCTAGAGAACCCTGGCTAATATAGGAAGAGTGATCATACTTTTTAGTAACTTGAGGCAGTCCTGGTACACCTGTTGTTTCATGTAATTAAGAGCCACCTCTTTCCCTCTGAAATGTGTCCTGGTTGTGCTGTTAAATTACATGATCACTTTACAAGCAGAGTTAAAGACAGATTTATGGTATTCCAGAGTCATAAGCTCCTTTCACTTACAATGCTCTTTTTCTAACTTCTGGGAAGACACACAATAAGAAGTATACTTCATGTCACAAAACCGACCTTAATATGTGCAATACCATGGGCTGTTTTCTATTTTATAATGTGTCATTTCCAATGCTATCTGCAACCCATGAATTTCACTGCATGATCCATGGATGGGAGCATCACTCAGTTTGAAAGAACTGGCTTAGGGGAATCTGGGGCGGAAGGGCCTGCAGTGTTCATTCCTGTCTCAGGACACACTGGTGAGAGGGAGGGGAAAGGGAGAGGCTTGTGGATCAGAGATTTTCCTGTGTATTCCATACAGTCTTTGGTAGTAATTCTCCTCAGTGTCAATGAACCAGTAGTAAACATAAAGACATCATACAGGAATATGATTCTAGTCTTTTCCTGTTGTGCATCTCCAGTTTCCGAGGACTCCTACACACAGAGAAGAGGAAGAATGAGCCACACCAGCATCCCATTGTGTTGTGCTGCCTCTAGCTTCACTCTCCTCCAGTCCCACTTCCTTCCCTGGCAGGATGACCCATAACGTCCAGGCACAGACAAGGCACAACTTCTTCTGCCACTAAGTCCCTGCAGCTCTCAGCTGCAAACAGAATAAACTCCAATCCCACATTTGTATTGCAGGCTCCATAGAGCCCAGGGTCAGCCTCCTTTTCAGCCTTCTCCTCTCTCTCACTCCTCATCCTCCTGTGCCCAGCATTCATCCATATGCCTTTGCCCCCACTCCCTAACCTCCTGCCTAGAGCCTCTGGCCAGCCTTCCCCCCCCATGTGTCCTGCTGAGGTTCTTCCCCTCATAGCCCCACTCAAACCCCATTCCCTTCACAGGGCCTTCCAGATGCTGCCAGGGACTGGACAGATCCCACAGCTTCAAGATGGGATTTGGCTCGAGCCCAGGGGGCCCAAGTTTGATATAAGCACTTTCCCCTCAAAAGTCGTTCTCACTGAGGGCCACCAGGGTGGCTCAGGTGGTTGAGTTTCCGACTCTTGATTTCGGCTCAGGTCATGATCTCAGGGTCCTGGGTTTGAGCCCCACAGTCCACTCCCTCTGCCCCTCCCTGCTCTCTCTCTCTTCCAAAAAAAAAAAAAGTTGTTCTTACTGAGAAAGTGAAGGAAGGCCAGGGTAGCAAAAGCGAGGCAAAGGTGGGGAGAATAGGACTGGACATTGTGAAGGGGCGGGGCAGGAGACAGCACAGTGGAGCTCACGAATGAATGGGCTGGAACTCAAACAAGGAGGAAATATCGCTATGAAAAGAGGCTATGAAAGAGAACTAGGTAGCTCTCCTGATGGCACAATCAAATGTGACCAGAGCACCCAAAGAAAACACGACGTAACGGTTTGCTACAGGTGGGCAAGGAGCACAGAAACAGCTCAAGGCCTTGGGTGTCTGGTAGATCTGCCTTCAAAACGCCGACCTGTCACACTTGCGGGGTGACTCAGACAAAGGTCCATTCACCCTCTGAACTCAGGACCTTCATTTGTCAAACAGGGAGGACAAAACAGCAGCTATATTCGGAAAAGGGAAGCGGGAAGTTCCCATGATGCTTGTGGGGGCTTGGCTCGCCATGGGCCCTCTGCTTGGGGGCTCAGGGAACACTTCCCCTCTCATCCGTGTTTCACTCACCACCCTCCTTACAAATGGAAGCCTCACCTTCAAGGGCACAAAAACACAACAGATGGCCAAGAGAAAAAGGAAATACAACTTCAGTGTTTTGAGGTAGACTGTCACTCAATAAAATGCAAAATCTATTTTTAACCAAAAGACAGCATTTCATAAAGCTTCCTCTTCAAGTCTGTTTAGAGACAAAAATCTCAGATCTCCAAAAGTTGCGGATGCAAATTCCATAAACCCATGTAAGCACACAATTGCTCAATTACCATACCCATGGTCACTTGCCAATAAAACAGGAGGAAGCTTTAAAAAATAATGCAGATGCCTTATCCAGGCTGAGACTGCTCCAGCAACAGACTGGAAGGGGCTCACCAGAGAATTACGCATCACATTGAAACTTATTAATATAGGACCAGACATGTTTTTTCTAATTAATTTTATAGACAACAAGAGCCGAATGAATGCAAACTGAATCGTATCTCCCTATCTAAAATATGGAAAATAAAATGTTTTCTTTTTAAGTGGCTCAGCTCTCAGCAATAAAAAATTATTAAAGAGCAAGCCATGAGAATTAATACAATTAAATTCAAAATGATATTCAAGTTACAACATAAGAAGTAAATGCTGACAAACAAAAACTGAAGAATTATTCTTCCAGATATACTCAGATAGAACCAGCTTATCCAAACCTCAAAGCATATTTTGTTTGTTCTTTTGAAAGGCACATTTCTATTGAGTTATGCAATATCAACAGGCAGGAAAATGATCGGAGACAGGAAAACATCGGTTAGTGGAAAATGAGAAAGTTAATAAACGAAGTCAAACTGGGTATTTTACGAGCACTGCTGAAAATACAATTCATAGAAGTAAAATACCATCGTTATGACTGAGCATAATAAAACCGATTACTTGTCTTAAAGGCTATGTGTGATAGAAATCATTTAAATCAATTGAGTTACTGTTTCTTAGCAATTTGATAAAAAGGAAAAATAGTGTAATTGGAAATCAAGTGCTCCTTTGGGAGCATAGAAACAAGCCAGCTGGGTTTGTAAGTGCACTTTAACCTGTTTGTGTATTTTTCCCTTGTTTAAAAAAAAAAAAAAAGACGGGAAAGATTTACTGAATCAAGATGTCAAAGTCCTGGAATTTGTAGAATGTAAATTATTAGTAAGGATTTAGTTATAGTTCTCTCTACCCCCTCGCCCCATCAAAGAGCAGAAAGACTGATCAGGGCTTATTCGAGCCACATCTTCTGGAACTGCTGAATCCTCCAGGACCAGAACTTGGATGTGAAATCCTACTTGATACAAAACTGGGTGAGCGACAAGAAGAGGGGCTCTATGATGTGTCCGTGACCTCAGGCTGGGCATAGCTACACACACGTAATCTTGGTTCAGCCTTTTCTAACACTGCATCCTTTTTGAGTGGTCAAAAAAAGTTCAAAAGCTATTTGAGAAAGCAGCAAATATAATGTATGGACTTATGGACAAGACCCCTTCTCTTTACAACTTAAAATTATCAGCTAAATTATTCTAATAAGTATTGAGCACCAGCAATACTCTAAGGCAGGAGTTGGCAAATTCTTTGCCAAAGGTCAAATAATAAGTATTTTAGATTTTATGATTCATATAGTTTCTGTAGAAACTGCTCATGTCTACTCTTGAATGGCAAATGCTGTGTCCCACTGCAACTTTACAGAATCAGGCAGCCAGCCCACAGATTGGACTTTGTCCACCCCTGAGCTTACAATCAACTACAGAAATCAGAATGGGTTTAAAATCTAAATGAACTTTCCATGTTTCTCCATGTTTCTCCTGCCTCAGACACCGTTAAGGGAATGATCTTTCTTGTAAACCACGTTTCCCCCTTCCTTAAAGACTCTAAGAGGAAAGTATTCCTTGAGCCAACATGTGATTCTGTCATTTAGCCAGAGGGATGGAATGAAGTCTTTCAAATAAATGAAAAAGAGTGCCACTAAAATTGACTCACTAAGCTCCAGATTGTCACTTACCTCATTTAAGACTGATCAGGGGCCCTGGCTTTAGTGACGGGTATACAGTTGGAGATGAACAAATCTACAACAGTAACACCAATCACAAATACAGTTATTGAAAAGGCAGAACACAGAAATTCAAAATTCCTCCATTTGTTTGCTAATCCAAACATGAAGATAAGCACTATCCCAAGCTACCTAAGGATTAAAGAAATTCAAGGTCTAAAAGAAATATAATACACTCCTCCTATCTCTGCTTTATATCTTATCATTAATCTTCATGGCAATCTTCCGGTGTTTTCCAGCCCCAAATTCTCTGCTTCAGGCACCCTTATAATGGGATTAACAAAAACTGGGGCCTCATGAATTTCCTGGACCTCTACTGTAGGTCAGTATAAATGCCCATCACCTGCAACCTATTACAAAGTTTCCCTGGAAGCCAGGTCTGTTTAGAAATGTGAAAGACCCTGAAACTTGTAAGAATGCTAAGTAGAGATGAAAATACCTGAACACAACACCAAGAAACACAAGAAAATTTAACAGCACTGAAAACGTGAAGTTTTCAATAAAGCTGTTTTATAATTAGAATGCTTACATAAGGAAAATAAAACCCAGAGGTCACAAAAATGGTTCTGGTTTCCAAAGGAGCTTCCGTGGAGAGTGCTAATAATTTAGGTAGGCTATTAATTGGAGGTAGGGGTACAAGAAGCCTCACCCGAGAACTCTCTTTCATTCAGTGAATATGCCAGGAGTCTGGTGAGAAAGGCCAAAGTGTCTTCTGAAAGAGACTTGCTTTACCAACACTTGCTTTGTTGGTAATTTTTAAAAACTAGATTGATGTTTGGCCAATAGGTCCAGATATTACAAAAACAGTTTTCTCTCCAGGCCCAGTGATGTCATAAAAACTACAATGGGCACGTCTTTGTTTGGCAAAGACTGACAGCACTGTGAGGGCAGTACTCTATCTTGTTAGGCACCTGTACCATGGAGGCAATTCCCAGCAAAGTTAGGTCCATTTAAAAAACAGAAACAAAACAGCTGTTTGAACAGAAATTTGATTCAAAAAAGAATCCAACCAAATTCCCAAAGCAAACTACATTCTGCCATCTGTCATTGGCAGACAGGGATGAGCACTCTTGGCTGGAGAGCTCTCCAGGGCAGCAAGGTCAATGAGCACTTCAGATGGGTCCTGGGGAACCTTCAGGCACAGGGAGGCTGACTTGCTCTAAGTTGTGTTTTTTGCCAAAGATGCTCATGGCTTACTGATGACTTGGTATGCAGAACCACGCATGGAGAGAGACTGTGAGGACTGCAGCAAGGCACAGAGGCTAAGGGATGGCTGGTCGTATTAGCACAGAAAGGTTTTCTCTTTTTGATGGAGGGGCAGGTTGTTGAACTCTTTCACGGATGTTTGTTGTTACCATTGTAACTATTACTATTATTACTATTGCAACTATTGTTACACTGTAACTATTACAATTATTATTACTCTTATTACTTTTAAAATCAATATCTCCTCTAGCCTAGTAAAAGCTGGCTTCCTTGGGCTATGAGATTATATATATGCATATAATACATTTGCTAAGTGATGGATTTACTAAGTGATATGGAATAATACCTCGGTTATCCAGTAGGAGGGAATTTCCCAGACACATGAATTATTCTCTTTTATGTGTCAAAATTTATTAAGAGGTGTTTTGATAGGTGATGAAACCAGATTTGGAAGAGAATTTAGATACTATACGTACAAACAGCTCATTTTGATCAAGAGGCAGGCGACATGCTTAAGACGATGACCCCAGTCAGGGTCTGACTAAAAGGAGGCCACAGTTTCCACTTCAGAATCCCCCAGGCACCCATGAAATCAGTATTCACCATGCACCTGCTAAACCTGCTATTGTTTTCTCTCTTAAAAAAAAAAAAAAGTTCTTACCAAGTTTAAAGTCAGCAGGAAGCATAAATGGAATTGCACACCATTATCATTAAAATCATTCTCTTCCTTTTTTTTTAATTATTTAAAAATATTCTGTTAGTCAATTCTTCTCCATCAAGAGTAATTTAAAGGGCACCTATGTGGCTCAGTCGGCTAAGCAGTCAACTGGATTTCAGCTCAGGTCATGATCTCAGAGTCCTGGGATCAAGCCCCACGTGGAGCTCTGAGCTCAGCAGAGCCTGTTTGAGATTCTCTCTCTCCCATTCCCTTCTTCTCTCCTTCTCACTCTCTCAAATAAATAAATAAATCTTTTTTCAAAAAAGAATGATTTAAGACTGAGCTTCACGATAACCCCATCTACACAACTTCGCTCACGCTGTGGGTCTGACCAGCATATGTTCTCCCTTACATATCTCTTTCCCTCCTGGTGAATTCCTATCCACCTGTCAAATCACTTCAGGTATCACGTCCTCTCTAAGACATCCCTGGTTCACACGTTCCCTCAGGAAACTTAACCATGACCTCCTTCCATGCTAATTGTTTACCTTATGCATTTCTGAGGCTACCCTCACTCACCACACTTTTGCATTTTATTGCATTGTACTATTTTACCGTAGGAGTATATTGCTGGCTTACCTATCTATCTTCCTACTTCATGGTCCATTCTACAAGAACAGAGTGCATTTCTTCACATTTTGGTATCCCCAGAATCAGCGTAGCACCGAAGAGGTACAAAATATTTAAATATTTTTATGGTGAATTTGAAAGGTGCAATTCAAAATTGAATCCCTATAATGGGTTCACTTATCCAGGGAGAAACACAACCCTGTTATAAGCTGACAGTGAACTCTTCCCCACAGCTATGATTTAGAATAACTTTCATAATAGGTTAGCATTTGTAAAGGAAGAACTGAACAACCACAACAAAACCGTGATGGATTCTTAAGAACTATCAAAACAGCAGGTCATACAAAAGCAATAATGACCAGAAGGTCACTTCTTAACCTATGGAATCAAACAATTGCCTCAATATCCTTTTTATCCTCCATCCCTTTGCACCAGCCCCAAGACTGTTCTGCATGGCTGGTATTTTCCAAGGCACACATCCAAGCTGCCTTGGCCAAGTTCCCCAGGACACGGCCTAACCTCCAGCATCTGTCCTGGTATCATCCTCTGCTCCAACCAAAGCTCGGCCGCATCAATCTTTCTCAGTAGGATGTGGACAGATCCGCACCCGTGAAGGACGCTGGAGGAGCCAGCAGGAGAGTCTTGTTATTTTCTGGGTATTTTCCCTCTGAACTGGGACCTAATAAACAAAGGCATTTCACAGGCAACCTCATGCCCCACTAAAATCTCATCCAAGAGGCAAAATTCCTGGGTGGGTTGCTAAAATGTTAACTGCTTTCTAGGGACTGGGGACAGCTTTGTATGTGAACTGTTTTCATCTCGAGCCAAGGCAGCACTGTGTAGTGGATAAAGCACTATCAAAGTTTACGGGGCACCTGGGTGGCTCAGTGAGTTAAGCGTTTGCCTTCAGCTCAGGTCGTGATCCTTGGGTTCTGGGATCGAGCAACTCTTCAAGCCTCCCATCAGGCTCCCTGCTCAGGAGAGAGTCAGCTTCTTCCACTCCCTCTTTCCCTCCTCCTGCTTGTGCACTCTCTCTCAAATAAATAAATAAAATCTTTAAAAAAAAAAAACACTAATCGGGGTGCCTGGGTGGCTCAGTTGGTTAAGCGTCTGCCTTTGGCTCAGATCATGATCCCAGTGTCCTGGGATCAGACCCACATCCAGCTTCCTGCTCAGCAGAAAGCCTGCTTCTCTCTCTCCCTCTGCTGCTCCCCCTGCTTGTGTGCTCTCTCTCTCTCTCTCTATCAAATAAATAAATAAAAATCTTTAAAAAAAAAAGCACTAACAAAATTTAGAATTAATCTGATCCAGGTGGCTTTGCTCTTCTGATATATCCTTAAGAAAATGCAGCGTATCCACTTTCCCAATTAGAGAAACGTGTAAGAAACACTAATTTGAATGTCACATAAATTAATTATCATTAATGTTAACATGGAAAGCTTAAAAAATAAGGTTTTAAGGAATCCTGTCTGAGGGAGATGGTTTGCTCTGAATTTTAAAGAGCAAGGTTCAAAACAAAACAAAAACTCGATACTAGAAGATGAGTACACTTACCCATGTGGTTATTCACACTCTTTCTCACCTTCCGAGTGGTACAGGCTATCACAAAGTACATTCCAGGGGCAGTCTGGACCTTGCAAAAGCCAATGGTACCAGGGGACCCCCAAAGTTACTATTAGACATCGGATGCTCTGAACCATCTGCTGGCATGTGGACTTACATCTGGTGACACCTTTGTTTATTTCTGACAATGGAGGTGTTCTTGTTTTCAAAGACGACAGCTTCTTCCTAAGCCACGGCCATTGATATTTGAAGCACGGAGGTAGAATATGGTCTAGCGAGACTTCACTCTCCTAAAACTGCGGCCAACATGAGATAAATAAAATGCAATTCTGCTCAGCTGGTGATGCAAGAGGACAGATTAACTAATGGCCTGGGGCATCTGTTCCCACTCCAAGCATTTGGACTCTATACCCATTCGGCTTCGGACATGCCAAGAACACACAACCATCGAGGAATGCAGAACCCAAGGCATGTAACACACCGAGAGGCTGATCAATCTGTGGAATGTCATCAGCACTCACTGCTGAATAAATTCGATCAAATGAGAACGCACTCTAAATTGTGAAATGGCAGCATTCTTCTAGGCTTGTAACTCACAAAGAGAACAAGTTAAACAGGCACCACGGTTATTCACGCTGAAATTGGTAGGAAAATCTCGTTTTTCCCCAGCACATCAGGAAAAGAAAGTTTTGTATTTTTCAATTGGGAATGTTCTGAAGCAAAGACTTTAAAATATTAAAATACAGGCCAAATTTATCTAAGTAAGTGTATTCTTTGGATATTTTTAAAGCCCAGTTGCAAGAGGGCAGTGTGTTTTATTCTCCTGCTGAGAAAATGGTGCTTTTATTATATGCAGCTTTGTCAAGCATGTTTCCAAGAAAGAAAATCATCTAAGCCCATGTGTTGTATTTCTCACGGGCCAAGACGTAGCAGAGAAATACAAAACTTATGTAATGTTTTAAAAAGGCAGAATTAGAAAAGACCAGCTAAAGTTAAAATAAGATTCTATGAAAGGAACTATTTTATTTTGCAATATAAAGCCACCAGTCCCAGGGCTTGACAAAAGGGAAATCATCTAGAAGGTCTACCTTTTTTTTTTTAAGATTTCATTTATTTATTTGAGAGAGAAAGTAAGTGGGAGAGAGCACGAGCCAGGTTAGGGGGAGAGGGAGAAGAGGACTCCCTGCTGAGCAGGAAGTCTGATGTGGGGCTCAGTCCCGGGACTCGGGGATCATGACCTGAGCCAAAGGCAGATGCTTAACCAACTGAGCCACCCAGGTATCCACTCTTTTCCTTTTTTTAAAAGACTGTATTTATTCATTTATTTATTTGAGAAAGAGCACGTGTGTGTGGGGAAGGAACAGAGGGAGAGGGACAAACAGACTCCATGCTGAGCTCGGAGACCAAAGTCCAACTCAGGAGCCTAAAACCCTGAGATCATGACCTGAGCCGAAATCAAGAGTCAGATGTTTAGCTGACTGAGCCATCCAGGTGCCCCTAGAAGGTCCAACACTTAACCTACTGAGCCACCCAGGTGCCCTCCACCTTTCTAATCAATTTCAAGTATCCTGTATTGGCCAGATCCCCAAACCCAAGGAGACTCTCTTGCTCACTAGTTTCCAGGGCAGTCTTGATTTCCTAAGAGGTCTTAGTTCCCTTCTCGTGAATTGACGGCATGGGGCATGACAAGCTCTCCCAGCTTGTTCTTAGATGGGTGAATTCTGTTGTAAGCAAAATAACTCAATGCAAAGGCTACAGGTGGAAGAAAAGAGAAATGACAAAAATAGGCAATGTATTCCAGCACACAGAACAGGAAGAAATCATAAGAAGTGAGCATCACTAACTGAGCAGTCACTCATCAAAAAAAGCATGCATGCAAGGCCATTCTCAGACGTTCTCACACAAAATGTGAGGCAGACAGAGAAGGCAGGTGTGGTGTCATCTGTTTCTACAGTGACAGCTGAAAGGACAATGGATGCCAACATTAACAGCACACACACACTGATCCCACAGTGACAGGGAGACTGGACCAAGAAAATGGCATCTCCTTCATGACCGGCCACACCTTCGCCTCATTCTACTAAAAACATTTAGTCTTCAACACGTTTAAGACTTCTGGGTCAGAAATTTCCCTCCACTGGCTGTCAACATATATGGAAATAATGTTCTTGGCAACAAGTCCAATGATTAGATATAAAAGTGTCTTAACTTTCAACTTTGTGCTATTCGGCAAATCCACCCCATACTGCTTCTCTTTCTCTGCTTTTAGTTCAAGAGGGAAAACAGCAATTCTAGACATCCAGTGGAGTATGAAGGGGCCCCTTACAGCAAGATACAGCATGGGGAAGGCCAGTGTAGAACTGAGTTAACTCTCAGAAAAGACCCTTTCCTCCACCTTGCTACCCACAGAAACTTAAACACAAGAAAGTGATGAGAACACAGACATGAAGTTGGAGAAAAATGTGGCCCCATTTGACAGTTACTATCTACATACGCTTAGGGCTAGCTGAACAATGAATCATGGTGGACTAAAAGGCACATTCGAGACAAAAGTTAATATAAATAATAACTATCATTTGCTAAACACCTACTATGGTCTTATACATACAGTAACCACTTTACCATTACAATCAATATCATGAAAGACAAATACTTTTCTCCCCTCTTGTACAGGTGAGGACAGGCTATCATGCTCACTGACTGGCCTATTGCCCAACAAATGTGTTTTCAAACACAACAGGGCTCCTTTGTTGACATTAAAAATTGCATAGATTCCCACTGGGACAGTTGGACTTTGTTAAGAAAACACAAGAAGATAAAACAACAGATTTTGAATTTTAGTCCCTATTCTAGCTAAGTACATTAAGAAACAGAAAGAAATGCATTTACGTGGGAATCGTTACAATTACTGAGTCTCCAGACAATGGCTGGTACCTATATGGATCTAAGAATTCCATGCGAACAATCTCCAGTTCCCCATGAGTCCAAGGACACTACGTTCAATATACTACCCTAAATCTGCTACTTCTGTAGGTAAATTCTCATAAAGGGAAAGAACATGTAGGGGCTAAAATACCCATTCACTGCCTGGAGAGAGAGGCAAAGCCCCCAACACAGCACCAGTGTAAGTTGGGTCTTTGTAACATTGGAGAAATATGGAAAATTTGGGGAAAGCCCAGACAAGAGCAATGAAAATGATGAAAGCACTGGAAGGTAAGAGAAGAGGCTGAAGACTAAGGATTAATTAGTCTGTGGAAGAAAAGACAGTGGGGAACTTAATATTCTCCTTGAAAAACAGCAAAGGCTATCATACAAAATATGATCACCATGATTCACTCTTCCACTGAGAAGGAAAAGAGAAGAAAGAGCATTGTGGAAAAGCATGATGAATCTAGATCCAATAGAAGATAAATCTTTCATTCTAAGAGTTGGAGGCACTAAAGGTGGAGGCAGCTTAAGGGACTGTCAAACTTCACCTTCCATCAGAGCCTCCTCATATTCTTTTTGCTCCTCCCCCAAGAACCCCTTAATTCTCTCTTCTATGCTGAGCAGAACCGGTATTTCTCAAATTTAAGTGGGCATCAGTATCACCTGAAGGACTTACCAAAATACAGATTACTGGGCCCCAGCCCAGAATAGTCCCTGTGGGGCCTGTGAAACTGCATTTCTGGCAAGCAGCCCGTCTGCAGACACATTTTCAGAAGCAATGACCCAGACACCATCGCTCCCTACTCTTAATTCTTGTAAAAATGCATCTGTACTTCTCAGGGCATTTGTCACTGTTCCTATACCACAGCATTTTATGTACTTTCCTGGTAGACTTTGGTCTGATGCAACCTTGATGTCTCTGGGGTGCCTAGCACAATGCCCGTAACATGCAGTGCTTAAGAAAGACCATCTTTAATGTGTTCCCTTAAAAGTGGGCCATTGCAACTTGCCCACACGTTGGCACCGTCTTTACCATTTCTTACATATTTCTTTATCCTGTTTCTTTGCCTAAACGAGTCCACAGCTTTAAGACCTGCTGCTCATCAATGCATGTGAAATTGTCACATATACCAACTGTACCTAATGTTCAAAATCAAGGAAAAAAATCTCGTGTGATGTAGGAAAACTTCCTTCCCATAAGGTTTATTTTTTCTCATTAGAGAAGAGTTTTGGCTTATGTCCCCACGACTATATTCCAAGAAAATGGCAGGAAAAGAGCCATATTTTTTGTTTATTGTTTATTTTGCCTGATTCTGGCAGGGAGGCCAGTGAGGTCAATGAGCAAATAAAGGACCTGGCATGTCTGAAATCACACTGGGTGCAGCTGAAGTCTGGGCCAGAAACGGATCTGGAAAATTATTTAGTAAAACTCACCCCTCCTTCCCATCAGCTACCAAGCTTACTTGTTGGCTAAGAACTAAAAACAAACAAACAAACAAAAGCCACAAGAATTTGCACAATAGCAAAAACAAGGACCCCCTAATGGAAAAGAAAAATGGGGGAATGTCTCTTGGGCTTCAGGTTAACTCAAGGTGACTCAACAAAGGTAAATGTCAGATTGTATGCCCAGCTCTGGGACATCATTGTCCCTCAGATGCCTCCAAAGCACGGGGAGAGCTCCACTCTCCCCCCAAACTAGTCCCAGAGGGATTATTCACACACACACCATTACAAAAAAAACTTCAAGTGCAGCAAACTTTTAAAAGGCCAGATAATGAGGGTTTCAGTGGGGAGGAGGGTGGAGGGTTGGGGTAACAGGGTGATGGGTACTAAGGAGGGCATGTGTGGTGATGAGCACTGGGTGTTATGCACAACTAATGAATCACTGACCACTACATCAAAAACTAATGATGTACTATACAGTGGCTAACTGAACGTAGTAAAAAAAAATAATAAAATAAAATAAAATTTTTTAAAAAGCCCAGATAATGGAATTTGCATGCAGGCGAGAAAGCCAGGTCAGTCAACAGTACAAAGGATTTCTGGATTTGTGGAATCCCACACCTGCAGCACATCTGATGATTAAAAAAAGATATCACTGACCACTTTCCACAGAGCAGGTATGGTCATATTCTGAAAAAGATCCTCAAGAAAAAGAAATCTAAAAAGTAGACCTTTTAAAAATTATTATTCCTTACTTCTTCACCCTTGGTTATTCCACGCAATTTTTTTTCTTTTCCTAGAAGCAAACAATGCACGCTCTGTTACCTCTTCTTACCAATGAGTGGATAAACCAACGCTCCTGCATGATTTAGCAGTCAGAAAGATTATGTCCATTCCACCACACTCTAGTCAGGAAAATTAAAGACCCGTTATCCCAACCGCCGGTATAAAACGCCAACTGAGGCTGACAAAACACAAAAGAAAATACAAAACTACGAGTACAGTTCATCAAGAAACTACAACAAGGAGTGACTGGAAGCCGCGAGCACTACCCGGCAATCACACTGGCTCATAATTGTGAAATATGGTCATGATCTTATGAAACTGATCTAATTCTGTACTCAATGCCCTAAAATAAAGGGTTTCTTTTGAATACCAAATACAAGGACTGGGACCGAAAAAAAAATGATAATACTCTGACAGCATTTTAAAGCACAGCTTACTTTCCTCCCTCCTGACACACTAAATACACCAACTGACAACTACTCCACAGGCTGAATGAATGAAAGAAGAAGCATCCGCTGAGCTGAGGAAAAGCCACAGATAAGCTAGTGGAGGACTGATACTACCTCATGGGAGGGCTTGATACACAGCACATAAACAGCATATTTTATTTAAAGATTTTATTTATTTATTGGACAGAGACAGAGACAGCCAGCGAGAGAGGGAACACAAGCAGGGGGAGTGGGAGAGGAAGAAGCAGGCTCATAGCAGAGGAGCCCGATGTGGGGCTCGATCCCAGAATGCCGGGATCACGCCCTGAGCCAAAGGCAGACGCTTAACCGCTGTGCCACCCAGGCGCCCCCATAAACAGCAATATTTCACGAACAACTACAAAGGTATTAGAAAGCAGCTGGGAAAACACATAACGAAATTCTTTTCTTCAACACAAAGAAAAGGCAAAAAATAGGCTTATCTCTTTAAAAGTGTCAGGATTGAGATGGTCGTGATGTATACATTACACATATATGTATATATATGAAAACCTCGTTAATTCAGGTTAATAAAGAAAGCAAATATACTGTAGTGACATTTATTAACATCCATGCTCAAATCGTGAATAAGAATTATACATAACACTTGGTCATAGGAATTTAATTTGAAATACCACAAGAAGAAAGCCCAGAGAAGACGCCGAATCTTTTCTCAGGAGACTTATTTGCAGCGCAGGAAATAAAAACAACACATCTACACATAATGTTTAATTCATTAACAGTTGACAGGATTATTAAAGAAAAATATTTAAAGATGAGCATAATTTTAAAACGGAATTCTGCTGAAAACTATTCCATTTTATTTTCTCATCAAAGAGAGCCCTTCGCCTAATCCCATAATTTGAAAGAATGGAATTAAGGTCACTCTCTCATTTACTCGAATCATTAAAAATGCCTTCCGTAGCATCACGATTCCATAATTTCCATCGGAGTTAACGTGCTTGCTAATCGTCTCATTTTCTCAACATCATCACTTCCTCACACATTCCATATTGGATCCATGCTTCTGAACATTTTTCTGCTCTCCTGGACTATGATCCATTAATCACTGAGAGGGACCTCAACCCCAAAATGTGCCTGCAAACCTGGAACCCAGCCTGCGCAGGCAAAGGACAAAATCCGAGTGGGCATCGCAGGGTAAGGGAGAAGGTGGAGGGCTGGTGCTTGGTGGTCGCTATGGGCCCTGGGCAAAGTCTTCCATGCACTCCTTTAATTCACCGTCATCTCCCCAACTCAGGCTGTGATTATCATTCTCATGGTATTTAATAGGGGAATAAGCCTCCGGGAGCCTATGCAACTGGTCAGAGGCAAAAAGAAGCTATGCACACAAGAACCAGAGTTCAAACCTGAAGCTATCCCACTGCTGTGGACTGAACTGGGTCCCCAAAATTCCTTTGTTGAAGTCCTAATCACCAGTGTGACTGTATTTGGAGACGAAGCCTCTAAGGAGGTAATTAAGATTAAATGAGATCATTGGGGTGGGGCCCTGTTCTAATGGTGCTGGTGTCGAAATGAGATGTGAGCTCTCTCTCTGTCTCTCTCTCTGCTTAGAAGAAAGGTCGTGTGAGGACTACAAGCCAGGAAGGGAGGAGCTCTCACGAGAAACTCAATCCTGCTGAAACCTTGATCTTGACTTTCCAGCCCTAAGAACTGTGAGACAATAAATGTCTGTTGTTTCAGCCCACAGTCTATGACATTTCCTTACAGCAGCCCAAGCTGACTAAGACAACCGTTCTAAAGTTCTTCCCCGCCACCTTGCCTCATGGGTTAAAAAGGTTCGCTCCCCCTCGATTTCTGCAGCAACGGCCTCCTTCTGATCCTCCCAGTCTTTCATTGTCTCCTTATTAGCTGCATCCATACGAATAAAATGTACAATTCTGCAGGAGGCTCATCATAATTTAACAGGAATTAATGTCCTCTTACTATAAAGGACCCTACAAGCCACTGCTTAACAGTCAGCAACAACTGGAATTAATTCGTGTCAGATGAACATCAAGAAAAATCCATTTATGACCCCGAAGTCATGAAATTTAGCATAATTACACATGCTCTTGTTTGGGTAATTTTTTCTCTCCTCATTAAATTAGGTGCCTACATTAGATTTCAATCTGATCAGTCCTGTCTTGTTATATGTCTCTAATCAAGGGCATTTCCTCTCAAATCAACCAAGGATTATGCAGGCAAACTACACCAAACATAGGAACGAAAGCTAAGGGACAAGCACTGAAAAACTTAAAAGGTAACACACTGCTGACATCAGGGAAATTTATTCTTAATATGTATCCATGCTTTCCCCTCAATAAATATTTACCGAATACCTACTATGTGCTAGGCAGAGATCTAGATGTCTTGGAGACTTATGAAGTAATAACATGTGAGCATTATTTCTTCTCACCCCTGTAACCCCATCTCCAGGCATACCACCCACACTTGATATTCGTTCCATCCGTCACCAGTGGGGAATGAATGAACACATTTTTTCAAAAAATATCACTTACATGTCGCTAGCCAATCCCCATCGCCTCTTTCTCTCTCAGACACACAATCTGCCTCTCCTCCACTCTTGCAATGTCTCCTAAATAATTTTTCTATCAAATAAAACCACCAGGCTTAGGCTTGAGCAGAGACAGTACCCATGACACTGGTCTCTGGCACCCGGAATAATTGTTGACTTCAAAACGTTTAGCCTTCATAGCCCCTTCCTCTGCTTGTCTCCATGAGTGGAGCCTTCTAAGACATTAGAAGAAACTTTACAAAATCACGTGACAATGTGATGAAGACACAGAGGCCTCTCCAGGCTCCGCAGGGCGCTCAGGTAAAAGCCACAAGGCTGCAGAAGTCTGCCGCTGCCTAGACGGATGCCGCTACGTAATCCCCATTCGGTATCTCAGTCACTTCGATTCTAGAGGCACCTGGAACCCACATAGGGTTTCTACTATGATGAGCTACTTCTGGTTCCTGGAAAGGGGCTGAAATCAAAGTGTTCCTCCAGGCCAGGCTCACACGGGGCACATGCTTGGAAGGACTCCACGTAAGTGATCTTTCCCTTTGGAGACAAGTCTGGAAGTCTACGGCAGCCTGTACAGCTTTTGGGCCAGCAAATTAATCAGGTTCACGAAGCAAGGAAAGCAGATTATGTTTGGGGAAATGAGATGCTGTTCCCTTGCTTACTATAATGTCAGAGGCACTAGGGTCCTTATTTGAGAAAGGGAACAATGAGCTACAAAGGAATTTTTAAGGATCCCTTAGGTGCTAAAAACACAATTAGAAAGAAAGTGTACACACTGATACTAAAATATGCTTTTATCAGGGACTGGGGTAACACAAGGAAACCAGGAATAAAATAGCTTCAGTTTTCTACACTACTAATTCCTAAAACGGTTTATTTCTCAAGGAACAAGACAATCTCCATAGAAATATTAAGACGAAGTCAATCTATGGTCACAGAATATATGGCTCGAATGGTAAGAGAACCCTTTTAAGATTCCACTGCTGCCAGATTAAAAACCAAAAACGGAGTTCACAGCAGAGACTAGGAAGGCTCTGTAAGAAGCACAATATAAATCAAGCAACACGTACTCGTGAACCAAGGGAATGAAGCTTTCCCTTTTTAGCTTTTACAATAACAAGGCATATTTCAAATTTCAAGAATATTTCTTGAAATATTCAAACTTTCAAAACGTTCATATGTTTAACTAGGAAACTGGGAAAAGTCCCAAACAAAAAAGAGCAAACTGCCACTGGTCAGAGCAAATTTTAAATCTCTGCAAATTACCTAAGGATAAAACATTTCTAGCCCCTGCCATTCCCTACTTTCTCTACCCCTCCAACATATACTTTTCTAAAAGTTCTCCAACTGAGGAGTGGATCTTAATGTATAAATGGGAGCCTCATTCTGACACAATCCTTAGATCCCACTCAAGAGAATATTTGATGAGCTCATGTCATATAGCAAGTGCTTGCCAAATAATAGACCTCTTCGGTTGGATAAGGACTTGAGAGAGGCTGGCCACAACGTATTTCACATTACAGCAGGACTGTGCCAACAATGCTCCCTGGTGCACCCCCTGTTTCTCTAGAGCATCATGGGGAGGCATCAGGAAGGCACCCGCCATAAGGAAAACAAAAGAAACCCCTACACCTGTCTGTCAAACAGGAAAGCTCTACTGGGAGAGAAATAGCCACGAAGAAAAACACAGAAAGGGGCAGTAAATAAGAGATGTTTGGGAACAACTGCAAGTCAGCCAGCTTCATGCAGCTGCCATATTGGATTCTGATGTCATGACCCACACACAGTGGTATCAGGCTTTAACCACAGATGGAAGACCTCCAACAACCACCGAGCACTCCGTGAGAAATAGTGCTAAGGATTTAACAAAGATGGATCATCTAGTTATCCAGGGTAGTTCACATGGGATTATATTCTCTCAGCTCTTTGCTATTCTTCCTCTTGCCTGACAGAATGAATCACAACTTCTCCTGGGCCTCCCATCCCCGGTCATACACTCCACCAGTATAGCACCTGTCACAGTGTGTTTTATCATAGACACATCTGTCTTTCAAGTTGCAAAGCTCCTTAAAACACAGGAACCATGTTCTTTTAACACTCGTACCCTGGATGGGAGCAGAGGGACTGGCATAGAAGAGATGATCCATATTTGCCGAAGGAAGGAATAAAGTCACAGATGAAAGTTTTAATACTTTTACTCGTTTTTCTTTATAGTCTAAAATCCATAACAAACTTATTTTCCACAACTCCTCAATACAAACTTTTCCCTCCACCTGGAGCAGACTAAGCAAGACATACAAATTCCCACCTCTAGGCTTTGAACACTGTTGTGGTCCTGACCTCGAGCACCCTTATAAATGAAGTCTACCTCTGCAAATGGAAACACTCAATTTTAAGGTCTAGTTCAAATCTCACTCCTTTATTCTATCTTCCTAGACCATATCTCCAACTTGCATCTCTAAACTCCTACTGTAATTATGGTCTGTAATATACACATGACAATCACATGTTGCAATGTTTTGTACTTAACTTGTTTTGTCTGGGAGCCTTTTCTGTGTTCCAAAAGGCAACCCTTTGGAACAGAGAAGAGGGAGTAAGACTAGCTCAGGGAACCCAGTTTATCAGTGAGGAACCGAGGAACGGAATAATTTAAGAAGGCACAGAGGGTGGAAATTTAGAGATTGCATAAAATAAAAAGAAACAAAAACCCAAAAAGGAGATCAATGTAATGAGACATGCTGCTCAGCGACCATAGTCTTTTTCCACTTGTTGCCATTACTACTTTCTTTGTCCCCCATCCTCACTTTTCCTGTCTCTCTTCAGAGACAGAATAATGGGTAAGAGCCCAGGCTTTGGAGGAGGCCAGCTGAAACTGCACTACCACCAATTAATAGCTATATGACTGAGCAAACTATTTAACTAACTAGAGCATCGTGAGAAGGCATGATGTTCTTTTCTTCAATCTGTAAATCAGTCTTTTTAATTGACATATTTCTTAATGTTGAACTATCTGCAAGGAGAAATCCTGCTTGGACATACTGTTTTGTTTTGTTTCCAATTAGGCTGTTGGATTCAGTCATTAATATTTTGTTTAAGATTTTCACATTTATATTTACAAGTGGGAACTGCCTGCAGTTTTCTTATCCTGTCCTCATCCAGTTTTGGTAAAAAGGTTAGCCTTATAAAACAAATTGTGGGGGCACCCACGTGGCTCAGTCAGTTAAGCATCCAACTCTTGATTTCAGCTCAAGACATGATCTCAGGGTCCTGGGATAGAGCCCCACATCCGACTTGGTGCTCAGCAGGGAGTCTGCTTGAGATTCTCTCTCTCCTCCTTCCTCTGCCCCTCCCCTGCCTGCAGCATACACACCCTCACTCTCTCTCTGTCTCAAAAAAAAAAAAAAAGAAAGAAAGAAAGAAAGAAAAAGAAAAAAGCAAATTGTATACTTTCCTTCACTTCCCTCCCTCCTTTCTTCATTTTCTGGAAAACTACATAAAATATGACTTATATATATGTCTTGAAAGTCAGGTAAACTTGCATGTAAAACATGGGTCTGATAACTTGTTAATGAAGGAGGCAAGGCTGGAGGTGGGAAGAGACTGGAAGAGTTTGAACTTCTGGTTCTACTTCCTGATGTTCCCCCCACCCTGACCTGCTTCAAGATTTTCACTCACTGTCTCCGGTTTCCTGCAGTTTGAGTATGACTTGTGTAGGTACAGGGTTTGGGTATTTTGTTTGTTTCTTTGGTTGGTTGGTTTGGTTTTAATTTGGTATTTATCCTCCTTAGTATTCTCTGAGTTTCCTGGATCTGTGGGGGGGGGTTTTGGTCAATAATTTTGGAAAATTTTCAACCATTATTACTTCAAATACTTCTGTCTTATTCTTCTCCTCTTAAAAGATATGTTACATCTTTTATACTGTCCCACAGTTTTTGGACATTCTCATTATCATTTTTTTTTCTAATTCTTTTTTCTCTTTACATTTCAGTCTTAGAAGTTTTATTGACTTATTTTCAGATTCAGTGATTCCTTTTTCTTGGCTATGTTTCATATATCTGAATCTATCAAAGGCATCCTTTATTTCTGTTACTGTCTGTTTTATTCCTATCATTTCCTTTTGATTCTTCCTTAGAGTTTCCACTTCTCTGCTTATATCACACACATGAGCTTACATGTGTCTACTTTTTCATCAGAACCTTTAACATATTAACCATAGTTATTTTAAATTCTCTGTTCACTGGAGAATCTGTCATATGTGGGTCTGGTTCTGATGACTCCTCTGTCTCTTCAAACTGTGTGTGTGTATGTGTGTGTGTGTGTGTGTGATTTCTTACTGAAAGCCAGACATATTGTACAGTATAATATGTACTGAAGTAAAAAGGCACCTTTAGTGAAATAATTTATATTAACCTGGCTAGGAGATGAGCTGTGCTTAATGCTTGTTGTGGCTATTGGCTCCTGAGGCTTCAAATTCCTGTAGTGGGCTTCTTTGTTCCTCCCCTCTTGGCTTTGGGGCTTCCTTTTTTTCTGCTTCTGAGACACTCTGTGTTGTGCAGTTTTTCAGCCGCACTCCACTGTTATTATTATTGAGGCCTGGCAGTGTGGTGGAATACTGTGAGGGATGGGGTGTTCTCAAATCTTACTAATTAAGTCCTAGTCTTAGTGACCTGTGTCTCAGGGTGTGACTTTTAGCAGTGTTTTGTTTCTAACACTGTTTCTAAAAAGTTTGTTTCTAGCTGTTTCTAACTTTGTTTCTAAAAAGGTAACCCATTTCCTTGAAACTCTCTCTCCTGTTGACCATGCCTTCTACTTATTGATTTTCCCCTTACATAAAACAGGAAGGCTGGATGCAGCTTCAGTGGGGCTGAGCTCTATTCCCTCATCTGGGATAAGGTTTCAGAATTGCCCTCTGGAGAAGTCTTTCCCCCCTAGAGATGAGGCCTTTGTTAGGGAGAAGAATCTGAGAAGGTTTCATGACGAGGGCCATGAGGGGAGTTTTCTTGGATCCTCTCTGTGAGCACCTGGTGAGATTCCCGGCATAAAACTTGTGAAAGTGTAGGGACCCACTTAGACCATCATCCCCAGGAGGTTTTCAATCTCTCAGTTGTCTGCATTCAGTTTCCAGCAATTTGTCAAAATTCCAATTAAAAATTGCCTCCCAGTTACGGCATCTGGTGGTTTCTGTGCCAGGTAACCAGATCTCAAGAATATCAATTTTTCCAGTTTCTCCCGAGGTTTTTTTGTTGTAATGTTGGGAATAACAACTTCCACATGTCAGAGCTAGAGCTATAAGTCCTTTTGTATCAGGATTTCTATTTCTTCTTGGGTCAATTTTAGTAATCTGTTATATTTTCAAGGCTTTCATCCATTTCATTTAGATATAAAGAATTCTATGCAGGGTGCCTGGGTGGCTCAGTCATTAAGCGTCTGCCTTCAGCTCAGGTCATGATCCCAGTGTTCTGGGATCAAGCCCTGCATCAGGCTGAAGCCTGCTTCTCCCTCTCCCACTCCCCCTGCTTGTGTTCCCTCTCTCTCGCTGCCTCTCCCTCTGTCAAATAAATAAATAAAATCTTAAAAAAAAAAAAAAAGAATTCTATGCAGGGGCGCCTCAGTGGCTCAGTCAGTTAAGTGTCCAACTCTTGATTTCAGCTCAGGTCATGATCTCAGGGTTGTGAGATGGAGCCCGATATTGGACTCCATGCTGGGCATGGAGGCTGCTTAAGATTCTCTCTCTCCCTCTCCCTCCACCCCGACGTACTCCCCGCCCCTGCTAAAAATAATTTTTAAAAATTCTATGCAGTTTCACTGAACAGATTAAAAGGTTCTGCTTGAAATTTCCTGTTCACTGTTACTTAGTTGTTACTATATTTAACTTACCAAGTACCTTTTCATATTTTCTTCTTAATTCTCACTACAAGCCTGGAAAGTAGGGATTATAATATCCATTTTTAAATGAGAAAACTAAAAATCAGAGAAGACACGGTTCAAATTCAGAACTTTTGTCCTAAACAGTATTTTCAAACTGCCATGAAACCAACTGAGTGAGACACAATCAACATTTTTTAATGAGAGGATGGAATAGACCAATGTTATTTAAAGGTTAGTATTTGTTATTAATTGAATCATGATTCCCCAAAATGGTATGGGGGCTAATTGGGGATATCCCCCACTGAGTACGTCAGAATGTGACCTATTTGGATTTAATGCCATTCCAGAGGTAGTCAAGTTAAAATGAAGCTATAAGGTGAGCCTTAATCTAGTATAACTGGTGTCCTTATTAAAAAAGGGAAATCTGACACAGGGACAGATCAGCAGAGGGAAGATGATGAGAAGACACAAGGGAAAGGACCGCTATGAACTGGAATGATGCATCTACAAGCTACAAGACACCAGAAGCTAGGTGAAAGCAAGGAAAGACTCTCCCCTGGAGTCAGCAGAGAGAACACAGCCCAAGCCAACCTTGATCTCAGACTTCTGACCTCCAAAACCATGAGACAATCTATTTCTATTATTTTAAGCCACCCAGTTTTTGCCACACTGTTACAGCAGCTCCAGGAACCTAATACAGTATTGTTTTGTGAAAACCTCTGCGGGGTGGGTGTGCGTGTAGGTGTGGGTGTGTATTCTGGGTCACAATGTAAACTTAATTCCTACTGTGGCTTGTGGTCAAAAGCAGTCTGTGACACAGCGTTCCCTAACACAGGCAAATTGACTGCCACTGCAATCTATCCTGGCCATCCCCTTAAGACAGGAGGCAGGCAAAACAAAATACTCTGGGCAGAGAGAAGAGAGGTGGAATGCTTGTGGGGTGGGGGAGGGAGGCGGTTCCTGAACAAGATGGGCTTTTCTGGGAAGAAAGGTGGACAGAGCGGCACAATTAGACAGAGTAGCTGGTGATCGGATGACACACTGTGAGACCGGCCATGTGCCTCCTGTGAGAGACAACAAAAATAGCCCTTTGGGGACAGCAGGTATTTGGGGAAAAGGTTTTAGCCAATCCACTTTGCATAAGTAAGATGATTTAACCCAGCCCAAGCTTCAAAAAAAAAACTATGTGCGGCGTGTTAATGATAGTGGGAACTCCATCCAGACAGGGAGAAAATCAGGGTAATGGAAAAGCAGACCTTCAGGGACCCATGTGCTGTTGACAGCAGACGGCAGAAGATTGCTTAATATTCTTACACAATTAAACTAATTCCCTTTAAGCTTCCTTCACATATCATAAACAAGATCTCCCCATCCCTTGGAAACTAACTTTTAACATCTGGACAAATGTATTGTTTAATGCCCAAATCCCAAAAATCCCAGTTAATTTTTTTTCTTTAACAGAAGCCAAACCAAAAGTACTTTGTTACTAGTGTTAGCCTTGCCACTGGAATGCGTATCATGACACAAGGTAAAGGGCACAAAATTCCTGTTACAGAGGATCATCTGATACATTAATTAAGAAAAACTGCATTATTAGCAAATCCCATTTATCTGTAAATGTGTGTAGTCAATAAAGGTGTCAAAGGGACAACACAATGAAACCAAATGGCTTATTCTGTTACTAAGAACAGGATACTGAGATGAAGAACGCCGGCATGAGTTCCTCATGCTGCAGTTCTCATCTAAGCACGGGATTTCCACGGGGTCCCCTGGTTGTTCGCTCTGGGCTGGGAGAGGGAGCCAATTCATACCACACCCCAGGACCCAGTCCTCACTGGTTAAACCACTCCGGGCTCTATCCCTGCGTGTGAACTGGATCTCCCCTTGCCAGGTTGAATGAAAACACGCAGATGGGCTTTTAAATTCTGCCGCTCTGGCCCATATATAATACCTGCCTATGAGATAGCAAGGTGGCAGAGCAAGTGGGGCAACAAGGGTTTAGGTAAGTAACCACTCGTGCTCCAACACTCTACTCAGTAGCTCCAGTGTCTCTAGTTCCTCAGAAACAAAGCGGATTTGTGTTCATCCTCGTGTCACAGGGTATTTGAGAATTCAGTGAGATGGTAACTGTAAAACACATGGCTTCTGGATGTGCTGTGTTCCCCTGGGATTTATTACATGCAACTCCAGTTTAAACTGACCCCTGTATGTGAAGAAAGCTAGCATCGCTTTCTTCTATAAACTTGACAGTGTCTCCAATGGGCCGGGACTGACTAAGTGTCAGGGTGGGATGGCTGTCAGGGAAGGGAGACAGGGAAGACTACAAAGGAGAAAAAGCCAGGTCCCTGGGATGCCCAGGCATGATACCTAAAAGGAGAGACATACAGGGGAGTATATACTACCAGACAGTTGGTTAAATATGACCACTGAAGGAGGAACAAGGATTCAAGGATGCCCAGGACCAGCGAAGGTGACGCTGAATCTGGGTCATAAGAATGCAAAGAAGGAGGAAAAAGAAGGCATGAATAAAGGGCATCTTTGTAGGACAGTGAGAAATGTGGTAAAGCGGGAATCCAGGACTCTTAGCAAGCAATGGTAAGGCATAAAGCTAGCATCAAAGGCCTGGGCCTGCTTGCATACAGTATTGCTTTCTAAATACTAATAAGCAAAAAGGTGTCCATACAAGAGAACTGACAGTCGGTCAGTCAGGCTGCAATGTTCCAACAAATACTCACCGAGCACCCACGATGCGATAGGTGGGACTCTAAGTGCTCGCTAATGTCAGTACTAGCAAACGGTTCAAGGGTGTCTTTATTATTTTTTTTAAGATTTTATTTATTTATTTGACAGAGATAGAGACAGCCAGCGGGAGAGGGAACACAAACAGGGGGAGTGGGCGAGGAAGAAGCAGGCTCCCAGCAGAGGAGCCTGATGTGGGGCTCGATCCCAGAACCCTGGGATCACGCCTTGAGCCGAAGGCAGACGCTTAACGACTGAGCCACCAAGGCGCCCCGTCAAAGGTGTCTTTAAACTCTAAGTCTTATTTTAAAAAAAGACAAAACAAGAAGTTGGTAAAGGATAAAAAGAGGATATATCTAGAGAAATTATAGAGAAAAAGTACTTAGTACTATTGACAATATTTTTATCAATAGCATTAAACAAAAAAAAAATGTTATTTATACCACTCTCAACTGGTTTTAGAAGGGATTTGGGCTTCAGTCAGGCATCCAGCAAATATTCAATACCTACCATGTACCAGACAGCACCCTTCTAGTCAATGAGTGTGCCAGAAAGACAAAACACAAACATCCGTGCCCTAATGGGAGCTGAATTCTAGAGACATATTTATTGTGTTTTAATTTTAAAAATTGAGGAAAAGTAGAAAAATACTAAAAAACTTTTTATGACTTTTAAAGATTCCAACAGCCAAATAAACAGAGTCCTGCAGACTTCATCTGTATAGGTAGTTACAAATACTCTATGTCATAGAGATTAAAGAATAAAACTTTCTTTTCCTATTAATTGCAGACTGTCCAAGAAACTGGAAGGACTGTCCATCAAATCTGAATAAAAAGTTTTCTGCTTTAATTCTTTTACATGTAGATCATTCAATAAAAGTTTAAATGTTTATAATCTGTTGATGACTTAACCAGATTGTAATGCCTCCCCAAATGAAACTTATCTGTCAATGTTATTCTTTCAGTGACTTATTGGGTACCCTCAGCCCAATGCTATGTGGGTTTCTAGGAGTGGGAAGCAAGAAAATATATAGCCCACACTCTTAACAGGCTCATCATTTTTTTTTTTTAGGAGGAAGATGGGGTGGAAAATAAAACATACACATCCAAAACAACTAGAAAGCAACCAAGAGGAATTCTTGAAATATTGCAAGATAACAAGTCAGTAGCACATAAAATTCATGCGTTAGTGCTGATGGGAAGTGGAATCTTCCCCACCTGGAAGTTAAGAAATGCTTTCTGCCACTTAGGAAAACAACTGCTTCCAAGCAAAGTCCTTCAATGCTTTTCTGTTTAATGATGCTTCTCACGACAGCAGGCCAGTAGATGAGGCCTTGAAAAAATACTGCACTCTTTGCAATTAACTAATCCATTAATTACATTGTCAATTATTGTGAATTGGAAGTAAATTCAACATTATTTTTAAAACCTATTATTTCTGAAATCAAAATGGCAAGGCATCCCCTCCCCTCAGTCACCCAAGCCAAGCACAAGCTGTGCTTATTCCGACCAAGATGTTGGTCATTGATCTATGATGCCTCACCCCTAAAAGGCTTGGGGATGCGAGTATTACTGGTGATGAGAACATATGGTTTGGGTGGTTTGGCAGGCGAAATCCTGGCAGAAGAGTCTCGAAGCATCAGCAGATGCTGCCATAGCACAGACATCCAAATGGTGGCATAATTGCCGCTGCTGCTTTGATGCCACATGTTTCACTGTGATGACAGCAATGCCTTTTCCCTGAGAGGCTGGTGGCAAAACAGAACCCTCCCTGGTCCCCACAGACAAACACACAAGAGTGTGAACATACACCCACACACACAAGAGGGCCTGCACGTGCATGCACGCACACACCGATCAGGGAGCTCTGCCTTCCAGAGGTCTCTTTCATCTGGCTCTCATGGTAGAAACCCAGCTGAAAAGGGAGTGGCAACTGCAGAACTATTTTGGTCTTCACTCACACAGCTCTGATATTTAAGTTCCACTCAGACAACAGGAAGTCACCACCAGCCTTCCACCGAACTCACGGTCAAAGAAAAGACGGCCTGTTGGCAAAGGGGAGATAGGATCAGAGCCCCCTGGTCTCCCTGGCAGCCTCCGAGGTCCCAAAGGCTCTGGTCACAAATTGCTCAGATTTATCCTCATCAGACTCATTTAGTCAGTCAACAAATACTTACTGACCACCCTCTCCGGGCCGGAGGGGAGGAGGCTTCAAGAATCACAACTTCAAATTAGCTGAAGGGTGTTGTGGAGATTTCTCCTTCCTTATCTGCCCAGTTGTTTTCATTTTCATTCCACCTTTCCTGAGCAATGACAGTCTGGCCCTAGACTGAGCCTGGAAACACAACACCAACCAAGACGGACGTGGTCCCTGACTGTAGCAGAGGAGTGAGCCAGAGACGCCGGCCAACACTGTGCAGCAGGCATCATCTACAGTAGGGTGGAGGCTGGTGTAAAGACACTGTGGGGGGGGGGCAGGGAGTTAGAGGCAGTACACGGAGCCCCTAAGGCAAACCGTGGTTACCCAGCTGACTAGGGAGAAGCAGAGCCGAGGCAGGGAGAACAGCGCTAGAACCAGAAATTTGTTCTCCTTCACCAAATGCTCTAAGCCTTAGCTTTCTGTCTCTTAGATGGGAAAATAACACTCCATGAGAAAATGTGAGTAAAGAACTTACGACTCAATCACTGATAGTCATCCCCGTCATTACTACTGTTACTATTATTAATAACAACAATAATGGCAACATCTGCATACGCTTAGAGGTAAAAAAAATATATGGAACATTGTGGAAAATTAACACGGTTCAATTTGGCTGCAATATAATGTGTGTGTGTGTGTGTGTGTGTGAGAGAGAGAGAGAGAGAGAGAGAAGGAAAAAGAGAGACAGAGAAGTGGGGGAGGAGGGAGAAAGAGCAGGATTACCTGACGGTAGAAGTCTGAGTTACTTCCAACTTGAGCAGGATGTTGAATGCCAATGAAATGGACACAGCTGGGCATTCCACGGAACCATCCCCACTCCACTGGACAGCAATGCACCTTTTGTGTACTGTGTATCCCTCGTCTGGGAAGAGTACTAGCACACTTAGCCTGTTAATCTCAAAGACTGTTGATGTTAAGGGATCCCGTTCCTAACCCTGAGGTGCCAAGGAAAACTCCAGAAAGCACAGATACAAGTACAAGAAAAGGCAACCACTGTCATGCTAATTTAGATAAATCTCCAAGTTGGAGTCAGTAAATGATCTAAAAGCACGAAACTGCCGAGCTGTCCGTTTTGAATGTCAAACATTTGCATTGTCCACATTTGTCATTAACTGAACAGAAGTAGGCAAATTAATGAGCTGACAGAATACGGATCTGAACCACATACAAATAATAAGACCTTACAGGTAAGCATTCAAATTGTCCTCTACTGGAACTAAGTTTCTCTGAAGAAGCAATAAGAGAAAATAACACACTCTTTCACAAAGCACAGATCCAGAAACTACGATGTCCAGATAAAGAGCTATATGCCCACAGCCCTGGAGCCAAAGCTTATGGGTGACTGGCATCGATTTAGTTTTCAGGCAAAATAGAAATGAGAAGAATAAGGGTCCACACTACGTAGGAATAACCTGAGCAGAATAACTTCTGGGGGACAGGAGTGTTGAGAACTCACATTCACGTGCAAGGCTACAGGAGCACACTGGGATCTTCAATGGCCTGTCCCCTTGGAGGAGAGTCTGGACTCTGACTACTTGTGAGCCAAGCATTACCAAGGGTGGCGGAGGGGTTGATAGAGTTGGAAAGGCATAAGACTTTGTCTCATGCAGACAAACCCAGGATTCAAATCTGTTGGGTTCTACCTCTTCCTGGAAATGCAGCCTTAGGCCAATTACGAAGACTCTGGAATTGTTTTTTTAATATCAAGTGAGTCATATGTCTGTGTAAAATGCTTAGTAAAGGGCCTCATCAGGCCATTACAAAGTTCAAAAAACAACCAAAACCTAGCCTCAATGGCTCCCCAGTGCCCACAAGCTTAAGTCTAAATTCTAATCTCACAATCAAGACTCCCTATGCCAGATTCTAGCCCCAACCTAGAACTATAGGATTTAAATACTTCCGCAGCACTAATTATGCTTTGTGATGGCCATGGCTTCAACAGCCTTGATCTATTCTACTTCCTCACAAGCTCCCCTGAACCCATTAGTCCTCCTGGCTCCTACCCATCCTTCAAGGTCCTGCTTTCGTCTCACCTGCTCCCAGAAGCCATCTTTGAGTATCCCTCACTTCTTTTGAAATACAATCAGTCCTCCCCAGGTAAGAACTAGGTCTCCTTTGTGAGGTTTTTGACTACCTTGGGTCTTAAAAGTGGGACTATCCAGGGGCGCCTGGGTGGCTCAGTCGTTACGTGTCTGCCTTCAGCTCAGGTCATGATCCCAGGGTCCTGGGATCAAGCCCCACATCGGGCTCCTTGCTCAGCAGGAAGCCTGCTTCTCCCTCTCCCACTCCCCCTACTTGTGTTCCCTCTCGCTGTCTCAATCTCTGTCAAATAAATAAATAAAATCTTTTAAAAAAATGGGAATATCCAAACTGAGTGGTTCAAATCAAGGCTCAGGGAATCTCAGGACACATGGAGGCAATACTGATTCTAGTGGATGACCAATAAGCAGCATGCATTTGAGTCATTAGTGAAGGCCTGAGAAGCAGTGGTAAGCAGCCCCCAGGGCTCTATGATACACATGACAGATGGGGCCCATTCCAAAGGTGAAAGAGGTTTGGGCTTGGCTCCCAAAGATGGCCATGGCTGGTGCTTGGCACACTCTTCCACACTTGGCTCTGCTTCTTTCTTTGTAGTCTAGCCTAGGTCCAGCCCCATCACTGCAGGCCCCAGACCCCTCCTCCCTGCTCAAGTCCCAACTCACTCTCTTCCTCTACAAGCTCATGGAGCCTCAGCTGGTCTTGGGAGGACTGAGCGGGGAAGGAACACTCCAAGATCTCCATCCAGCCTCTTTCCGACCTATTTTCATGGCATAAACGCTAGGGCTAGCTTTTCAGAGACCTTCCTTTTTTATTCTCAGGAGGCTTTTCTTCTCGCAACAAAACTTAGCTCTTAAGATCAAAAACTTTGCTTTTAAAACTGTCATTTTTGATGTGAACTTCAAAAGCCTATTTTGGAAATAAAAAATAAAAAAAAAATATATATATATAGCATTTTTTTCCTTTGCTTTCTTTGCTTTTCTATGGACAGACCTCCTGCTTACTCTGCCCCCTGCCTAGAATGCCCCTAATTTTCCACAAAGCAATGTGAAGACCACCAGCTGGTCAGAAAAACCAGATATTAGGGCGAAAAAGAAAAACTCAAAAAGTTTAAAATCTCAGGGTGTTACACTGCTGTAATTCCATAGTATTTAAGAGAATAAACACTGGAAACAAACAGACTTGACATTTGCTCTGACCCTTACTAATACGTGATCATTGGCATTTAACTTCTCTGTGCTGATTTCATCATCAGGAAAAGGGAAAAGTAATAGCAGTCACTTCTAACTGCTGGTGTGAGGAGTAAATTATTACAGTGCTTCTTCAAGACTGGCATACCCGTGACACTCAATAAACAGTAGTTTTTGTTCTGCCTTGAGGTATATCTAATATCATGAATCTTTATTATTTAAATCTATTTTTATTTTACTTCCCTTGCATGTAAGCCTTCTCTCCTAAGCTAGACTTTAAGTTCATCCACTATTTTCTCATTTGTGAAATAAGAATGGGAATAATCTGCTTTGTGAAGTTGTGAGAATTACTGGGGTTGGTTATGAGTATTCAGTCCAATTTCAGGACAGGGTGCAGTAGCCAATACTGTTATATCCCTTATGTCAAAAACCAAGTACCTAAGAAACATATCTATGAGCTTGGATCCATGCAAGGAAAGGGGCAGGCCTAAGAGATTCTGACAGTACCCCCCTGCCCCCCGCCAGTGACTTGGCCATCTCAGAATGCTTCGGATGACTTCCTGCTACATCTCTGGGTCTGAAGGTTTTTTCTGGAACTAATGAAGGCCATTATGCCCACGTCATGGCAGACTCAATGAGCCAGGCAATTAATCTCTCCCATCCCCCAGCAGCCCCCAACTAATGATTGAATGAACATGGCACCTCAGTATCTTAACTCCCTTGCCCCTTGAACAGAATAGTTCTGAAATGTGTTTATACCATTTCCCAGAGTTTCTCTTCAGAATCAGCCCTAGTTATTCACTGTGGTCAAAAGGTCCTTTACTGGCTAACTGCCTTTCTTGAATTTCTTCCCTCTCCCCACCATCACTCTTTGCTCCCCTCAAATAACCTCCCTGACTTCAGATTCTATGAAACCCAAGCCAAGACAGTACAGGCTCCTACATGTGTTGGCCCACTGTTCACAGAGCTTCCACAAGGATAGTTACACACCTCTCTCCGAGTATGGTGATGCCATTGAATGGGGTGGTTTAGTGAAAAGAGCCTAAGAGTTAAAGCCAGAAGATCTAGATTTGGTCTTGGCTTTCACTTAACTAGCTGTGTGACCTTTGTGCTATGGACTGACTGTGTCCTCCCAAAATCATATGCTGACACCCTAATCCCCAATGGATGGTATCTGGAGATGAGACGTTAGGAGATTAATTAATTAGTTCATGAGGGTGGAGCCACCAAGATGGAAATAGGTGCTAGTGGTCTAAAACACAGGAGACAGCTTGCTTCCTGTCTCTCACCCTCCCCCACCCTGCCATGTGAGAACACACAGAGAAGACAAACCAGAAAGAGGGCTCTCACCAGAACCCGATCATCCTGGCACCCTGATCTCAGATCTCCAGCTTCCAGAATGGTGAGAAAATAAACTCTTGTTTAAGCCACCCAGTCCATGGTATTTTGTTATGAGAGCCCAAACTAAGGCACCTTGAGAAAAGTTTTCAACCCTCTGGATTTTAATTTTCTTATCTATAAAAATGGGACTAATAATAATGTTTGTGTCACAGTGCCAATCTGAGAATAAAGTGAAAAATTTTGTGTGTTACTGTGCACTTGCTGGGCATGGCAGGGAATAGAAAGTTGAACAGATAGGAATCTTGCCCTGAAGAGGCTCTGGGATAGTGCAGGAGAAAAGACTCATGACTAAAAAATACAATACAGACCAAACCAGCCAATGCATTCTAAAAAGCACAGATAAAATAAAAGGAGAGTCCAGTTCAGGGAAAGGGACATGACCTTCAACAAGTTTGCCATTTGGTTCAAACGAGGTAAATGAGCATGTGGACTGCACAAATAGCATTCTTGCTGTGACGAATTTCTTAGCACTTTCCAAGCAGTTATGCCCCGAACTCCCAAACTACTGTGAATATACTTCCATTCCAGTACTTTTATCATTGCTTTGCATTTATTTGTTTGGAAACCCATGTTCCCCAGGAAATTAATAAGCTTCTTCAGGTCAGGACCACCGGGTCCTAGGATCTGACAGACGCACATACATATATTACATACCCCCCCGACCAGGAGACTTACCCCAATAGCTGGTACACAATATGAAGTCCTGAATAAATGCTGTTGACAGATGAACCCAGTTCTGTATCCTACCATACCTGAAATATCCGAAATATGTAACTTTCTAATAGTTAAGAAATAAAATCTAGCCCTATCTTCATTTTTCTCAATATCACTTCCCCATCATTTTCACTTCCAGGAACTATATTGAACAGAGGCACAGAGCACCATAAAGCAGATGGGCAGTAAGTATGACCTTCCCCCTGCTCGGTGATGGTCAGGAGATCAGGAAGCAACTGCCCTGAAGAGTGTATTAAAATGACCTGACCAAGTGTGGGGAGTAAAGGGCAGCACCCGGTCCAGCAGCTACAAGGGGAGAGCACAGTTCCCTCTAAGAACTGGTATTTCCTTGACTCTCAAAAAACAGATAAATAATTGTGAAACGTCCACAAAACCATGCTGAAATCATAAAAGTTTCATTACTTTATCAGCTTGGAGCCAAAGCATCAAAAACTGTAGTCAGGGCTAATCTATTTCTCTCTGCTTCTAAAAAGCTGCCTCAAATAGCCTGGCAAAAAGCCCAAAAAATGAAAATTAGTTGCTCAGATTAATTCCCTTCCCCAGAAAAGATCTTTGTACTGTATTTAAAACAAGGACAGCGTACCATGGTTCTTTATTGACAGGACAATTACTCTAAGAAGACAGAACTTAATGTAAGCTGGTAACTCCCAAAGCTACTTAATGAGGAAAAATCACGAGATAATACACTGATCCAACTAGAAGAAGATAATCTGAGCGAAGAGATCTGTGCTCTCTAGCACGGCCTCCACAGTTCCTCCTCTAGGCTGCTCCTGTTCAGTGTCAGAGGCTCATCACAATCCACTGGGACATTATTGTCCCACCTTAAACTTGGCCTTTGTCCTATGTTTTTAATCTAAATAAAAAGTCTCATCATTCCATGCACACCGAACAAGCCAAATGTTGAGAACCATCATTAGTTCCTTCTTAATCCCCCCCACCACTCTCCCTGCCCCCCAACATAGATACATCCAATGGATGTGTCTATGAATTCTGCTTCCTTAAAACCTTGCAAGCCAGTTCCTTCACGCCACCCTTCCTACAGCCCCTCTGTTTGGATTTCCTACAACTAGTCTTCCTGACTCCAGTCCATACAAATATGGCTCTGGGCTAGTTTTCTAAAATGTAGCTCTGATCATGTCACTCTCTGTTTAAAAATCATCCAGTGGCGGGGCGCCTGGGTGGCCCAGTGCGTCGGGCATCTGCCTTTGGCTCAGGTCGTGATCCCGGGGTCCTGGGATCGAGTCCCGTGTCTGGCTCCTTGCTCAGCGGGAAACCTGCTCCTCCCTCTCCTTCTGCCTGCCTCTCCCCTGCTTGTGCTCTCTCTCTCCGTCAAAAAAATGAATAAAAATCTTTAAAAAAATCATCCAATGGCTACCAACCCCACTCAGAATTAAACTGAAGGCCCATACTCTTCTTCATTTTACAGCTCTAGTCCTGCTGAACTAAGGAGGACTACTCACCTTCCCAGCTTTCTCACTCTCCTCGATCATTGCAGACGTTCATCTTGTGTCCTTGGTTTGTCATGAGCCCCACCTACCACGTGAAGCTAAAACTCAGGGCCTGGTTGGGACTTGGCTTCAACAGGACCTTCTTCGGGAAAGGATGCTCTGATACTGCTCCCTCCAACACACACACGTTTGCACGTGTACACACCCATACACACACCAGCTCCTACACCCCGGGCATTGTTAGCTAACAGCATACATCACGCTACATTATAATTTTCCTTTGAATCACAGATCTCCCTAATAAGACTGTGTCCCCTGCCAATGTCTTTGGATCTGCTGAATCTGACATCGTTCCTGGCACTCAGTAAGCACTCAGAAAATGCTTGTTGAAAAAGAAAATGAAAAGGTTGAGTGAATTCTGTGATGGAACGCAGTGGTTCCAGATCTGGTTCCTGATCTAATAATCGGGCTGTAATGGGAGCTCTTCAACTCACTGAACACGACAAGGAAACTTCCCAAACACAGCAGCCCCCAGACAGCTCTCCCCTCAAACTGGATACCAAGTGGCTCACAAATCTCTTTCTTCTCTCTCAAGTTTAAACTACCCAAGGGCAGTGACTGACATCTACTCATTCAACAATTATCTAATGAAACTCGAAATGTGCCAGTCAGTACTAATAACTAACACACAGTACTAACTGTGCCTGCACAGGGTTGAGGCAAGCTCCATGTTTACAGTGTTGTGGTCGGCAATCGACTAGGGACCAGGTACACAAACTAACAACTTCCTACCACATGGCAAAAATTCTACCTAAGCATTCATTCAATATCTTCTCCAACACTTATTCAGTGTTCGCTACATTCAAAATCTTTTAAGTGTCTCAAGGCATTCTCCTGAGGAAGGCATCCCTATTTTATCAAAGAAGAAAATGAGATACTGAGACATCAATTAATTTTCCCAAATCCCACAGCTGAGAAGTGGCAAAGCCCTTTTAAAAAGTTTTTATTTAAATTCCAGTTAGTGGGGTGCCTGGGTGGTTCAAATAGTTAAGCGTCTGCCTTCGGCTCAGGTCGTGATCTCCAGGTCCTGGGATCGAGCCCCGCATCGGGCTCGCAGCTCAGCGGGGTGTCTGTTTCTCCCTCTGCCTCTTCCCCTGCTTGTGCTCTCTCTGTCTCTGTCTCTCTCTCTCAAATGAATAAATAAAATCTTTTAAAAAATAAATAAATTCCAGTTAGTTAACATACAGTGTGATGCTACTTTCAGCTGTACGATAGAGTGAGTCAACACTCCCATACAACACCCGGGGCAGAGCCCCTTTTTTTAACCACTAAACAAAAAAAAACCATCTTCTTGCTCATTGCCTCAAAATAATGAGAATGTTTATCTCTGGGTGGTAGCCATAAGAATGATCTTTCTTTTCTCACTTTCGAATTTTCCTTTTTTTTTTTTTGCTTATTCATGTTTTCTAGTTTTTCCACATTGAGGCATGCAATCCTGAACATAATTTATAACAACAGAAAATCTGGCTGACCATGCAGTGAAAACAGTTGCTACATTATAGAGAAAATGTGCAGAGAGATAATAAAATGCGAATGCGATGAGCTGTCTAAAATCAGCATGAGTCCACTTCCAGACCGTCCACTGATGGACACTCGGGGACACGAGCCCCCTCCCTGTGCGGCCAGCTCTCCTAGCTACAGCCACAGCCAATGAAGATGCCCCCGTAATTTAAATGCTTACAAGATCTCTTCATGAATGTAGAAGGAGACGTGGTCAAGAATAAACAGGAAGACCTGGTCATCGGTGCTACTTTCTTAAGAGGAAATTACTACATGATTTCCAAGGGAAAATATTCGGGGCCCAGCTCTGCTGCCAGCACACACACAGAGCCGGCGCTAGGTGTGCCCCACGCTGGGCTGTGCAGCCTGGAGCTGGCAGTCCCTCTCTCTGCTCTGTCTTCCGGGTGTCTGCAGGAATCTGGGTCACTCCATCACATGGCTGACCCACATTTCCAGAAACGCAGCCTTCCCATCCTATTAGAGAAACAGCAGCTCGGTAGAAGCAAGCTTTATGAATAACTAAATTTACAGATAAGTCCGTTTTAATTAGCTAGCGAAGAGGACCCCCCCTCGCCCCCCAATTCCTTCTTCCAGACAAAGCCAACGCAGGTTTTTCTATATCAGCACATCTATAAACAGCTCCCAGTCTCTTCCACTGCGCTCATGAGTCCACTTGAAATTCCTTTTGAATATCATTAATTTGCTTTCCCCACTTTAAAAAATCTATACATCAGAAGGGCAGTGCTTTTGAACCCTCAATTTTCGAGGGATAGCAGCGGTGCACAGTTTCCCAGATGCCTGGTTCTCCAGCTTGTGCGTGTGTTTAAATTCGGCTTCCTTTGGATTTTTACTATGATTCACCACATCAAGGGGTTGGGGCTCGGGGAGGAATAGTTTAAACCAGTTGTGAGTCAAAGTTCTTTGCTGCGGTTTCATGGTCAGAATTCTGAGACACATGTATTCCTGCTCCCCTCTTTCCTTTTTCTAGGAATTAATTCTCTGAGAAATACAATTTTGTCATTCCAATGCGCTCCAGGAATGTCTCTTTTTCTTTCTGGCAGCAACCCTCTACCTGTTCCCTCCCTGATGCAGGACGGAGACACAGATGAAGTATCAGGGCCATTTAGCAATAATGGGAGGAGGGAGCATTCATATAAGAAAAAGTGAGGAATGGCCAGTTTGAAGAGTTCCGAGATGTTTTCAGGAAAGTGCCCATCTCTGTACCCTTCCCAAGAATAAGGGCTGCAGGGTCAAAGACGCCCACCCGCCGTCTGCCATCACACAAAGAGGGAGGCTGGCCTTAATGACTCGTCCCACTTAGATCTGCACCGGTTCCTCTCAGGAGGGGGAACCTCTCTGTAAAACGCATGTGTGTGCGTCAGGCTATAGCAATTTCTAGAAAGTGGCTTACAATCAGAGTGTTCCAGATGAAACACCCAAAACAAATTTCTGGTTCAAATCTGCATCTTTGGATCAACAGGACAAGGGATAGCTTGTTAAATTAATCTTATTTTTCTTTTCCTTTTTAAACATTTTATTTTCCCTTCTCTTTTCTTCTTTCCCTTTTAAAAATGTGTTTGCTAAACTGGTGGATAGGGGGAATTCTGTAGACCTAGCATAGCTGGCTGTCAGCAAGGCATTTGATAAAATCTCTCATGAGATCCCAGAGGACGAGACCGGGAAAATGTGGGCTGAATGACAAGCCAGGAAAAGGGGGTTTAAAGCTGATTGAATTTCAGTACACACAAGGCAGTGTCAACCCGGAGAGAAGTCTCCAGTGGCTTGCCTCAGGGCTCTGAATTTAGTCTTGTATCTGTCAACATTTTTCCTAATGACTGGGATTAGGTCACGGACATCTCACCAAATTTTTACATGACTCAAAACTAGGAGGGACGACAAACATGCTGGATGGCAAAGCTAGGCCCAAAATGACTTCAGTAGGGCTCAGGTGGTGTTTCTGAACATGTGGTGTGTACATCACCTGTATCAGAGTTTAAAATGCAAATGCTTGCCCCCCAAACCCTGCATACCTGCTGACTCATGGCAGATCACTCTAAGAAACACCGAACCAGAACAGTCAATTAAATAGGTAATCCCGACCTGTAATTTGGTGTGTCCATTGAACATCCTTCTGGATACACACACAAAAAAGACCATCAGACTACGTCTATCTGGAGATTAGCAAAACTTGAAGAAGGAAAAACCCTTCCAGAAAGTACTTTGTTGTTGTTGTTGTTAAAATGGAAAAAGATCAAGGAGTGGCTCTTAAAATAAACTTAAGCTGGAAGTTGACAGGCTTCTGGGTGGTGGCAGAAGGACTAAAGCCAAGTGACACCCAGGTAGAATGGAGGAAAGTGGCAGTTCAAACTTTCGGGGTCCCCGCTATGAGGCAGGGGCTCATACTGGTCTCCCTTCCGTAAAGGAAAAGGTGCCCCTCTGTCACCTGAACAGCTAACTACATGAGCTCTGTCACTTTAATACCAATCAGATTTACCAAATGAAAATTGGAGAAAATACTGAACAAAGAACAATGTAAATATTGCTTATTCCTGAAAAGATACTCCAGCCGACCCACCACTAAGAGTTCCAGTGATTTGTATATTTTCAATACCAGCTCTGAAATCCACTTGCAAGGGCCAGTTTAAGACTCATGCAACTTTCAAACTTGAGGACACTAAAAATACATGTGAAGCCGTGTCTTTTTACTCTTAAATACTGGAAGTTGATATTAAAATCTGTAATCAAAGGAAAACCCAGCTCCTGCTCCTTCACATGAGACATTTTTGTGAAGTCTCCTGTCTCCTAACGTAATTTTCAATTGATTTGAGCCAAAGAGCTCAACTTTCTCCTTGATATTCTGGCATTTTATGAGATCTGGCCCTCTGAATGTAACTAATACTACAATAAAGAAGCAACAAAAACTCATAAAGCATAAAGTCTCCTGAAAGGACACAGACTCCAATGTTTGAGAGAAAGACAGCATCTCATGTTTCCTTCCTTCTCTTTTTAATGCCTGCTACACTCATCTTCCCATAATGAACATTCAATGAAAATATTTCCCTTAAAGAAAAAAAAAATGGAATGGGATGCTTAAAATGGGAGATTAATCCATAAATTTCCCAGACTGTCACTAAGATTCACCAAAAGAAATTTATACTTTTAAAATGAAAAAAAAAATAGTTCATCAATTATTTATCTTTCAGCTAGCTGCCTATTGGCTTGAACAAAAATATATGGGTTTACTTCTTAAAAGTCAGATCAAAGGTGCTTTAGAAAATTAACATCTTTCTTTTACTACAAAAGGGAAGATAAATCAAAATGCGGTTTTTTTCTTGAAACTTACCTCCTGGATTTATGATAACATAAAAGAAATCCCAGTCCTGAAGATCCCACCTTCTCTTTTAACATTGGGGTAATTGAATCACGTTGCATCTCATTCTTTACTATGGCTGTCCTCTATGCTTATAAAAAGCAAAAACAGAAGATAGAAAATAGACCAGTGGTTGCCAGGTGCTGGGGAGAAGGGGGAACGGGGAGCTCGGAACTCGACAGAGGGGGTAGGTGCGTGGTAGTGCAACCACATGTTGAATGTACAGCTGTGAACTGAACACTTTAAAACGGTTAATATTCTGTTGTGTGAATTTCACCTCAACACCACAAAAAACAAAAAAAGGAAAATTCCAAGATTGCCCTAAGGACAACATCCCATCAGCAGCTCACAGACAGCGAGAAGTCGGCTAGGAGCAGGAGGGCATGCAGTGGGGCTCTATGCTGGAGGGCCACTCGTGAAAAGGTGACTCTGTATCTTTCCCAACCTACAGAAGAATTCGAGCTGCTAGAACAAAGACTGACATACTGCCAAGAGGTTCTCCCTCAAAAGAGAGTTGGCCTAAGTGTGAAGGGATCTGGGTTTAGTCTCAGCATTATGAAGAGAGCTAAGTTATGCTGCGTCTCCCTGTCTCTGAAGTGGGAATAATTATGCCTCACAGGGTGGCTGTGAAGGTCACATGGGCAGCAGCTCCCATGATGGAGCATACAGCACAACATGAGTTCCTTTGGGGCGCTCAACAAACAAAAAAACAAACAAGAAACAGCTGTATAAAGTACAGTTGGCAGATCAAGCAAACAGCCAAGTCTGGCTGGAGGAGGAGGACAGGGACATACAGACCAATTAAGGACCACCAAACACTGAGGGCCACAGAGCAAGTGGAATGTTCACGTACCAGCCCCAAACTGTTCGCTCTAGCCATTAGCAAGATGCACCGTAAATATCAAACGTTAACCACAAATGGGGATTTTGAAGATGAGACACTCTATGTGACAGGTGCATTCACACTTGTTTTTAAATTTGTTTCCCACACATAATCCCAGTTATAAAATTTAACACCACTTGAGAACAGAACCTCACCTGGAACCAGCCTCCTTAAACACACACACACACACACACACACACGAGATTCTGATTACGTGATGGAATTCCAACCCAAAAACAAAATCAAGCAATAGCACTACCCATCTTGTCTCTCTCACAGTTACTTTCTCTAAATGTTCTTCCAGTTAAGGACCTAACCTGCCCCTTTAAGCTGGCCTTCAACCTCAACTAACCTCACAGCCCCATGCTAGGACATCAATCTTCCGGAACCTGGTCTGATTCTCCTTGAGTTTCTTCCTCATATGGATAGAACTAAGAAGGGCATGTTCTTACACTCCAAAGACCCTGTTCGAGTCATTTAAATAATTCTGAAACAGTAACAAACAGAGTTCGAACCTAAATGAAAAGAGTTTGATTTTTTTTTCTTTAGTACTTAGAATATTTTGATCACATCGGTGAAGATTCTGGCCCTGAATACAAACAGATGTGGACACCAAAGCCAAGAGCTAACCTGTAAATATTATTTTATTTATTCATAAGAGTCTCCCAGCTATCAGAAAATAAACAGTACCAGTCCAAAGATTCAGGCTTTTTTTCTCATCTACAGTCCAGCAAAGTGATTTTGACAAAGGCAAAGACAGAATAATCCCCCTTGGTCTGGATTACCACCAAATAGTCTTAAAACTGCCTGATATGTACAAAAGAGATGATTTCCTGCTCATGGGGACCCGCTTCCTGGCTCCACCTGCCAGGGTAACTCCCATCAGAAGTAGTGTGTGCTACCTGCTAGAAGAAAAATGAAGCCAGGCACAAATTTTGGATAATTGAATGCTTTTGTGTTTACATTTATGAATGTCTCACAGTATAGGGGCAGGTGCTACCGATCATCAGTAATGCCCGTTACATTCCTTTTGCACTGAGAAAGCTGAAATAAATAGAGAAGGAATAGAAACATTGTGCTCTGTGCTGTATATAAAATAATTCATTTAGTATAAATTAATCAGTTGTGGAGCAAGCTTTAAAACTATACTTTCTCAAAAAGAAAGAACATTGCTTAGTGAACAAGAAAATTGAATGAAAGAGAAGATAGACTATATTTTTTTTAAGATTTTATTTATTTTAGAGAGAGCACAAGCAGGGGGCGGCCAAAGAGAGAATCCCGAGCAGACTCCATGCTGAACCCAACGCGGGGCTCGATCTCACAACCCTGAGACCATGGCCAGAGCCGAAATCAAGAGTCAGACACGTAACTCACTGAGCCACCCAGGCGCCCTGAGGATAGAATATTTTTAAAGTAGCAAAAAAAGTGTTGCCTACAGAAAGCATATGGGGGTGCCTGGGTGGCAAGGTCATTAAATGTCAGCCTTCAGCTCAGGTCATGATCCCAGAATTCTGGGATTGAGCCCTACATCGGGCTCCCTGATCAGCGGGAAGCTTGCTTCTCCCTCTCACAGTCCCCCCTGCTTGTGTTCCCTCTCTCACTGTCTCTCTGTCAAATAAATTAATAAAAGACTTTAAAAAAAAAAAAGAAAAAAGAAAGCATATGGATGGGAGGGCAGTAGGGAGGTGACAATGCCAAAGACCTAACCTGGAAAAACACTAAAGTACTTTTGCAAAGAAATACCAAAAGAGGTCAATGTATATAAAATAGAAATTGAAGGAATTGAAGATTAATATATTCACAACATCTTTCAGAGAGGAGTGAAATTCGAGGCCCTTGACACATTCAAAATAGCACGGAACACCTTATATGGAAAACTGTTGCCTGAAATGAACCCAAAGTTCCAAACAGGATCTGGAAGGCGGCACCTGCTGGATGAGCTGCTTGGTGAGCTGAACTTATTATTAAGAAGTTTATGGGGATTGACTGAAAGATAGAAGAGAAGAAAAATAATTTAAAAAATTATGTTGAGGACAAAGTCTATCAGAAAATAGAAATATAAAGAGTCAGCCTAAGAATGGACCAAGAGAGTATTAAACACACTGTGAAAGAACAACAAGCTAGGTGACAAGAAAACCCTGGAAGGGCAACTGGGTGGCTCAGTCAGTTAATCTAACTCTTTGTTTTGGCTCAGGTCATGATCTCATGGGTTGAGAGATAGAGCCCTGGTGTTGACTCCGTGCTCAGCAGGGAGTCTGCTTGGGGATTCTCTCCCTCTGCCCCACACCCATGAGTAAGGACAATCTCTCCCTCTCGCTCACTCTAAAATAAATAAGTCAATCATTAAAATAATAAGAAAACACTGGAAATCTGAGAGGATTGTATTTATAAGAAAGTGATAGGCAGCTCTGCAGACATTTTGTTGGCTCTGGTAGGGCAAGAAGAAAGAAGCCATAAGCTACTTACTACGGGGTCAATGAGATGTACAGAAAATTATTGAAAATCAAGTATATTTTTTAAATGTAAGCTATTATCAATATTTTTGTCATTACCTTAAATGGCTGGGAAAAATACAAACCTCAAACTCCGGTATTTGATGAAAGCTCCTCATAGATCATCAGTGTCTCAATTTCCTTTGTCTACACATACATTATTCAAAGCTTTGAACCACAGAAGAACAAAGAAGGTTATGGAACAAATCTCCACATGCTCAGAGGCAAAGCTGATGGCCAGGAAGCATGTCTCCATCTAAGCCAACCTCTGGAAAGGAACGGGACAGATAGAGACAGAGAGTGGCATTTGGATTACACAGCTGGCCCTTCCTTCTCTTCCTCCTTTCAAAAAAGTACCTACTGAGCAGGTTCCTATGTCAAACTCTGACCCAGAAAGACACAGGACACAACAAGTGCCTGTTTACTTAGACAAATATATCCTGCCTTCAAGGAGCCTACAATCAAGCAGAAAGAGTAAGACAAAAATGCAGCCCACATTGAACAAAGATAAAGTACCGCCAGGGTGTAAATAGCACGACCTACACACCCACATCTCGGGCATGCACAGCAATTCTAACAAAACCAGCGGACTGCACAGAGCTAGCTGGAAACAGCCATTTAGATACACTGGTAGCATGAATGTCAGCTGGAAAAGTTCTACCATTTGCTCTCTGAGCAGCTGAACGGAATCTTAATACAGACAGAATACATGCAGAATGCACAGTCTAAGTGTGATTTCAAATAACTGGACAACAGTTTTTATTTCCCAGCTATACGCGGATCACAGCTGAATTTTTAAAAATCGTCCTCTATAAACAAGCAAGTTTAACCACCGGCAATAACTCTTGTTCCTGGACGAATATTCCTGAAAGAAAAATATATCCAGACTTTGAAGACAAATTGCTCAACTCGCTAGTCTGAAAAATCACACATTCATAAACACAAGAAGAGGCAGTCTGATACGCTGGAAAGATGAGGTATTTGGGCAAATCCCTACAACCCCCTGTGCCGGTTTTCTCATTTGCAAAACGGGGAGAGGGCAGATGACTCAGAGGGTGCCTGTAACAATAAAATAAGATGACGCATGCGACAATCCTTTTAAAACTCTTAACCATTATACCATTATGTGTTCTCTCCAAGTTGCTGCTGCATGGTCATAAACATCTGTTCCTGCACGTGAGCTCTCGCTGGGTTTCATCCATTTCCTCATATTCATAGAGTGTGGGATGCACAAGCTTGAAATTTTGTAACCTCAATATTCTGAAGCCTTTAGAGCAGCTTCCAATTGAATGTCGTCTTTTTAATGTCCACTGAAGGGAATTTACACTGTATTTATGGCCTGGACATAATCATTACCTTCCAATAAAAATGACTCATTAAATAAAAAGCAATTTTCACCCATGAGCTCTTAGGATATATTTGCTTACTTATGGAAATCCAATAGCCTCGTGCTCAATAATTTCTGCATTTCTCAGTACAATTATTTGGGGTTCATATGTCTGTTCAGGAGGTGCCAAGTCAGAGCAACTCAGAAACACTAAGAGACAGAAAACAGTAACAACAAAAATACACTTTACTATCCAAAATGAGAGATTCTGGAATCCATCTGAGAGAGAGAGAGAGAGAGAGAGAAAACTCCTCATCTTTATTCACCTTCTGGTGAGAAGCCAAAACACAGCAAATCTGGTGTTTCCAACCTCTTTATTAAGAATCCCATGTGCCAACCAGGAAATACTCCCTGGCAACAGAGAGAAATCTTCAGGCCATGTACTCAAACCTGGTTACCAAGCTCTGCATGTTACGTTAGCATCCGAGGTCCCCAGGAGGATTCACTTTTTGCCCAAGAGCCAACCCCACATGCATGTTCCCCACATGGGCTGCTTCCGCACTGTCGATCTGTCTGTGTGCCTGAAAACAGAACTGCCTGGAACAGTATTAGACAAAGCAGACAATTTAAGTCTACAAAAGGACGTGAAATTTGACCTCACAGCTGGAGAAAACTGCATTGTTTTGAACAGAACAAAAGAATGCAGAAGCCTCTCTTTCCCACCCACCCCTGGCTAAGTGGCCTGGCTAGTCATTTCCAGCAGAGATTTTCCAACATCCCAGAGTTCACACGTGGAAGCAAGAGTACCAGAGGGCATCACTTTGCTCAACACGCCTGCCAGGAGCCACAGGGAGGTGGTTTGTATTTGCTCGTGTTTTTAATAGCTCCCTAATATTTTATAATGGCAATGCTACTGTTTCTCATTTAGTGTCTAATGTTTTAATGTTGGGTTTATTTATCTTACCCAAAACAACATAATAATTGCAGAGTAGAAAAACCACTTTGGGAAAAGGAGTGTTTGCATATGCTAATGACTTAATTTAAAGAGTTCTGTGACTAAAAACGGGGGATGTGGGATTTTAAAAAAGTGCACATGATTTCATCTTTGCTTCAAATGTGAGGTGTGATGTTTTCAGGTCAGTAAACAACAGAAAGTAAAATAGTTGTAAAACGCCATAAGGCGGTCATCTAAAAACCTCCCATGTATGAAATGCACACATAGTCAACTCTGACATCAGACATTCTAATAAAAAGCAATGTTTCTTACGGCCAAGCCAGTAATCATATCTTTCAGTAATAAATAAGGTTACTGATGACAACCCAAAACATCAAAAACATCTTGTGAATCATCAAGACGGCTTTGAACAGAACAGGACTCATGCTTACAAGTCCTGAGTTCAAGGCTCCTTGATCAGCTGCGGGCTGTGGAAAAGTCACTTATCTGAGTAAGTCTCACCTTCCCTGACTGTCAACTCAGGGCACTGGGCTAACTGTGCCCCAAAGAATCATCAGGGAGTTTTTATTATTTTTATTTTTTAAAGATTTATATATTTATTTGAGAGCGCACAAATGGGAGGGGCAGAGAGAGAGGGAGAGAGAATCTCAAGCAGACTCCACACTGAGCACACAGGGACCCCCCAATGCAGGGCTGATCTCACGACCCTGATCTCACAACCTGAGCCAAAACCAAGACTCAGACACTTAACCGACTGGGCCACTCAGGTGCCCGAAAGAGTTTTTAATAATCCAGTTCAAGCCCCCCCACTCCCTTGGCCACTGAGAAGGGCGTGCACACATGTGTCCAGATGCAGGATGCGTTGGGTGGGGAAGGATACTCGTCAAGGTGACCCTCATCCTCAGAAGAAAAGGAAAGCCATGATCTCCAAGCTCTATCATTTCCAAAATGATTGAGTCGTACCAAGTGTGATGGTATTTCTCTTTCTTTTCTAAATGGCATTCCTATGCTTACCTAGGGCGTGCCTCTGTGTATTGGCTACTACAGTATTCCAAAACGGATTTGAGACATTTCTTTAAATTAGGTACAATCCAAGTACAGCACTGCATAATTCCTTGCTATTCATCACAACTGTTAAAGCACCAAGTATGTACTGCATGCAAACATTATGACCTTTCCCTCTTAGTTTAAATAAACTCCAAGGTAGCTAGACTTCTAAAAGAGAATCCAGTTCAATTATAATTTAACAGAAAGTATATTAAATGACTAATTCCTTGAAAATCAATAATTTACATATAGGACGTGTATGTATTTCCACTTTCTCTACCTGCATGCCTTATCCATCCCCGTTAGAATGCAAGTCCACGGAGCAACGGACCAACCTCTGTGCTCGGCAGCTGGGACATCACACCTGACACAGCAGACGCTCAGTCCAATAGGTTTAAAGACAATACAATTGACGATAACAATAGTACAATTGCCACAAACAGTATTCAGAAAAATGGGACTCCAGAAGGAAGATGGGAAGTAAGTACAATTAATAAGAGGAGGGGCAGCAAAAAAAGTTGTTCGTCTTATGGGGTAGGCATACTGGAATTAAAGGAAATTTGAGATGGGGTACACTTATATTAAGCCTGTTGATTAACTGGAAAATACTCTTAAGCACGAGACTTCTGCGTTTAACAATCTGCATTTATAATAATTGTGTGTTTTATATTATATTCTTCCTACAGTTAGTTCATAGAGGTTTTGTTCACCACAACGAGTACTGACCAGAGTCTGTGGCAATCAACCAAGTTTGCTCCCCATTTTTATTGCCTCCTCCACGTTGAAATAACCAGTTTACAAATCTGAAATTCCTTCAGGACCTTATCTAGAGGTCATCTAGGTGATGCATTCTTTGCAATCTACTACCACCTCTGACACTTTCTTTCTCCCTTACTTGCATTACTTTTCTGCTTAGCACTTAAACCCATCTAACATATTACACATTATACCTATCTTGACTATTACCTACCTCCCCAATAGAATATTACAAAGAAAAGGACTCTTTTCCATTTGACTCACTGGTCTAATTCAGTGCCCCAGAACAATGCCTGGCACATAGTTGTTGCTCAATATATATAATATATGGTGATATAAGATAACATATGACATATTATATAATATCAAATATATAACATAAAATATATGTAACATACATACTACTATATTGTTAGATATATTATTTTATATTATGCATTTTATATTATAAATTGTATTATATATTGTGTATTTGTTATATTGAATACATTTACTTAGTCTATATAATACGTTCATTATATGTTACATAATACAGTGTACAACGTATATTATAATAAATGATTGTATACTGCAGATATTCCCCTTAAGCTCCTAGCAACAAAGACACATGAGAAAATGGGATGCACAGAGTGGGGTGAGGATGGCATTTTTCTGGTAGGGCCCAAACACGCAGGCCCAAGGAGCAACATATGGTCAGGACAAGAGCAAGGGCTGTGGAGTAAGGCAACGCGAGTTGAAGCCTTGGCTCTGTTACTTACAAGCTCTGTGCAATTGGGCAAGTTATTTAACCTCTCTAAACTTCAGTTCCCGCACTCATAAATCTGGGATGATAACAGTACCTGCCTCATAAGTTTAATGCGATGATTGAGTGAACTCAAGTACAGGGAGGCGGCCTGCAGAGCATCGAGCAGAAAGCCGACTCTCCTTGAGTGTGCGATGATAGTGGGGATGGTGCCGTGGAGAGGAGAAGGAAGGTGACAAGGAATGAAGATGGGAAAGTCAGTTCCGCAGACAAAACTCTCAGAAAACCCCTACCTCCAGCTCCCCTCCACCTCCCTCTGCATTTCCAGCCCATGAATTCGTGCACAGGCATTTGATAAAACAGCACTCAGATATCCCAGGCTCACAAGAAAGGAGAGGTACTAAAAAGACGTTTTGCCCACATCAGTCGAAAACTACAAAGTGCGGGCACTTTCTGCTTGTACTTCCAAGCAGGCCAGGGGCTGGAGAAACAGGAATCACAATGCCTTGACAAATCAGAGCCTTTGCGAAATGTGTCATTTTGTGTGCTGAGTTTTCTAAGGAGTTGAGCATCTGCCTAGAGAGGCATCACAATTTCATGGGCGGAGTTTTGCTTTGTTTAGCTTTTGTGGTTTTGGTGAAACAACTTACCCCAATACACTGAACTTCTCTGCCCAGATCCAGTGTGTGCGGTGCCAAGATTCGCTCAGCCCAGCCCGCTCCACTGCCCTCTGGCCTCAAATTTGTTCCCTAGCTTCCTGACAGGAACGTCTGCTGCTACAGCAGAAAAATGAGCCCCCCCCATCTCCCCTCCCCCAGAGCACGGACGGGAAGAGAGACTGTGCCAACAAAGTCCTGGCTCTCCCAGTTGCCCAGGCACACCAAGCACAACCCAGGAGAGTGGAGGAGTTAACACCCCAGGTGGCAAAGCTGATCAATAAGGGGTCAAAAATGGGAAAGAGCCAACAGAAGGACAGCTCAACCTCCCCTCCAACCCCAAGATGCAGCGTTCCTGAGTGGCCTCCCTGGAGACACACAGGGAGACTGAGAAACATGCCGGGTTTTGTTGTGAAGCTCTAGCCAATTTAATAATGTACCAATTTATATTTGGTCTCCCTTCCTTCAGGCCTGGCTTCCTTCCTCCTCTCCAACCCCCGTTCCCCTGGGATCACACCCTTAATAAAACATTAGCGGGCACTGTAACTTTCGCCCCAGGCTCTGTTTTCTAGGGAACCTGGGCCTCTACAATGATTGGGGCTCTTCTATAATGATAAGCTATTACACTGCGTGGTAATGAAGCGATGGGCTCCCTCTGGGTTCCAGCCCTTAAGGAGACACTTAGGGGTGTTCATCCAGAGAGTGTCTGAAGTATAGTGATTAAGAGCTCAGACTCTGGTGCTGGCCTGCCTCATTTAAATCCCAGCTCTACCAGGGCTATGAAACCTTGGACAGTCTTTTAAAATCTAGCTTTTGTTTCCTCATCCATAAGATGTGGATAGTCAGGGTACCCACCTCATGGAATTCTTGAGAGAAGTAAATGACTTAATACTTATTTAATGCTTGGCATATGACAAACACACAATGTGGGTTTACCTACTTACTCCTCTCGCTGTCTGATCATAGACAGGGTAACGGAGTTACTTATCACTGGTGTTATTAAGCCTTTTTTATATCAATATCTCTGCTTTGCAATTACTAAAATACTGTAGGATAGGTATTGGGAAGTCCAGCTTATTAGAATCATGTCCAAAGTAAAAGTAAATAAGGTCTGGGGAAAAAAAACAAGAGTTCAGGTATGTCAGTGCAAATTCTTTTTAAAGGCTACTTACAAGGCCCCCAACAGCAATTTTTGCTTCCATCTTAGTTCTTGAATTATGAAGTTCTCAATTAGCCAGGTATTACTATACATTTTGCAGTCATGGCGTGTGACTGTGGAATATAGAATTCTGACTTAGTGTGAATACCCCTGAGTGCCCACGCTATCCTACTTCAGAAACACAACAATTTAGTGACCCATAAACGCAATTCTCACGCACGTCAATCCCGATTATTTGCCCTCTAGGCTAAAACTACCGACAGATAGGACTACAGCTGCATTTTTCGCCATGAGAACAATGTTTTATGAAATTGTTATCCTAAACCGAATCACGGTGTTTTCCTTTCCAAGCTCATTCAGCTTAGCCATGTGATAAACATTCCTTTAGACGTGTCCTCAAGAGGTGAGAAAAGAACAGGTTAACTCTACCCAGGTCTGGGGAGAGATGTATGATCTGCATGAGGCCAAGTGTGACCTTTCAGGAGAAGACCTGAACTTTATGCTCCATATTCACGACTTCGTTTAGGATCTCAGGGTCTCATACAGGCTCGAGTCTGATATATGATCTCCCGAGGGTAGAATGCTCTATCAAAGCTGACCTCAAGTCAATGTGTATTTTTAATAATTAGAGGGCTTTATCAGGTTCCAGTCCATGAAATCAGAAACATCTTACCAATGCCAGCAGCCCATGGGCAGGGAAATTACTGGGAAATGCGCTACTGATATATTCATTAGAATAGTCATAAATTAGATTATCTATAATAAATTTTAATAATAATGTGGACATGATGGTTCAGCGAAACCCCTCAAGATTTAGGGGAAATCCCCAAGCATGATTTTAGGGTACAGATAATGAGTCTAAATGAAAGAACGCTAACAGTTACTAGGACAGCTCTCAAAGGCCCTTTTTATCTGTTTCCGGACCCTGGTGTATCTTACTGTTGAATTCCTAAATGGGTGTTATAAAAAAGAGTGGGCCCAAGGAACAATGCAATTCTCTTACCAGCCAGCTGCTCCAAAAAGGCAGTGAGCCCAAGGCAGTAAGCTTCTTGACCTTGCAGATTTCTTAGTCTTCAAGTGCTGCTTTGGCTAATGAACTTCCAGAGCACCTCCTCGAGATAGCTGGACACACCAGGGAGCCGGATCCATTCACATGCAACCTAGATCTTGTATCCTTTGCACTGTCTGTCTGCTGGCTCAATAATACCCAAGAGGGATAATGACCTTAAACCTGGTGCAGGTGTCTCAGGCACCAGTCTTCAAATCAAGGACTAGGCTTTGAGGCAGGGGCCAGCTCAGTCACTCTCCCCACTAACCTTGGAGACTTACTTCTCTCAGAAAAAAATGTTCATTTACTAGCAGCGCTAGACAGATGCCAATTTAACATGAAGCTATCATACTACCTTCCAAGCCCCAGGGAAGACCCTAGTGATTACGTGGTTATACATTTCTATACATTTTTTCTGCAAAAGTAATATATTTCAACCACAATAATTTAAAACTTCTTTCTCTTTCCCCTCCAACTTCTCCTCTATTACATTTTGCATCATCAGGTGGAACGGCTGCAGGCATAAGGCAGAATTGAGTTAAGGATACATTTAGTTTGCATTCAGTGGCATATATTTACGTGGTTCTCCATCAAATCCAGTCATAGACAAATTGTTCTTAGCCATCTCAGTGCAGAAATGGCTTCCAAAAGCATTCTTACTACCTACTAGACTGACAGATCCAGCATTGTAGCATGGACATGAAAAGACTAGAACTTGTATCATTATATGAACATATCCTGTGGTGGTCAGGGTTATGATGACAATTATGGCCAGGGCAGGGTGGAGGGGCAGAGAGGAGAAACCAAGCTCGAATGTATGGAGCCAGAAGCTAGTTTGGGGAAAATTCCCCAATCATTAGGTATCTACACTCGTAACTGGAAGACTTGGTTCTTGCCTCTAGAGTCAAAATGAAGAAGTTTTCTCCTGAAATGCAGCATACAAATTATAAACACACCATGAGTTTTTGTTGTTGTTGATTAGAGTCCCCAAAATGGAAATTACTGGACTCTTTCAGTTTACAGAGCACAGACAAGTAGCAGTATTAGCAGCAAAGATGTCTGTTATAGTTTATAGGTAAAAGAAACTCAATAGAGATTGTTTTCAAATTTGACACCAATGTATAATATTTACATAGCATTACCAATAACAAGCCACAACCACAGAGTAACATGTCTAAACTCTCAACAATAAAAAGCTAATTTCAATCAACCAGCACTGGAGGAAAACGAAATAATCTTTCTGTACTTTCTATAGAAACAATTGCAAAATTGTTATCCCATGAAGAGGCAATCAAACCAAAAAAGAAACCAAAAAATGTAAGGGAAAGAAAGTATTAGAGAGGTGGGTCAGGAATTTAATCAACAAAATACATTATTTTTCTGAGTTTTGTGGTATTTGTGGTCTTTGTTCACTTTTATACTTAAGAGTTGCTATGATTTCCTTCCTCAGTTCAAACAAATACAGTAATTTTGTAGTCATAAATTTGTATCCTTTTTTCTCAAAGCAGGCACCCCAAGATGATACAAGGTATGTACTTCAAGCCTCACAAAACCTGGATCTGTTTCTGGGGTTAGACATTCCTTGACAAGTAAGCCTGGCTTATATATCATCATCAACTCACTTTAATGCTCTGGTTATCTCTCATACTGTCTTGTCTCCAATTGGAATTTGTAAAATTCATCCCACAATGCCAAAGCGTGATGCTGAGGCCACAATAAACATGATGAATGGTGAGCACAAGGCACTCACTTACTTTGTGTCACTTATGCATCACGCAGTTTGTAATTACATGCTTTTCTGTCTCCACTGCTAGCCCTTGACTTAATCATCTGTGCATCCTTTCTAGTGCAAAGTACCCTGCCTACAGGGAATCAGTGAACTGCGAATGTGGGAATGAGGGAAGAAAAGAGATGGCAAGAAAAAAGGAAGGGAAATGGACAGAGAAGAGGCAGACTTTTCAGGAAGCAAGTGGAGAAAAAAACTATGAAAATTATTTAAGCTTTATTTTACAGATGTTGGGGGTAAACCACAATGGCTTTATATTTTCACCATGATATCTTTTAATGTGTGTGTGTGTGTGTGTGCGTGTGTGTGTGTGACACCTTAATCTTTCAGCTTAATTCCTTCAACTTTTATTCACTTTGTGTGTGTGTGTGTGTGTGTGTGTGACACCTTAATCTTTCAGCTTAATTCCTTCAACTTTTATTCACTTTTTGATGCAAGATATTTCATATTCAATGTTATTTTAGCTCAGTATTATTCTCACCAACATACTGCTTTTTAAAAGCAACTAGAATATTAACTATGTTATGCAAATGAAAATGTGAATTTAATCACAGAGAGTGGCCCTAGAGGAGCCACTAAATCCTCCAACATCCAAAGAGAAAATTGGAGACTCCTATTATATTCAATAATTCGTATACTAGTGCCCAGAATTTAATATAAATTGAATTGAATCCTACACATAACTCTTTGTAGATTCTGTCTGTCGATAAGACATGCTTTTATAAGAACCAGAGAGCGAAAAATACAGACTACAGCCCATTTTCATTTTCATTTCATTTTCTTTTCAATGAAACATTGTGAATGTAGTGGCATCACATAAATATTTATCGAACCCTATAATTCTTTCAAATGTAACAATAAATGACAGTATCCTTCAACGTGCACACAAAACACCTGCAAAAACATTTTTTAGAAGATTGAAATGAGATGCAAGCTATCCAAAATCAGAACCGCTAATAGATGAAGTAATCATCTGATAGTCTTTGTAACCTCTGCTTACTAGACCTCTGAGGTTTCACTCTCTGTTAACCGAAGAAATAAAACCAATTCATTATCACTCGGCATTGGGGACCCTGACACGACGGGCCAGGTAAGCCACTGAAAACTTCCCTTATTGATATAAAAGGAAGATGGGTTTCAGAGAAAAGAACCACACAAGTTTTCAGGTTGTTGGGTTTGCCGCACTATTTGTATTTCCTCTTCATGGTGGTCATTATTTTTATCATTTACTAGTTGCACAGGGATAATAGCAGCTCAAACTTGATACACAACGCAGACATAATTACAGATTTGGACCAACAATCCTCTACTAAAACCTAAATTACCTTCAGCCAACAGTTAAGAAAAGGTCAAGAAGAAAGCACCTGCTGAAAAGAGTCCTAAAATCATGCTGCTCATTATTTTCCAGAAGCTTCTAATCCTCTCTCCCACCTGGCTTACATGATAACTACTAAGTTCATCTGAATGTTGTGCAGTGTTCAGGGCTCCTCCAGGAAACATTATTTTTCCCTTAAATAATTATAATCCCAAGTCTAGAGTTAAAGTTAAAAATCCAGGGCCAAGAAAAGTTTCCTGTCACTTGATCATTACTTCATTCCTCTGGTCCCAAATGGAAATTTTAAGGGCAAGCTTGGGCCAAAATTCAGTGAGTCTCTTTTGACTTAGATAGGTGGAGGTAAAAATATCACCTTGGAAAAGAATGAGGATGGAAAACGCCTTTTAGTCTGGAATTGTCAGGAATTGCACCAAAGCCTCCAAAAAACATCTGTCTTACTCCTCAGCTTGTCAAAGAGGAGTTACGAGGCAAGTTTGGAGGAAAGAAGCTGGAATGATTAACAGCCATCCATAAGACAAAACAGGATTTCTGACATCTCTGAATATAAGAAAAAAGAAGCTTGTGTATTATTATGTTGTGGAAAAGATGTGCTACTATGGGAATCACCCATCCCTTTAAATACCTAGGCTAGCACTAACAGTTTCTGCAATGACAGAAAGCTCCTCATTTTTCTCACAATACAGATTTTCCTGTTCCTAGTTTGCTAGGAGGGAAACTCCTCTTGACTCTCTGATGATTAAAGACTACAGATAAAAGAATACTGGACTTAACACTAGCGCTAGTAAACAACCCTTCAGTTGAATTAATAAAAGCTACTCAGTTGTAGGACTTTATTCTTTCCTTGGCCACTAGCTGAAATGTGCCCTTCTCTCTGTAGAAGATCAAGGTACATCACAACATTTGAGAGCTCGACAGATCCTGGTACCACATCATCCAGCCAAATCCCTCTTCTTCCCCTGTGTGGTGGGAGAGGTCTTTGGCAAGGGAAAAATTATCTTCTCATTGTAGACAATACATGGAAAGTATACACTAGGCGGGGACACAAAGTCCCCTGGTTTCAATCTCTTTTTTTGCAAAATGAAAGCATGGGTAATTATGATCTCTCTACTCTTCCTCCCAGCCTCTGGTGGAATGTGCCAACACACAGGGCAGTACCATAGAAATTGGTCCTAACAGGATTTGCTGGAAAACATCAGCCTTTGAAATATTTTTTAAATATATTTAAAATCTGTTTTAGAAATACTTACATAAAAAGTATTTTATCAGTCAGGGTCCTCAGAGAAGAGACAGCACACTCCCAACTGGGTCATTGAGAAGCATGTAATAAACAGACTATTTACAAAGGTGTAGGTAGGGTTTAGAGAAAATGATGCAGTATTCCAGAACTGGTAACAGTGGGGAGCTGTTTCTACCCCTGAGAGGATACAGCCAGACCACAGTAACCAGTGTGGAATGAATCAAAGGGATAAATACCCTGACCTAATTCTCTTCTTCTTGCCATCCCCAGTAGCAGAACTGACAGACGTCAGAGAATAAAGGAGCACACAGGCCAAGGAATTCAGACACCTGGACGCAAAGCAGAAATATGGGTGGAAAATGGTTCTGGAGAGGTAGATGGGAGAGAGCTAGTACAGATACTGAACACAATTATAAAGTTATATTCATTTATTGTTGGAACAGTATGTTCACTGAAAATAATAATTAGCTTTACAGTGTTTAGAAAGTGTGAGATGTCTCTTTTGGGTGTCTGTGTGAACCCAAATATATGTTAGGTCTCCTAAGCCTCTGCAGATTGTACCAAAACATTTGGAATAAAGAGAGCATCCTATGCTCAAATGTGTTGGAGAAATGCTGGCTGCAGCTTCAATTTATACAAAGGTAAATATAAATGCACATGTGTTGTGCATGTGAGCTTTCTCTCCTAAGACACCAGATGTGTGGAAAAAAAAAAAAAAAGGACACACACTGTGCCCATCTCCTGCGACGCTGGAACGAGACATGGGTAGAAAGCATTTTGCACAGAAACTGGCACACAGACAGCGCTCAGTGAATGGTAACCATTGCCACCATTGCCACCAGCATCACCACCTGCAGCTGCCTTCTGACCTGTTGGGTGGCCTGGGAAACTTCCCACCATGGAAGGCAGAATTCTTACACCTGTAGCTCTCTGGGTCACTAGTGCCCAGCCCTGGCCCTATGCACAGGGAGTACACAATTAACATTAGATTATAAGAGAGTGGTGAGAAACATGTGGACTCAAGAGAGCATTCTAGGCTCACATATGCTGGAGAAATGCTGGCCGCAGCCTCAATTTAAAGAAAGGAAGTATAAATGTATGCTCTGCCAGGTGGTATTAGTATGCAGGAATTCCTCACTCCTCACCATTCCTCTGTAAGAGAAATATTCTCTGCCCCACCTCAATGTTGAGCTTGGCCCCATTGCCCACTTCTGCTAATGGAACGTGGGCCAGGTCTGAGCAGGAGTTTTAAGAGGCCCAGCACACTTCCATCAGCCCTCCTGAGCTTCTGACCTCTACCTGGAGAACAGTATCATGTCCCAGACAGGGGGTACTCCTTCGTCTGGGTCCTGGAATGGGTAGGCCTGTGGGGCAGGCTATACTTCAATCCACCGTTGCTGCTTCAACTGTTGCCCCGACTTGGGAGGAAGGAGAAAAACTGTTTCCATAAGCCACGAGATTTTGTGGTTGTCTGTTATGCAGAAATACCACACATGCTTAACAAAGTCACTGCAACATGCTAGGGCAGCAAAGCGGGGAGCTCACATGAGATTTGGAGTCCACTGCACTCAGTTCCAGTCCCAGCTCGGACAACTCCCAGATGCGTGACCCTGATTGAACAAGCCTCAGGAAAGCCTACTTGCTGGATTCCTGTGACAATTAGAAAAATCATGAGCCAAGCACCTCGCACAGTGCCTGGCACATAACCGATACTTGGTAAATGAAAGAAGTAATATAATTAGCAGTAACGCACAGCCAAAATACCTTACCAATTATCGACGACGAGTATGCTGAACTAGAAGCTGTTCATCCCAATTAAAATATTTCTTTAACTTCAGGTAAATAAAACAATAAAATCATTGCTCAAGTTTGCAGCTCACAAAACACTCTAACAGAAAATCACAGTTTAAAAAAATACAACATGCTCTTTCTAAACCTTCTAAAACTTGTGAGTAGTCAAGAATATGAATTCCTGTTGTGTCAGAGAATAAGAATGCATTCTTTGTGAAGGAAAAATGATTAAATTGCATCTTCCAGACTAGTAATTTAAATTGTGATCAAATCCACTCTAGCTGGGGGCCTCCCAGTTAATCCATTTACTGTGAACATTATTAAACATTTATTAAATGCCTGTGCATGGTAAAAAAATTTTAAAGGTAAGGTTTAGTTTGCTGAGCACCCCCCCCCAAAAATTAAAGAACATAAAACTACTAAATAGATCAACTACTCCCAGCCTATGCAGTTTCACAAAACAGGAGCACTGCAATTACTGAAACACAGAAATAGACTTTTGATCCATCGGGAAGGCATTCAAAAAACTATCACCACTAATGAATAATAGAAGATTTATTTGGATTGTAAAACTTGACTAGAAAAGAAATTTATCTAAAATATGAGCTCAATTTCCTGCCTTTCAAAAGAATAAGGAAAAGGACTTTACAGAAAAGATATAATCTGGTAGGCATTCTCTAAGGAGCCCAAGTAAATTCAGGCTGGTGTTTCCAAGCCACAAATAGAAGGAATGCTTGGAGAGCTTAAATGAAGATCCCCCTGGGGCTCCTGCCCCACACTTAGTGACTCAGGCTCTTTGGGGAAAGGGCCCAGGAATCTGCATTTGTTGACAAACTCTCCGCTGATTCATGTGCACTCCTAACTTTGAGAACCACTAGACAATGCAAGCCATTAAATAACCTTTGGCAGCTGACTTAAAAGTTCTTGAAAGACAAAAAAAACAAAACAAAACAAAAAAAAAACCAAACAAGTTTAGCCCATTCCACGCCAAAGGACCAAATGAAGACAACAGCGTCTGGACTTGAGACTCAGTAACAGCTGCAGGGCTAAACAGCCATTCATTCTGCCAGCAGGTCAAGCCATGATTTTTCGCACTTGGAGGCAAAGAGCTGATGGATGCTTCCACAGTAATGCAAACCCAACAGCACCATGGTGATGGCTTCTCCTGTTGGACATACATTTGCGAAAATTCTCCTCAATCCCAGCATCCCGCTGGCACAAGTCCTGGCAATCATTCCTCATCAGTTTCCTGGGCTGGCCAATTAAAATATACAGAAGGTGAGAGGGGAGGATGTAAGATGGTTAAGGATATTATTATATGGAAATTCTAAACTTCATAAAAAACTTCAACATCCAGTCCTCTAATGTACCTAGAGAAAAACAGTCTTGCTTTCCAAGAGAATGTAAAAACGATATGTAAGTGTGTGACCTTACTCAACTCACTTAGCTATGCTTTAACCTAAAAGGGTTAATGCTTATCAGAATGAGCATTTTAAGCCACAAAGCAATGTCAAAATGTAAGTGGTGTTACTATCATCCATAACAAAATGTATTTTATACAGTCCAGAATCTAAAAGAACAAAGAGCAGTGAGTTGGTTTTTGTTTTTGTTTAACAGAGGCAAAGGATATCAAACTCTTGGCATCAAGAATTATAAGGAAAGCTATATCATCTGATGAAACTATACGCACATTTTCTGAAATCACACCCAAGATGAGAACAAAATAACATGGTACAAATAAGGAAAATCTAGGCCACTCTCACCAAATCGCTCCTGCTGGTCTCTGCACCAAGCTACACCAACATGAAACTTCCAAATAAAAATAGCTCGGCGCGGCTGATGCAGTCCTCTAGGTAGCAGTGACTAATGATTCACCTGACACCTTCCTGTCTGGCCTACCTTACCCACAACCACCTGAGTCCCTAGGAGAAGCTTCTCTCACTGGAGAGCCACAAACAATGAGACGAAGAGGAAAAAGGAAGGGCAACTAATGGCCAGGGCCATCGGTCAATGGACCCACAGCTGTAAGGACTTTGACAACTGTTTAACACTTATTGCCTAATAGATTTTAGATCACCACCAAATTCAAGTATATCTGGAAACATGAGGAAGCCCATACGTGTCTTCAGGTGACAGACAGGGTACATACTGCAGTTACTTGGAGCTGAGCATGAAACAAGGCTCCATCAGTTCACGACTTGATGATTATTAGTTCTACCTCATAGGGCAGTTGGGATCTTTGAACAGGACCCTACTATAAAATCCTTCATATACTGTGGTCCCCACCTTAATGACTCCATGAGGTCATTAGTGGTAGCAAAGTATTAGCACATAGCAGACACTCAGTAAACATACTTCCCTTCTCGCTTTGTATTTCAAAGATGAAAATATATTCCACTTCGAATGAAAAATGATAATAAAATAGAGTGTGTGTGGCTAGATCAGAACCTAATTTCCTTGACACTTATCTTTTCCTTCATTATGGCTATGGAGACCAATTTTACAATTTACACTGGCCATAATTAGAGCCGTGTATATAAAAATTACAGTTTAAATTTGTGATGGTACATACAGTTTTGTAACTTCTATCCAGTAGTTAATACGATTTCTCAAGTCCTTTTTCCACCACTATAATAACACCCCCATACACACTACCTGTTTTAATCATCATTATCATTACTGGGAACAAAGTACCCTGTGAGTACTGCAAAAAACAAGTTGATATGTATAAATGTACCTTGAAAACTGTGAACAGCTAATATTACCATTTACTTGAGAACAGAGAAGACACAGCCCCTGTCTTGCGATGACTACAATCTGTAGAAAGCGCACAGTGGTAATCAAGCAACATACACACACACACACGTGCACATGTCTGTGTACATGTCTGTTTAAAGATAAATAACAACAATAACAAGAATAGAAAAACGTGGGGCGCCTGGGTGGCACAGCGGTTAAGCGTCTGCCTTCGGCTCAGGGCGTGATCCCAGCGTTATGGGATCGAGCCCCATATCAGGCTCCTCCCCAATGAGCCTGCTTCTTTCTCTCCCACTCCCCCTGCTTGTGTTCCCTCTCTCACTGTTTGTCTCTATCTCTGTCGAATAAATAAATAAAATCTTTAAAAAAAAAAAAGAATAGAAAAACGTGTGTGTGTGCGTGTGTGCGCGTATCTGTATTTATGATGAAAAGAATAAATAGGTGGGGGACAATGAAAATATTGGGGCGATTTGTCCCATATTTGAAAATGTTTCTATAAAACAATCAATTCTCATGAATAAAATCTTAAAATCCATTTTTTATGAGTAAAATCCACAACATGCCCCCTCTAGCCTCTCATGAAAACATTTGTAGATGCACACTGCCGCATATTAACTGAGTATCTCCAGTGCAAATCCCTGTCGTTCAAAGGCCAGATGTGCCCGTGAAATATGAAAGGCCAAGAAACTGCTACCAAACCACTTCAGCAAAGCTTTGCTGGGAAGGGAAAAATCAGTTAGTATAAGACCCATTTGAAAATCCATTTCACACTTCTAATTTAAAGCCAATTCAAATGTAATTTACTTTATCAGAGCCCTTAATTTAGTGAAGGTCAGAAGTGCAATCAACAGAGGTGAAAATTACTTATGCTTATCAAAAGATAACCTGGTAAGGGTGCTGAACAAGAAAGCAAACAGGAAACAAGACTCCTATTGAAAACCATGGCTAGAACCACTTATCAACATGTCTTCTTACAAACCAACACGTTCTGATGAAAAGCTTTCACTTGACTCATCTCTGCACCAAATGCAAACTCATTTGTCATTCTGTTTCAGTGGGAGAAGATTCCTTTACTTCTCCAACGTTGTAACTCATGAGATGGGAAACAACACTTCTGGCACAAACTAGTAACTTACCGCTCTCGTCATCTATATTGAACCTTCCGAGACCACTGCCGTCCCTGATGGAGTACTGGATCTCTCCATCCCTCCCAGAGTCGTCATCTTGGGCAGCCACCTGCAGTACACTTGTTCCTATGCGTGAGTTTTCTTTTACAGATCCAACCACGGCAAAGTCTGGGAAGTAGGGAGTATGGAGGTTTTCGTTGACATCGACTACTTCCACCTCAACAAAGGAAACAGATGACAGAGAGACCGGTCGCCCTTTGTCTTTGGCCCGAACCGTTAGGTTATAGAATTGCTGCTTTTCATAGTCCAGCTCTTTGCTCAAGCGAATGGCACCACTTGCTTTATCTATTTCAAATCTCCCATTATAGTCATTGACCAAAGAATAGCGCACTTGACCCCCTAGCCCAAGATCCGGATCATGGGTCTCCAGCCAAGCAATGACAGTGCCAACAGGGAGATCTTCAAGAACCTTCACACTATAGCTACTGGGAATGAAAGCTGGGGAACAGTCATTGACATCATCCAAAAAAACCTTAAGAGTGACAACCGAAAACAGCTGCTGGCCACTTTCTGCCCTGTCTCTGGCTTCTATTTTTAGAGAGTAGTTCGCTTTAGATTCCCGGTCCAATTGGTCGGCTACATAGACGATTCCAGTTGAGCTGTTGATAGCAAACTGCTGTGTATCTGTCAACACTGAGTAAGTCACTTCACCATTAGAACCCAAGTCTTTGTCTCTGGCTTCCACTTGAATTATCTCAGTGCCAATACTTGAACTTTCGAGAATGTTAACTGAGTAACTGTCTTGGAGAAAAACTGGGCTGTTGTCATTAGCATCCTCCACATTGATGGTCAGCAACCTCCATGAAGATTTTTGTGGATTACCTAAGTCATAGATAGTGATATTAAGGAGATAGAGGTCCGTGTGCTCTCGGTCCATTGGCAGAAGGACTTTAAGCTGCCCAGTCTCCATATCGATATTAAAGCAACTGTCCGTATTCCCATCAGATATTGTAAACAGCACCTTTCCATTAAAGCCAGAGTCGGCATCATAGGCTTTGATCTTCAGGATGTTGGCCCCAACGGGCAGATTCTCCTTCACAGCCACATCAGAAGGAAATGACTTGTCAAAATGTGGTCCTTGCCTATTAACTGAATAAAAGTCAAGAAATCCATCTTCCAGATTCAGTTTCCCATTTGCTTTTGCCTTAATGAGTAGTTTCTCTGCCAGCTTTTGAGCCACACGAGTTTCTCTGCAACTGAAACTCTTTGAAGACACCTTCCCATGTAGGACTGAAATGTTCACAGACATGGGGTCGGCAAAATTCTCTCCATCGGTTGCTGTAATCCTGAGGGCAAAATTACCATTTTTGATGCCAGAATTCATCAGTGACTTTTTAAGCTGTAAAACACCAGAGTCTGGGTTTAAATAAAAGAAACCAAGTTCATTTCCAGAGATGATTTTGTACTTTACAAGTTCAAGTTCATCAATATCAATTGCTGAAACAGCTGTGATATGACCCCCAACTGGAAAGTCATAGGAAATAACTCCCTGGCAAGCCACTTTCTCGAAGAGAGGGCTGTTGTCATTGACATTTCCTATTCGAATAGTCACATTTACTTCACTTTCATGGCGGTATGGCGAACCCCAGTCAGAGGCTCTTACGATGAACCTGTAAGTTTCTGGGGAGGATTCAAAATCCAATTCTTCAGTTGTGCTAATAACACCTGTAAACTGGTTAATGGCAAATGGTAACAAATTCAGACTGGCAATACTATAGGTGATGTACCCATTTTCTCCTTTATCCTTATCGGACGCTGAAACCATCAGAACACTTGTGCCCACTGGGACACTTTCATTCACAAAAGCATCATACAGTGGCTGCTGAAATTCTGGGGTATGGTCATTCGCATCTTCTATGCCAACGGTGACTTGTGCTTTCAAATCTCCTTCCTTGTTTGTCACTCCCAGCTTATAAACCTCCTTCTTAATAGTATTCAGTGGCTGTGCTGTGACAATCAGACCCGACCGAGGATTAATTTTGAAGTACTGTGCATCCTCACCAGGAGATAATTTGTATTCCACATCTAGCGGTTCGGGACTTAATTTTACTATAGCAACCACGACACCAGGAGGGGAGAATTCACTAATGCTCACATCATACATTTCTTTTTCAAATTTAACTGGGACAGTGTCTCTTTGGGGGTTGGCAATGTGGACGATCTTCGCTGCTGAAAATTTCTGAGGTGACCCCTTGTCTTTTGCTTGAAGAGTGAGATTGTAGCCATAAGGAAAACTCCCCCAGTCGACCTTCTTTCTCTCCTTAATCTTGTACTCGTTCATCCACCTGCCTTCCTTAACCAGGAAGAACTGATCTAGAGGGTCCCCAGCCACAATGGAAACAGACTCAATCTCTCCATTGGCCCCCTCGTCTAGGTCATCGACTGTCACCACCGCATACGTCGGCTCTTTGTCCAGCGAGAAAGGAACGTGAGTGACCACATGGAGAGTTGGGGAGTGCTCATTTACACGTTCAATGTGAACATAAAGCTTCGCAGTACTGCTCACGCCGTTGTTTCCATAGAGTTTCATCCCCCGGTCCACAGCCAGAATCTCCAGATCGTACCTATTTTTTTCATCATAATTTAACCGCCCACTTAAAGAGATGACACCACTTGTGGGGTGAACTGAAAAGAGATCAACTTTGTTTTTAAAGTAGTAGTAGAATTCTCCATTGGAGCCGATATCGGCGTCTGTGGCGGTCACCTGGGCAACACTAGTCCTTAAAGGTGTGCTTTCTGCTATTGTAACAGAGTACGTTGTGGGTGAAAACAAGGGTCGCAGATCATTCATATCTAAAACCTGTATGTTCACTTTGGTCCATGCTTCCAGATCCTCCCCTCTGACAGAACCTTTTACTATCAATAAATAATTGTCCTGAATCTCCCGATTCAATATGGCCGAATTGCCACCTTTAGTTCTTATTCGGAGGAAACAGAAGTCTGCAATGATGACTTCCTCCGCTTTGAAGAAGCCTTCCTCGTCTCCAGATACAATTCTGTATTTGACATCCCAGGACAGGTCTATTAAAGTGATGCCCATTCTACCCTGGCTGTGGACGTAGGTCCTTGCGGCTGAGTTCTCACACACGGTAGCATTGTACACGGGGTGCGTGAAGTGGAAGCCAAGGGGCCCGGTCCCCGGCAGCCCCTGGGACACCGTGGCCAGAAGCTTGAGAAGCAGGAGGATGAGGCAAGAAGGGGGAGGCCGTGTACCCACACAGTATCCCATAGTTCTATCCATCGTATCATACCTCCATCCTGGAAGGGGGGGGGAGAGAGAGAAAAGATAAATTAACCTACAGGAAAGTGGCAGAAGGTGTAGGAACTCGATGTGATAAAACAGTGCTTTTTTAAAACTTCATTATAAAATCTTCTTACCAAAATGTCAACACGAGAAAAAAAAATTAAGATACCTCACTAGGATTTAACTTTATATTGTTTGAGTTCTTTAAATCACACTTTAATACTGTTGCTGAAATTGTTCATCGGTACAAGATTTCTTGCATTCTGAAGGTCAATTTAGAATTATGTATTTAGAAGAAGCCTTAAAAAAAATGCAGCTACTTTTCACTTAGAATTACCTTCTAGGCAATTACCTAGTGGAAGCAATTAGACATTTACTTTTAGAAGTCTACATTTAGGGGCGCCTGGGTGGCACAGTAGTTAAACGTCTGCCTTCAGCTCAGGGCGTGATCCCAGCGTTCTGGGATCGAGCCCCACATCAGGCTTCTCCGCTAGGAGCCTGCTTCTTCCTCTCCCACTCCCCTTGCTTGTATTCCCTCTCTCGCTGGCTCTCTCTGTCAAATAAATAAATAAAATCTTAAAAAAAAAAAAGTGTACATTTAAGGTACAGTTTAAAAGACAAAAGAATTGAAAAGATATTACCTGCCTATCAATCGAGAATCAAATAATTTGCAGTGCATTCATAAAGTGAAATACGATGCAGCCATTAAAATAATTATTTCTAAAATGTACATTTTCAAATGTGGTAAGATATAATGCTGAGTGGAAAAAAGATCATAAAACAGTATGGGTGGTTATGATTGTATTATTACTTAAACATTTCAGTGCACAACTTCAATTTTACATTTAAAAAGGATTAACTGTGTTGTGGGATCTGGGGGATTATTTGCTTTTCTAATATTTTTTCAAGTAACATGGTTCATCAATGGTTATATAATTACCTTTATAACTATGAATTTTTTTTAAGATTTTATTTATTTATTTGACAGAGATAGAGACAGCCAGCGAGAGAGGGAACAAAAGCAGGGGGAGTGGGAGAGGAAGAAGCAGGCTCATAGCAGAGGAGCCTGATGTGGGGCTCGGTCCCATAACGCCGGGATCACGCCCTGAGCCGAAGGCAGACGCTTAACCACTGTGCCACCCAGGCGCCCCTATAACTATGAACTTTTAAGGAAATACTTATAAGGCATTAACATCAACTTTTGTTGTGCTGACTTTAAAACTGACCATAATTTATACACAATTCAAAATCATGAGGCTGAGAATTCAGGCCCCCTAGAAGCACATATGACATGATCTAATTCCATCGAACTAGTCACTGTATGATAAATTTATGGCATGTCTACGTGGTTATCTCCTTTCTGGTTTTAAACTAGCTCCAATTACCAGCTATCAGCTGAAAAATCTCTTAGAAAAGTTTAACATCTTAAAATATTATCAATTGCTTTTGTAGTTCACAAAATACTTTCATACCCAGAGTTGGCAAGACGTGTTATTATACACTTTTAGTAGATGAGACTAGACAACTTCATTTTCCTAGTAGCAGAGTTGGGATTAGAACACAAGCCCGCTGCACACCCCCCAAGGCTTTCTCATTTCTTTTTCCAAACTCTGCCTCACAGAGGACTCTGAAGCCGATTTCTGGGCAAGCATTTGCTTGGTTCCACGGAAGATGAAATATGCCTTGCTGCTGTCATCTGTTGAAGCAACTCAGGAAACGGGAGTAGCCAGTAGAAAGAGTAAGTTTAATATAGGGATTTCATAGGCAGAATAGATGGTACAAATGAAAAGTGGAAAGATGAGATAACTTTTAATAAAAGGAAAGAAGTTAATTTCACATGCAATTGCTTTGGCTGTCCGTCCTTAGGAAGCGGCTCACATGGTAAGTGTGTGAAGCAGAGAGTCGGAGGCTCAAAAATCCTGCCCCGGAGAACAGAGAGCCCCACGGGACCGGTGCATTTAGTGCTGCCTCTTTGTGGAGCACCCTTGGCTGATATAGGGGAGTGACAGAGCCCTCCTTAGGGATCACAGATGTAAACCAGCAGAAGTTTTATTAATACAATACACTCTTATTTCATCATCTGAGAATGCTCCAAAGTAGACAAGGTATTTTTAGGTTCACTATGAACATAATGGAATGAGACAACGCTCTTACAGGAAATGACCAGAGCCCATGGATAGTCTCTCAACGTAGAAAACTGGGGTTACTCCCAGCATCTCCAGGGAAATACAAATTCAGTTTCCGCCTTATTTCCCACTAGCTGTTCTATGCCAAGGGCACAGCCTACAAGCATGGTTTTGTTGATACGTTGCCAACAGAGTCTGGATTCTGTGGTCATCAGGGAAGAAAACAGCCCTGATGGTAATTTCAGCTCAAACGAACTTTTCTTAGTCCATCTCACAGCCCCATTTTCGACCCTGACTGAAGAGAGGGGCTGTGTCTATGCATCGATCTATTACCAGCACCCAGCACCATGCCTCGCACACAGGAGACACACAGGACATCAAGGCACTGATGTAAGCAGGGGCCCAGAGGCCTTTAACATGTCAGTTTCCAAATCCCAGAAAATACGCCTCTCACTTCTGGAAACAGAATCAAGAAGTTATATGAACTCAAAGAAGCCTCAAAGATCATCTGGTTTGATCTCCTGAGTTTACAGATGAGGACACCGAGACCCATAAGGATAAAGAGACTCACTAATACCAAGTTCAGGACCCCCAGGTCAGAGCTGATACCACATGGAAAAGTGTTTCAACTGAATTAGCTTTTCTTTGAGTTATGTAACAATTTTAGGGCTGTGGTTTATCATCACTTTGCAGGGATCTTCGCCTTCCGACATCTTGTTAATCTCCCCGGTGCTACTCCCTCCTCTAAGTTGTTAACTGTAAGTAAACATTTAAGTGCCCAGAGGGACAGTTACTTCTAGAAACCCTTCCAATGAATCTTTCACAGCACAGAACACTGTCATAATATGAAAAATCATCATTCGATTTAACTCTTCGAACGTTGGAATATTTGCATACTGAGTTTTTCTTTCAGCAGGATACACTGCTGCAATTTTTTTTCCTTATAAAACAGAGTCAGTGGTCTTACATGCAAGTAGAAAAACACTACAAACCATGCTGAAATGGGACAGTATTGTTGTGTACAGAAATTTGGATTTAACTCCAAAATCCTGAGCAGGACTAAGCTTGTCAGCTTCAGTTGTGGAGACCAAAATATGTCATCGAGTTTTGGTATCTTTATTTTGGGGGAAAAAAAAGAGTCCTATCTAGCTCCAACTATTTTAAAAGCCTGCAGTTTTCTCCATTGATTTAGAAAATAAATGAGTGCTAAAAGTGAGGAATTCTATAAAATTCTGCAAAGTAAACACCAGAATATGATTTTGGCTTCCTCTTTTTTTAGCATGCTACGACAACTGTTAAGCTATTTAAAAAAAAAAAAAAACAGTGTGCTTTTCCACACTGAAGCCAAGCTATTTGTGAAGCCAGTATGATAGTTACGGTGTTTTAGATGCTCTGCACATTGATTTATTCTACTGCTTCTGGACTATTTTAAACAAAGCACTTAGTTCCCAACCTCAGAGCCTATTTTCTACGACTTAGTAACATAATCAATATTTTTTGATATAATCTCCAAAGAAATCATCAAGCCATCAATCTTGGAGATATTTATTTTTCAGAGCAGTTGGCTGTGTCTCCCCCCAACCCATCCTGCCCTGTGAGCTAAAAGAAAGAGTGGATCTTGGCCTGAGACTCCGAAGGGCATGCAGAGTTTTCTTTCCAGGAATGAATACATACCAGTGACCTCTGGGGCAGCTCACAGTTCTTAAAAAGGCCACCTCTCTGGGAGAGCCTGGACTCAGCAGGGTGCCTCTGCTTGCTCCAGTAACCAGGGGAAGCTGTTTTCTGCCATCATTAAACAGGCCTCCTTAAATCGCTGGGATTTCTGAACACTAGAAAAGGCATCTTGCAAGAACATTCTATTTTCACCCCAACTCTTCTTCTTTTTTTTTTTTTAAGATTTTATTTATTTATTTGACAGAGAGAGAAGACAGCCAGCGAGAGAGGGAGGACAAGCAGGGGGAGTGGGAGAGGAAGAAGCAGGCTCCCAGCGGAGAAGCCTGATGTGGGGCTTGAGCCCATAACGCCGGGATCACACCCTGAGCCAAAGGCAGACCTTAATGACTGAGCCACCCAGGCACCCCACCAGCCCATCTCTTCTTATCTTCTATATTTTGAAAGGGTTTTACTGGCACACAGAGAGGGTGCTTGGGAAATGTGCTATGATAGGCTGTAAAACAAAAAACAAAGTTGGTCTCTGAAGGGCCTCCCCCTTCCCTGGCATCCCTGATGAAGACCACTTGTGTTAGAAGCTGTTTGGTGACTGAGTCAGAAGCTAACACACGGGCTGTATGCACAGGGATTCCAGGACACATGCTCCGGCACCTGACTGCCTGGGTTTGAATCCCAGCTCTGCCATTTCCTAGCTGTGTTACGTCGGGCAGGTTATTTAACCTCTCTGTGCCTCAGTTTCTTTTGCTCACAAATGGGAATGATAGTGCCTACCAAAAAAAGATTTGAGTTAATAAAAAGAAAGCACTTAAAACAGTTCATGTCACATGATAAGTTTACAATTGTTAGCTATTATCCTTAACTAAGGCAGTTTTTAGAGAAGACAAAATCTGTGAGTCAGGAGATAAGGATGGCAGGGGTTTACAATCTCCTCTGACTCTTCCTTTCCCAAGAGCAAATGGCCCATCCAAGGTAAAGGAAAAGATGTCTTTTCTTTATGGAAAGCAAATGATTACTACAGCAGACCCCAAGGTCAGAGAACCCGGACTTGAATCCAGGCTTTCTCACTGACTGGCTGGGTGACATTGGGATAATACTTAAACCTTTTTAAGTCTCAGCTTAGGGATTATAAGAGCTCCCACTGTCATGTAACAGGTTTGTAAGTGTGTCTGGGACACAGCAAACGTTCCATAAATATTAACTGACATCACAATTACGAAGGCGTTCAGAAGAAGGGATCCAAAATAGAAAACGAACGGAAAATGAGGTATGGATAAAGGGTCAAGAGGTAGACCATCCCCGGGGTAGCCCAGCCCTAATAAGAAAGCCATCCTTTCACAGACCCCAGACGCCCACCCTGGGTTGGGGTCAGTGCCAGAGAAGGCGTGTGCCTCGTAGCCTGGGTCAAGGGCTGTGGCCGCACCTCTGTAACCGAACCTCTGTAACCGACTCCAACGCCTACACGGATACTTTACAACTCAGGAAACCGGACCTGCGTTAGGAGCTACTCCTCAGACCTGGCATTTAATTCCTGAGGCGTTCTGGCAGGATTTCTCCCTGCCGTGATGAGTCCCAGCACGGCCAGACACGGCCAAAGCCCCCCTTCCAGAGCAGCCTGTTCTGATACTGCTCGAATTACCATCCTCGTGGTACTACTTTGTGTTCTGGGTCCTTGCTCCTGAAATCAGCTGTAGACTGTCTGCATGACACATCTGGGAATAAAGTTTTACTCTCTGGCTGACGCTAATGGCTGCCTGAAGAGAAGAAAAAATGTTTACTCTGTAGTTTTCTTAATACAAACCACCGTAGGTAGAGAGTGCAGAGGATAATATACTAGGCATTCAGGTCACAAATAATTCATGTCATGTCATTATTCAGATTGTCTATGGTATACTGAACCAGGGCCACGTAAACTCACTGAGTTTTACAGTCTTAGGGATTGTAAAATTGTCTAGTCCAACACCCTAGTTTTAAAGTGGAGGGACCACATTGGGAAAGGTTAAGTGATTGGGACAGGGTCACACAGCTTACCGGTAAAAAAGCTAAAACTGGACCTCAGGTCTCTCCTGTGAATGTGACCCACTGCTGCCGCCTCATTTAAGAATATAGGTCTCTACTTGTTCATCTCTACGGATTTTATTCATCTTCTTAGATTGAACTAAAATGTCACCTGCTCTATGAAGCAATCCCAGAGATTCCCATTCAAAAGTGAGCTCCAGTCCTTTTTTTTTTAAGATTTTATTCATTTATTTTAGAGCGAGAGCGAGAGTATGTGAGTTGGGTGAGGGGCAGAAGGAGAGGGAGAGGGAGAAGGAGAGAATCTCAAGTGGACTCCGAGCTGAGCACAGAGCCCCACACACCACCCTGAGATCATGACCTGAGCTGAAATCAAGAGTTGGTCGCTCAACCAGCTGAGCCACCCAGGTGCCCCCAAAGTCAGCTCCGGTTCTTAAGCTGTGACTCCTAAGCTTTAGAGAACATCAGAATCATGGTAGGGCTGAGCTCCACCTAGAGTTTCTGGATCAGTTGCTGGAGAATTTATAATTCCATCAAGTTCCCAGGAGATGCTAGTCCTGGCACAGCCATACTCTGAAAACCACTCTGAACTTGTCTATATTTTATCTATACGCCTCTCTCTGATAGCATTTTCTTCCTTGTATTAAAGTTACTTGTGTGTGTTTTTAAATTACATACTGGACAATAATCTCCCTTATTTCTTCTTCTTACAGTATCTATCTAACAAAGGGCTTGGAAAAGGCAACAATTTGATGAGCGTTTGTGGAGTAAAATTTGTCTGGTCAGCATCCACTGGAACTCTAGAACATGCTCCAGAGAAAAGATCTAAATGAATCATTGGACAAATCAGGAATTATGATTATAAAACTTACGGACCCTGGGTAAATAGCTAGCCCACCATTTCCCAAACCGTGTCCCATGACACATTACTTTATGACATAGGAATAGGTATGGAACAAAAACAACATTTTAGGAAATGCAGATTGAATAAATATAAACAACTTTGTTACTTTAGAACTTCTTGGAGCCTTTCGTATGCTCCAAAATAAGCGTTCCCCCGCTCCTGTCCTTAGTCACCTCTAATAATTTACCCTGCTTTGCTGTCTCCTTATGAAAGCATGGTGTCTGCTGTGTATCTCCGCTAGCAGAAGCATAGTTCCCTGGCACATGGTCAGGACTCAGTGAATACCTCTTGCACACACAAATACACTACGTGAACTGTGATTCTAAGGTGTATGATAACATGCACAACTTCTAAAATCTATTTCATCACAAATTTCCTCCCCATCCCGCCACCCACATAACAGCCACCTGCGGGAGAAGAAAGGGTATTCTCTGGAATACAGCTGGGGAGACACTGATTGAATCCAAGCTAGACACTGTGGCCCAGACAGGTCAAAGAGCTGCCTGGAAAGCTTTGGAGGTGGGATGTAATCTCAGGATTCTTCAGACGAGTTCATTATTCTTCCTACACCGTATCACTGGGTATGGATTCTCATTTCAACTAAGCTGGGAGTTATCCCTGAAGAAATGGCTTCAACACTTGTTATATAAACACATCTCCATGTTCCAGCTGAAGAATGAGACAACTGTTCCGTAGCTGGCTATGCTCTTCTCTTTTCTCATTAAAAAGAAAAACAAATGGGTGCCTGGCTGACTTGGTCGGTGGAAAGTGCGACTCTTGATCTTGGGGTCGTGAGTTCGGGCCCCACGTTGGGTATAGAGATTACTTAACAATAAAATCTTTAAGAAAAACAGAAGTTTCAAAAACTATAAATAACAAAGACTGGCATGAGGGAAAGAACCTTATCAATGTTAAATCATCACCCGCATAGTCTCATAGTTTTTGTTATCTATTTTCACTAAAGTCCACGGTGAAAAGCAGTTTGCCAAATCCAAAATACTCTTGCGACGTAAAACCTAAAACAACGTTCATATTTCACTCCTCCCTGGAAAATCCTTCTTGTCTCCTTGAGCCCCAAGTCTAAGCAGAGCTTTACAAGGATATGATATCACCTCCTGTCAGTCTAAACAAGGACAAAATTTCCAAACCCAAGCCTCCGGTTGGTTCTGCCAACCAACCAAGCAGACCGTTACCCAAACCCAATCTTTTTCATTATTATAATACTGTAAATTCTAATTTTTTCCAGTGGTGCAAATCTTTCTATTGTCTAAAAGTGTCTCAGGAGAAAAGTCAGTCAGCATGAAACAAGTGTAATTCATGGTGGTTCTGAGAAAAATGGAAGATTCAGCCACACAGCGGCAGTGTTATGAATACCCTCCTTTATTTTCTCCCCAGGTACTAGAAATATTTCCATACAACACTGGTTAATGTCAAGTATCATTTCATCAGTAAATGCTTCAAATTCAGGGGTAATTCAACCAGGGGCCATCAGAAGGAAAGATTAGCATGTTGTTCAAGCCTTTTAAAAAATCATTTCTCCCTCTGGAGAAAGAAATTCGTCACGGGGTAAAAGAAAAAAAAATGTGTGGAGAGGATATAATTTGCTCCTATGCTTGGCTGTCTAAGAAAATGTTCCAGAAAAATGCAGGATTTCAATTTTTCTCTGGTGGGCCTTGCTGACAGAAACCAAAGGGTAAATACATTAGTATTCACTTATGCTCAAGATTTCTTTAAAAAAAAGAAAAGAAAGAAAGAGATAAAGAAAAGCAAGGGGAAAAAAAACCTTTTTCAAATAACAGCATTTACTATGGAATAACTGCCTGAAAGAGAATAGAATCCAAACACTTTCAAACAGAACAACGTCTTTAAACAGTGTTCTGTCCAAGAGTTAGGAGGGCAGAATGCAGGTGAGGGGAAAAGCTGCCCTCTGCTTGCAACATTCTGATAAAATCCACATTTACTGCTGTGCTAAGTCCCTGCGGCCTGCCCTATTTCCAAATGTTAACATCCTTTTAGCCATCCCGATGGCCGTTCTCCTTTAAAAGTGATTCTCCTTCAAGGTAAAGGGTATTCTACAAAGTAAAATCAGGAGTCAGGAAAGCAGAATGCGGGGGAGCTACCCTCAGCACATCCCTTTCCTGCCATGGTAAGTGGTGGTAATGTCAGGGCAAGAGGAAGTGAATATGTCTGTGAAAGGGCTGTGCGTGGGGGTGGGGGGTGACGGTACACAGAGCTCCAGGACCTAAATGAGTGAAAGGGGGTATCGGTTTCCCTGTTCTGAAAGATCTGAATAGCCAAAGGAAGATGTGATAAACAACAAAACATCCTCAAGACTGCAGATGACTTTCGGGAGAATATAATTCAATTCCAAATTTCTCCAAGGTTACACGTGGGACCAGGTCTTACTCTGGACAAAGTAGACCACGAGCTCCAGACAGCAGTTCCAGAAATGTCTCCGTGTTTGGCTGAATGTCTCCCCAGAAGGAAAGGCAGTAGTACTGAGCCCTGTATACCGTATACAATATAGAATTGCTAAATGAACCTAATGAGGAAAGAGATCCACACGGAGCTCTGGACAACAGGCTAATACTGATGTGTCGCCTCATGAAGGCCGGCAACGGGCAGATAAGGATGGGGAAGAAAGAATACAAGGAATAAGTGTGCAAGAAATAAGGAAACAATACATCAGGAAATTGGTGAGACCTGAAAAAAAGTATCTCAGGCAGCAATCCTGATAAACTCAAAAAGGAGGAGAGATAACAAAACAGCTTGACATATGGAAGAGGAACACACTCAGGAGAGAGGTAGGAATTATATTATAGGAGGAGGCAAAGAAGATTATTTGGGACCAGGCAACAATTAGTGTTGCCAGGATTTCAAAGAGCTCACAAGTGGGTCAAGAAATGCAGCCTGGAAGTTTGCTGACAGCCAAGAAATCTTGTCAGTCACGTCTCCTCACATCGCCATCGCTGAAAGCTATGTCTTAGCAAACAAGGCAAAAATGCAAATTTGGTTCCTTCAGTTCTCCCACACTCCCCATGATGGCTATTTACTATTGATGGATGGGTTTATGCCGACGTGGCCTGGATTAGTACGCCATGCTAATGAGACCAGGGTCGCAGGTTCAGTCCCACAGGGGACTACACACAGGTCTACTCCTGAGAATAGGGCAACGAGAACAGATGAGCATCAGCTACCCTCCATCTCCAGTAAAAAGTCACGGCTACAGACTCAGGCATCAGTGGGGTCTGGATGTTCACTTAGGACAACGTATTTCTTGAGAGGGGCAAAAGGCATTTGGAGACATGTCTGTATATAGAGGATGGAGGAGTGATCAAAGACCCTCCAAGGACCTAGTCAGCAATTCTCAGCGTTACCATCCTGAGCCCTCTCTACTAGGTTCGGGCCAGACTTCCTCTCCCAAAGCAGCCATAAATGGATTACGTGGGAGACCACTCAGTGCTTCAGAGCCTGGCAAGAGCTCTGGGCTCCAGAGGGGCTGCCACAGAGGAAAGGCAAAGGCCAAGGGCAGAGCCTATCTGTGGAGAATACCTGCCAAAAGCACCCAGACAAGGCTGGTCAAGAGAGCTTGGCCTGAGATAGCGAAGTACTTTCTGCACCTCTGTGATTACTACTACCCACTGCAATTTTGACAGAATTAGGAGCCGGCGTGCTGGGTGTGGCTAATGAGGTGGTTTCCTGAGGTCCTCCCCCACCCTCCTCCTTGGAATCCTGATACCATTTTTGGAAACTGAAAGCCAGACCAGAGAAAGCAGTCAAATGTACTAGGTTCAAAAAGAAAATGAATATATAAGAACTCGGTGAGTTCAAATCCAGGGCTTTCTGGAGGTGGAGTCAATCAAATTTCATGGCCAATGAGGAAAGGAGGGTGTCACTAAGGTCCAGGCGCTGTCTGTCTGTGATGAGAGGACAGGAACCCTATAGTGTCAACCTCCTGACTGGCCCGACACATCACGCTTGCTCCTCCACAGCATTCTGCTACAACCAGCCCTTCACATTCCTAAAACCTGGCAATCTCCTACCCCCACTGAGACGTTGCAACATCTTCCCTACGCTCTCCGGACAACAAAGACCAAAACTGTCAACAGGGAGAAGGTTCTGCCAAGCTTGGCCCTGACTGCTTTCTTATCATCTCTAACCACTCTGTTTTCCAGCCACACTAGCCTTTTTTCAGTTCCTGGCAGATCATATCGGGTACTCTCCTCGTGCTGTTACACCTGAGTTCTGCTCTCATCCCATTCCTGGTTCCCCATCTTGGAATCGCATGCACGTGGTCAGTAACCCCAGTTTCTGTATCCTTCGGGGCACGTGTCTCTGATCCCCAAGACTAGCTGTGGCCTCTTGTGATATGTCCTTACGGCACCCAGAACATTTCCTTTGTAGCTTATTACCATTTTAATTATATTTTAGCAAGACTCTTCGATTAATATCTGTTATCCCAACTTGAGTATAAACTATCTGAAGGAAGGGACTGTCTCCTATGGTCACCATTGTCTCTCCACACCAAATGTACTGCTTGGCATATAGTGAGTACCCGATAAATAATTTGCTCTGGATGGACTATGAATGTCTTATGATACCCCAAGAAAGTGTAGAATTAAAGCAGTGATTCCCAACTGTCCTTAACTGAGGACATTTGCCAATGTCTGCAGATATTTTGTTGTCACGATAAGGAGAGGGTGACTACTGGCATCTAGTGGGTACAGGCAGGCCGGGTGCTGGTAAACATCCTCCAAGGCACGAGACAGCCTCCCAAGCTAAGAATTTTCTGGCCTAAAATGTCAATAGTGCTGAGGTTGTGGCTAGATTACAAGAACTAGGGCAATTCTTTCGAGAAGGGTAGACCCAAGTATGTAGAAACAAATGTTTCCCAAGGAGCATAGCTCACAGCAGAGACACTGCACAGAGTCCCTCTGCTGCCACCGAGATGGTCCCCAGATAAGCCCCAGAGAGATCAGCGGTGGGTATTTTGGTGATAAGAATTGAGCTCCCCTCTACTCAGGCTGGGATGGCTTCCACCCCCACAATATGAACCTGGCTACATTCTGAGCTCCCCATCCGCAACACAGAATGAAGAAACCTTCACCTTTCAGTGGTAGAGCCATGTGACCTGATTTCTCCAGGAAGTATTCACGTGTGGCAAGGCCATCAGTCACCCTGACAGCTAGAATCCCTATTTGCTCCCAAGGACTAATGTTCTCCAGTTTTCCACCACCCTGACTTGGATCTCACTCTTTACGGAAGCATTTATTCTGCCAACACAATCAAGACCCTGAAAGATTGATCTTTCCAGGTCAATAGAGGGCCACCTCTCTAGAGGTTTACATAATTTTCTCTGCATGGCTACTAAGACCACAGCCTCCCAAGTATTTGAACAGTCTCACCTTTTCCATGGCTTTGTCGGGGGGGAATCATTTTCCTCTGCAGCCTGGTGTACAAGACAGGACTATCATACCCCGCCCTGGATCGAGAGAGCAAGCACAGCTCCCACAGTTGTGCCACAAGCTACAAGAACCTAAACAGATTTTTAAACACCCCTTAATATCCACAGCTGCTGGAAAGTAAATGTGATTGTTATTCCGACAAGCCTTAAAACAAGTCCTCTCATTCCACGTACACAGAGCTTTCTCTAGTCCACCCCTGAGTATATGTAGTTAAGAACCAAGTATACTTTGCCACTGATTATGTATTACAAATAAATAGTTTACACAAGCATATGTAAACTGTGAAAGGGGGAAGCAGCCATTCTGAGCACTCACAGCAGATGTTTAGGGACAGCTGTACAGGGAAGCTGACAAGAATGTAGATGAAATTTACTTTAAAGTCCCACAAGAGTGAGAGAAGGTTTGTTTAACCTTTACCAAACCATTCCACCTAAGGGGTTCAGATCTGCATTTTCCTTCAGAGCAGATTTCTACTGCTGTGCTTAGCAGGACTTTCCCACTTCTTCTTTTTTTTTTTTTTAACTAAAGAAAGAAGCCCTAGTGATTTGACCATTATGAGCAAATGTCATTTCGCCATTACAACTGTAAGCCCAGAAGTTTGCTTTTCAGTGTCCATGTGTTATTAGTAAATGCTAACAGACAAGAGTAAACATTATTCACAAAGAATTTAGCAACAGAAAAGTCTGCATACCAAGCACTTTAACTTCTGAGCCTCAAGAATCCACTAGGCTACACCACTGTTTCCAAGAACTTCTGTCTTTCACGTCAAAAGGAAAGATGTTGGGGCACCTGGGTGGCTCAGGTGGTTAAGTGTCTGCCTTCAGCTCAGGTCATGATCTCGGGATCCTGGGACGGAGACCCGCATGCTCTTCCCTGCTCAGCATGGAGCCTGCTTCTCACTCTGCCCCTCTCCCCTGCGGGTGCTCTGGCTCTCTCTCTCAAAGAAAGAAAGAAAGAAAGAAAGAAAGAAAGAAAGAAAGAAAGAAAGAAAGAAAGAAAAAGATGATAGTTCTCGGGCTCACAAGAGTAACAATGCCATTCTTCCATTTCTTCTGTGTTTTTAGGTGAAAGAACAAATGATATGATTAGTGAAAAATGACTAGATATCCCCAACCAGAATTTTAGGCATCAACCTACCCTTTGCCTCGCATGTAATCTGCAAGATCAAATGCCAGTTCTTCAATCAATACTTGTTGAATTGGGGAATAGGAATAATAGTCAATGCAGAAGGAGTGCTCACCCCGTTTCCAGAGCTCGTGCATTGCTGTGTTACCTCCGGTGGCTTGAAGGTTGGTGTTTCCACAGTTAGGGAAATGAAGAGGAAGGGATTTCATTCACAAGTTCAGCAGCCTTGCCATGGATGGTGGAATGATGGTCCTCAGAACTCAGCACTCATCCCGGGGGCTAGCTGATAGCAGAGCCAGGGTGAGAATCCAAGCTCCAGACCAAAACCAATAGTTATAATACTTTTATATTTTAAAATAAGTTTGTGGAAGTACAAAGAGAATGCTTATTTACCATACTCTCATAAAATCTTCAATGAAAGCCATAGACTTTATGACCCTACCTCTCCCACTCAAGAGTTTACTTGGATACAATACATCATTAGGAAGCAACCAGAAAATGTTATTTGGCAGTTTAAGATTATTTGGGCTTGCAACTAAATAGTTACTGGTTATTTTATTTTATTTTCTTAAAGATTTATTTATTTATTTGAGAGAGAGAGAGAGAGAGAAAATGTGAGCAGGGGAGGGACAGAGGGAGAGGGAGAGAGTGAATCTCAAGCAGACTCCCTGCTGAGTGCAGAGCCAGATGCAGGGCTCGATTCCAGGACCCTGAGATCATGATCTGAGCTGGAATCAAGAGTCAGACGTGCAACCGACTGACCCACCCAGGCGCCCTGGTTATTTGACTTTATAAAAAATGGCAAAAAAAAAAAAAAATCAGCTCTGGTCTAAATCATCATAATCCCTCCACTAAGTAAAAGTGAGGCAAATGAATAAATTATTTGTATAATTTTGCCCTTCACAGCTCATGTACAGATTATATGGCACATATTCCCATATGACTCAACACATATCAATCCTCTTTTGAAACTTTGTGTCTATCTCATTTTGGAGGAGATTTTGGAATGATTTTCTTGCTCCAGCTACTTCTTCCTTCTCCATTGATTCAACTTTAATTTCATTTCCAAACCACTTTTTTTCTAACACATATTCACAATTTACATGGCACAGTGCGTCCCCTGGATTCTGCCCTAGGACCACCCCCAAATCATTAGTCAGTCTACAGTTGGAAAACAGTGTGAATATACTGAACATTACAGAACTTAACACTACTGAACACTACACTTAAAAATGGATAAAACGGTAAATTTTATGTTACATGTTATTTATCACAATTTAAAATAAAATATTTAAAAAAAAACATTGGCCTTCTTCAAGGTCAGGGCTTTTGCTTTTTTTATATCAGATTTATATAGTGGCATAGAATGCAGAACCTTTGAGATTTTCAGTGAAGCCATGAGTGTTTTGGAGGGTGACGGAGCAGTTTTTGCAGACTACATAACTGTGAACGATTACCTTACTCAAGCTCCAGGAAGTACACAATAACTCCAATACATCACCTTCTGTCCATCATCCGATCGATTTCAAAACTCCCCTGCCTGTCAAGCAAACCATAATCAACTACTTAAACCTAAATAAAAACTTCAAGGAGTGAAACCTTCAATTTCAAGTCATTCGGGAATTTTGCATACATTCAGTGTCTGAGTGGGGAATACATTCAGTGTCTGAGTGGGGAGGGAGACATTCGGGGACTTTCTGCCTTTTTTTTTTTTTTAAAACAAAAACAAGTATGTAGATCAACCAGAGATGGACTCAGCACACAGGGTGGGAGGAAATGGGCTAAAGGTAACTCTCGGGAATATTCAAAGTAAGCAGATGACAGAGATGGCTTTGTGTCTAATGCTCCCACTGCGGCATCATCAGACTTCTACCCTGGTAAGCGCTTCTCCTTTCTAATATACGCAGAGTTCATCAAGATCCTGGCACACAGTCCCTTCAGGATAAGAATTTCCACAGGTCTAATCAATGGTGAACATACAGGGCAGTCCCTCCAGCTTGACATTCCCTCACATAAGCCTAATTTAATTGTGACCAATTCTTATCTGAGTCAGCTCTTCACTGACAGAAGAGAGGAGCTCTGAACAGGTTTCACAAATGCTCGCCTGGGGCAGTTTCAAAGTCTTTCCATAATGGAAGCCGCTATCTTTTCCCCTCAAGGTGGTGTTTTCATATTCTACCAAGGAAAGAATTATAAGCTAGAGATGAATGGCATTATTTGAACATAGGCTGTGCCCTCCTAACTCACAGAAAGAATCACACTTTTATCAAGAGCACTCGCTGGAATCCCTCTACAGATGACTGAAATCCAAAAACGAAGAGAGAAAGAAAATCATCAGTAACAGAGGAGCCTCTTCTGCGGGCGTGTAAAATGAATCCTGCTAAAAGTGGGTCCTGACAAGGTCATAGGGCATTCATAAGACAGTTCTCACTATCTACCAAATAAAATGGCGTTACTTCCGTTAACTTATGACTCTCCATCCCGTCTGCAGGATATCACTCAAAAGGAGAAGAAAAGGCAATGTGTAAATACTGGAATCCTGGTCAACTACTTTGCTAAGAAACTCAACTTTGAACCTCAGTCTCTTACCAATTGTAATCTACTTAACTGGGGGCAAAATTAAAAAGCTTTTTCCCTTTTCGCTGTTTTTGAGGGAAAAAGGGACCAGGAAAGGGTCACGATTACAGAGATCCTTTGGGAAGAGTATTAATGCTTAATAGCTCAAGTGTGTGAAATATAACTGGGGAGTACTCCTGACATCTTGTCCTGTCTTCAAAACTCTCTGGCTGCTGCCTCAGTGGAGAAAAAAATACCGTTACATGAGGACATACATTTATGGGGTAGAAGTAGGGGGGGGTGATAATTTGATCACAAAGTTGGAAAGAAACTTTCATGGCTTTCCTCGTCTTTGATGCTTCAAGGTGGGAATCTGGAGAATTCTGATTATGTTCTAGGACTTGTGGCTCTAATCTTCCCACCAGGTAAGGGGATTTGCAGGGAAACCACATCCTTTATATAAAGAGAAGGAGGAGAGGTGCAGAGTGACAGCCAAACGCTGAGCACTCAGGACACCTTCTCCTGGTCGCAGGCACCTGCCTCCTTACTTGATAGTTTGACTCTTCTAATAGAATATCAGTGATTCCGGTACGCCAACGGCTATGGTTAATAGAAAGTTAACACTGCCCATATGATTTAATGAGAATCTAAAACACAGAGAAATCGCTGTGAACAATGAATCCTTGTGACTTTCAAAAGGGTGCAGCTCCAACCAGTGATGCCAAAGTCCAAACACCCTTGACATGTTTCCACCTTGAATGACTTCTCATCAGCTATTTGACCTCTACAGACCTCCTACCTATTTCTAATTTAATTATCTGGCCCTCACTTCTGTTTATTTTCAGCTTGATTTGCAGTTATTATACTGTAAATATATGATTCTTGAGTTGGGGGCATGACCAAAGATCATTAATTATCTAAAATTCCTCATTTTTTAGTAATAATTTAAACCCCACTGTTATTAAGTACACTGGTGCAGCAACTCAACTTAATTCAACAACATTTGTCAAACACCTAGAATAGACAAACTTGAAGGCACAAAAGGAATAGAACATGGCAAGTGATACAGAGTAAGGATACAGTGGGTAAGGGGACTGCAGAGGGGGCACTAATTGCTGTGTGGGTGTAGGAAAAGAGAAACATCATGGAAGAGGAGGCTAGTTTAACAATATCTTACTGAGTGCGTAATAAATGCAGACACTGTGGTCATATATGCTCTACGTATATTATTTTATTTAATTCTTACAATAAATTCATGAAGTATCACTATGTTCATTTTACAGATAAGGAAACTAAGGTTTCAAGAGTTCAAGGTTCTTGCCCATGTTTTCACTCACTTAGGACAGCTACAATTCCAACCTGGGTGTGCCTAACTTCAAAGCCCAGGCTCTCTCACCCATCATGGTATTATATACTCATCCGGAGGTGGCTCACAGAAGGCAGAAAGAATTCTAATGACTGATTGGAATCTTTTTGGCCCCAACTCCAGAGGAAACAAAGGAAGCAAAAACACAGATGTAGGAAAGTGTGAGGCCACTGAATCAGGGACCCAAGCTAGCCGGCCTGGAGGGAACACAAGGATACAATGAGGAAAGAGGTATATAAAGCTTTAAAGGTAGGTCTCTAAACCTTAAATATCAAACTGAAGACCATGAACTTTATTCAGGGGCAATTCTGGAACCCACTCCCTGCCCTATTTTGTTGACCATGGAAGCTTCATGATGGATGGGCCGCGTCAGGAAAATTATAGCTTTGTAGCTAACACTTATGGGATATAATTGAGGGGACAGATAGATAAGAGGCAGGGAGGTCTGATATGGAACAACAAACTAGGAAAAGGCCAGCTTAAGAAAAGATAATGGCCTTTAGTCAAGTTAATTCATCCTACCTTTAGTATTTTCTATATACATTATTGCTTTATCTATATACATTATTCCATTTATCAATCCCCTTGTTATATTTCAATACTATATTTAATCCTCTAATTAAAAAATGATTGAGTCTGAAAAATAAAGGGTAGAAAATTCCGTTTTTTTAAAGCACAGTTCAAATTCAGTTTTTCATTCCCTTAGTATTCATCGTATTATGAATTTTACGAAGCCGAAAACAAGAAAGTTAGCATCTCGCTACTGGGGGATCTCAGCCCATGATGAAGGCAAAGAAGTGAGGATGTAGTTTTTACGGCCACTTTGGTTCAAAAGAACATCAGCTGCTTCTAAAGCCCTGTGACAGAGACTTTAATAAGGAAGGGTTTACTGCTAAGATAACACTCTGCACCTACCCTGGGGGGCAATGTCCACTGCTATTTTACCATTTTCTGCATCTCATATGCCTCTGCCACAGGCTTTTATTTTGTTAAACAAACTATAATATATGGCCTGCCTGAAAAGAAAATATTTATTCAGATCAGAGAAGGACTTTTAATATCTTAGAGAGGTTTCGACGGAACTCTCATTTAGAAAAAAAGGGAAGAAAGAAAACATACCTTATGTGCACTGCATTTCATTATCCATTCAACCATAGAGAATGTGCAACTGTGCAACAGGAGTACTAAACAATGTTAAATTACTCATGGTCTACAACATCTCGAGACAGGCTGAAAACTTATCTCAAATAGCACTGCTAAGTATACATTTTATTTGACGTGAAAAAGTACTTTATTACAGGCTTTATTTCTTAACATTTATTTACAGAACTGTGTATGGTGTTCAGTAACAACATCTGAGGAGCTGGTAAATGTAGCTGAAGATGTTTTACACACACACACACACACACGCATGCACGCACTCACGCATGCACGCACTCACGCGTGCACGCGCTGTACTCCTGTCAGTCCCCCTAACAAGAAATCCCTTCCTTTACTACATTACCATAATTTGCAAACTAAAGTCAATGGAAACTCATTAAAATACCTCACATTATTCAATATTTGCTATGTTTATCAGATATTTAAAGCCTTCCTTCCAAAAGTGCTAATGTGCTCAATAATAAAACAATTACACATTTGGAGGCATAATAGCAACATTCAAATGAATATTTACTCAAATAAATAACAATGAGGCAATAAAGTATTCCACTTATTTGCATATTTTTGTCCATTACCCAATGTCATGTCCTTACCATTTATCATAAACCCCAGGAAAGCAGTGGAACTGAAGAAACTGAATTTGGAAAGTAAATGTTAAGTTGTACTCCTGCTCGTCTTGTGACCCCGGACAACACATTTCAACTCTCATTTGTTTATTTTTGCTTTTGTTGCCTTTGTTTTTGGAGCCAGGTCCAAAAAAATCATTACCAAGACCAATGTTAAGTTAATTGCCTGTGTTCTCTACATAAAAACCTTCTGCACAGCAAAGAAAACCATCAACAAAATTAAAAGGCAACCTACTGAGTCAAAGAAAATATTTGCAAATCATACATATGGTAAGGGGTTAATAACCGAAATACGTAAGAACTCGTAAAACTCAACAGCAAAAAAAATCTGATTAAAAAAGAGGCACAGGGGGGCGCCTGGGTGGCACAGCGGTTAAGCGTCTGCCTTCGGCTCAGGGCGTGATCCC